>NC_041383.1:68631915-68632581 GCF_002162155.2 Triticum dicoccoides
TTTATAACTTAGGCGAGCACGAGGCTGCAGCTAAGCCTCCGAGTGAGAGGGTTGCTCTTCACTCGGTAGGATTTTTATAACTTAGGCGAGTGCTTGGACTGCAGCTAAGCCCCCGAGTGAGAGGGTTGCTCTTCACTCGGTAGGATTTTGATAACTTAGGCGAGCACGAGGCTGCAGCTAAGCCTCCGAGTGAGAGGGTTGCTCTTCACTCGGTAGGATTTTGATAACTTAGGCGAGCACGAGGCTGCAGCTAAGCCTCCGAGTGGAAGGCTGGCTTACCACTCGGTAGGATTTTGATAACTTAGGCGAAACGGATTCGCAGCTAAGCCTCCGAGTGGGAGTCTGGCTCACCACTCGGTAGGATTTTTACAAACTTAGGCGAAACGGATTCGCAGCTAAGTCACCCACTGAGGGGAATTTCATTGGACAAAAATAAAAAGTGACAGATATTATGGAGGAACTATGACACTATTATTTTGAGGTCCATGAACTACAAAAGTACTTTATTGCAACTCATCCGAATGATAAAACTTAAGTGTAGAATGGGCGGAGTAGCTCCGTGTTCCAAGCTCGGGGCTCGTCGAAATTATGCTCGACGTTGTAAAGACGGTACGCCCCATTGTGGAGGACCTTGGTGACTATGAAGGGGCCTTCCCAAGAAGGAGC
>NC_041383.1:68632591-68640459 GCF_002162155.2 Triticum dicoccoides
ACCACTCGGTAGGATTTTGATAACTTAGGCGAGCACGAGGCTGCAGCTAAGCCTCCGAGTGAGAGGGTTGCTCTTCACTCGGTAGGATTTTTATAACTTAGGCGAGCACGAGGCTGCAGCTAAGCCTCCGAGTGGAAGGTTGGCTTACCACTCGGTAGGATTTTTATAACTTAGGCGAGCACGAGGCTGCAGCTAAGCCTCCGAGTGGAAGGCTGGCTTACCACTCGGTAGGATTTTTATAACTTAGGCGAGCATGAGGCTGCAGCTAAGCCTCCGAGTGGAAGGCTGGCTTACCACTCGGTAGGATTTTGATAACTTAGGCGAAACGGATTCGCAGCTAAGCCTCCGAGTGGGAGTCTGGCTCACCACTCGGTAGGATTTTTACAAACTTAGGCGAAACGGATTCACAGCTAAGTCACCCACTGAGGGGAATTTCCTTGGACAAAAATAAAAAGTGACAGATATTATGGAGGAACTATGACACTATTATTTTGAGGTCCATGAACTACAAAAGTACTTTATTGCAACTCATCCGAATCATAAAACTTAAGTGTAGAATGGGCGGAGTAGCTCCACGTTCCAAGCTCGGGGCTCGTCGAAATTATGCTCGACGTTGTAAAGACGGTACGCCCCATTGTGGAGGACCTTGGTGACTATGAAGGGGCCTTCCCAAGAAGGAGCAAGCTTGTGTGGTTTGTGCTGATCCACTCGGAGAACCAAATCTCCTTCCTGGAAGGCTCGACCTCTCACATTTCGGGCGTGAAAACGGCGCAGATCTTGTTGGTAGATGGTCGACCGGATCAGAGCCATCTCCCTTTCTTCCTCTAAAAGGTCGACTGCGTCCTGCCGCGCTTGTTCGGCTTCTGCTTCGTTGTAGATTTCGACTCGGGGAGCATTATGCAGAAGATCACTTGGTAAGACCGCTTCGGCTCCATAGACCAAGAAGAATGGAGTTCTTCCGGTCGACCGATTAGGTGTGGTCCGCAGTCCCCAGAGTACAGAGGGAAGTTCATCGACCCAAGCTCCAGCCGCATGTTTGAGATCACGCATCAGTCGAGGCTTCAATCCCTTAAGAATCAGTCCATTAGCTCGTTCTGCTTGTCCATTCGACTGCGGATGGGCGACTGAAGCGTAGTCGACCCGTGTGCCCTGGGAGTCGCAGAAAGCTCTGAATTCCTCTGAGTCAAAGTTCGACCCATTATCCGTAATGATGCTGTGCGGGACTCCATATCTGAATATTAGTTCCCTGATGAAGCTAACAGCAGTACCGGTGTCAAGGCTCTTGATTGGTTTAGCCTCGATCCACTTGGTGAACTTGTCGACTGCCACCAGTACATGCGTGAAACCGCTTCGTCCTGTTCTCAAAGGACCGACCATGTCCAGCCCCCAAACTGCAAAAGGCCAGACGAGTGTGATGGTCTTCAAAGCTGACGCAGGCTTGTGCGACATATTCGAGTAGAACTGACATCCCTCGCACTTATCCACTATCTCTTTTGCCATCTCATTCGCCTTGGGCCAGTAAAATCCGGCTCGGTATGCTTTGGCCACGATGGTCCGAGAGGACGCATGATGACCACAGGTCCCCGAGTGAATATCATTGAGGATGAGTCGACCTTCTTCTGGTGTTATGCACTTCTGACCGACTCCAGTCGCGCTTTCTCTGTATAATTGTCCTTTGATTACGGTAAAGGCCTTAGATCGACGGACAATCTGTCGAGCCTCTTCCTCATCCTTCGGAAGCTCTTTCCTCAAGATATATGCGACATACGGAATCGTCCAGTCGGGAATGACCACCAAAACCTCCATGATCAAGTCGACCACCGCTGGGATTTCAACTTCAGTCGGATCTGTGGTGCTCTTGGGCTGCGGAGTTTCTTCAGTGAAAGGATCTTCTTTGACCGATGGAGTGTGTATATGCTCCAAGAACACACCACTCGGAATGGCTTCTCTCTTGGAACCTATCTTTGCTAGATCATCAGCTGCTTGATTTTTCAGTCGGGGTATATGATGGAGCTCTAACCCCTCGAACTTCTTTTCCAGCTTCCTCACTGCACTACAGTATCCAGTCATGGCTGGGCTTCTCACGTCCCACTCTTTCATCACCTGATTGACCACTAAATCCGAGTCGCCATAGACCATTAGGCGACGGACGCCGAGTGAAATGGCCATGCGCAACCCATACAAAAGGGCCTCATATTCTGCCTCATTGTTGGAAGAATCAAAGTGAATCTGGAGCACATATCTGAGCTTATCTCCTCTGGGGGAAACCAGGACAACCCCAGCACCGGAACCATTCAACATCTTAGAGCCATCAAAAAACATGGTCCAATGCTCCGAGTGAACTTCAGTCGGCTGCTCTTGTTCAATCCACTCGGCGAGGAAATCTGCTATCGCCTGGGACTTAATGGCTTTCTTTGCCTCAAACTTGATATCAAGGGGAAGAAGTTCAATCGCCCATTTGGCCACTCGACCAGTTGCATCTCTGTTGTGCAAAATCTCTGATAGTGGAGCGTCGCTGACGACTGTGATGGAATGGTCAGAGAAATAATGAGCAACCTTCTTTGTGGTCATGTATATTCCATACACAAGCTTCTGATAATGAGGATATCTCTGCTTGGATGGAGTCAAGACTTCAGACAAATAATACACTGGGCGCTGAACTTTGAGAGCTTTTCCTTCTTCTTCCCGCTCGACCGTTAGCACAGTACTGACGACTTGTCCTGTGGCTGCGATGTAGAGCAACAGAGGCTCTTTGCTGATTGGAGCAGCAAGCACCCGCTGGGTGGAGAGCAGAGCTTTTAGCTCGGCAAACGCTGCATCAGCTTCTGGAGTCCACTCGAACTTGTCAGCCTTCTTCATCAGTCGGTAAAGAGGCAGTGCCTTTTCACCGAGTCGTGAGATGAATCGACTTAATGCGGCCAAGCATCCAGTAAGCTTCTGGACATCGTGCACTCGCACAGGGCGTTTCATTCGGAGAATAGTGCCAATCTTCTCTGGGTTAGCGTCGATTCCCCGTTCGGAAACGAGAAAACCGAGTAACTTGCCACTAGGAACTCCAAATGTGCACTTTGATGGATTGAGCTTGATATCATACCTTCTGAGGTTGGCAAATGTTTCGGCGAGGTCAGCGAGCAGGTCGGAACCTTTTCGTGACTTGACAACAATATCATCCATATAAGCTTCCACATTCCGACTGACTTGAGTGAGTAGACACTTCTGAATCATTCGCATAAATGTGGCTCCGGCATTCTTGAGGCCGAATGGCATGGTGATATAGCAGAAGCACCCGAATGGAGTGATGAAAGCTGTTTTTACCTCATCGGGCCCGTACAGACGGATCTGGTGGTACCCGGAGTAAGCATCTAAAAAAGACAACCTCTCGCATCCCGCGGTCGAGTCAACAATTTGATCTATGCGAGGGAGAGGAAAGTGATCTTTCGGGCAGGCCCGGTTGATGTGCTTGAAATCAATGCACATTCGGAGCGACTTGTCCTTCTTAGGAACCATGACGACATTAGCGAGCCACTCGGAGTGGTATATCTCTCGGATAAATCCTGCCGCCAACAGTCGAGCCACTTCTTCACCGATGGCCTTTCTCTTCTGGACGGCGGACCGCCGAAGATGCTCTTTGACTTGTTTTGCAGACGAGTCGACTCTTAGGCGATGCTCAGCCAGTCCCCTGGGAACACCTGGCATGTCAGCGGGCTTCCATGCAAAAATGTCCCAGTTCTCACGGAGGAACTGGATGAGCGCTTCTTCCTATTTTGGGTCGAGTGTTGTGGAGATGCGGGTTGGAGCTGCTTCGGGGTCGGTCGGGTGAATGTGAACAGGCTTCATCTCACCGGACGACTGGAATGCAGACTCTGTGGCGGGCTTCTTGGATCGCAGCAAGTCACTCGGATCTGCGTTTTGCTTGTATTCTTCGAACTCGACCGCTGTCACTTGGGAATCGGCAATCTTGGAGCCCTTCTGAAAGCACTCCTCTGCCTTTTTCCTATCACCGGTGATAGTGATCACACCTTTGGGACCGGGCATCTTCAATTTGAGGTACACGTAACATGGTCGAGCCATGAACCGTGCATAGGCTGGTCTCCCCAAAATGGCATGATATGCACTTTGAAAATCCACGACCTCAAACGTCAACTTTTCTTTGCGAAAATGCTTCGAATCACCAAACACTACGTCCAAAGCTATCTGGCCGAGTGACTCGGCCTTCTTCCCTGGTATAACTCCATGAAAGCTCATGTTACTAGTGCTCAGTCGGGACATCAGAATGCCCATACCTTTCAATGTGTCTGCATATAACAGATTCAGCCCACTTCCACCATCCATCAGCACCTTTGTCAGTCGAGTGCCTTCGACAACTGGATCGACCACCAAAGCTTGCCTCCCAGGGGTGGCAATATGAGTCGGGTGATCAGATTGGTCGAATGTGATGGGTGTTTGAGACCACTTCAGATAATTTGCCTTTGCTGGGGCAACCATGTTCGCCTCTCGGTTAATCACTTTCAGTCGACTTCTGCTTTCCACATCTGCAAAGATCATCAGAGTGGAGTTGATATGCGGATATCCTCCCTCACTGTCCTCTTTGTCTTCGGCCTTGTCCGACTCCTTCTCCTTGTCCTTAGACTGTTTTCCCTGAAACTGCTGGATCAGGAGTCGACATTGGCGAGTGGTGTGCTTTGGGTAAATGATATTCCCCTCTTCGTCTTTCTTCGTGTGAATGTGACATGGCATATCCAACACGTCGTTCCCTTCTTTATCCTTTACCTTCTTGGGGTTCCAGGATCCTTTCGGTTTCCCCTTATACTTTCCTTGAGTCACGGCCAGAGCCTCTCCAGGAGCTGCCGGTTCAGCCTTCCGCTTCTATTTCCGACTGGTGTTTCCCTTTTCCGACTGACTCGGCTTGTGCTTGCCGCTTCGGAGTCGGTCTTCTTCTTCGCCATTGGCATACTTGGTAGCAATCTCCATCATCCGACTCAAGGTCATGTCACCAGTTCGACCAAATTTCAAACTCAGTTCTCTGTTCTTGACGCCGTCTTTGAAGGCGCAGACTGCCTGATGATCGGACACATTCTCTACAGTGTGGTGCAAAGTGATCCACCTCTGAATATACTCTCTGAGAGTCTCATTAGTTTTCTGCATGCAGACTTGCAACTCTATCAATCCAGCTGGTCGCTTGCAAGTCCCTTCAAACGTTCTGATGAACACTCGGGACAGATCTTCCCAAGTGTAAATGCTGCTAGGAGGTAATTGAGTCAACCATGCCCTGGCAGATCCTTCCAGCATGAGAGGCAAGTGTTTCATGGCCACCTCGTCGTTCCCACCACCGATCTGAACTGCCACTCGGTAGTCTTCAAGCCAAGTTTCAGGCTTAGACTCACCAGTGAACTTGCTGACTCCTGTTGCCAACCTGAAATTGGGGGGAATAACTGCGGCTCTGATAGCTCTGCTGAAACATTCAGGACCAGAAACATGCACTCGACTGCTTGTGGGTACATCTCTGTCGAGTGCGCCTCGATGGGCTCTGTTCCGGTCGACCAACCCTTGCACGATAATGGATCGCGCGTCGAAGCCTGGCTCTCTGGGGTCAACTGGAACCCTACGCCCTGTACTGTACTGACGCCTATCATCTGGCTGCTGAGGAGCGTAAGACCCACCCCTCGGAGGGGAATAGGGCACTCGACGCCTATCATCTCGGTCGAGTCTGTCGCCATATTGATCTCGCCGATTCTCACGCCCTTCGCGCCGCGGAGGCGATTTGGGGCTGTGAGCCGACTGAACCGTATTCACAGTGACGGATCGACTGTGAATTCTGTTGCGCGACTGAGACACGGCTGAATTCTGATCTTCTGCTGCCCGGAGCAGATCCCTGATCTGCAGCAAACCTCTGCCAGCTTCCGACTGCGAAGGTTGGATGGACTCTGCTATACGGGTCGCAGCTGCTAAATTCTGAATTGGGGTTCGATATACCTGAGTCGGCGGGAAGAGTTGACGTCGACTGGTGTCGGGAACTCGTTGCCGCGCGCGCTCGTCGAGTGCTCGCTGAAGGTTCTCCAGTCGAGTGCGCTCGACCAAATTGGCCAGACGCGCCTCCTCCAAGGCACGAGCCTCGGGGGTTTCTCCTGTGATGGGAATACGCAGGGGATCCTCGTTCCTGTGGCGAAGTTCCTCTCTTTGCAGAGAGTCGAGTGGCTCGGGCTGGTACTCTTCGTAGCCACGTGCAGGGTCGCCGCCGTCACCTGCTCCACCACCACGGGCGAAGCCAGGAGGGCTGTGGGGCCCGTCGACCATCAAGATTTCCGCCGCTGGATCACTGCTTCCGCACTCGGATGCAGTCTCTACGGAGCCAGTCGACTGATCGAACAAGCCGTAGAGAGATTCGTTGGGCTCGATTGCCGCAACTTGGGTAGTGGCCGATTGGCGAGCCACCGCGTGACTCACCCATCGCTGAAGCCTCGACCGGCCTGAGCGCTTGCGCTGGCGGGAGACCGGGAGGGTGGACGATGGAGGAGCCGACCGATACTGGGTCGACGGTTGCTGTAGCAGAACACCGCGGACACATGCGCGAAAATGTGTCGCGCCGCGGCCGGGGAGCGCATCTACGTCGAGTGGAGCCTCCTGGAGCCATGCGGAGTCGTCGGCGATGAAGGTGAGAGTGCCGAGACGGATCTCTTGACCCTCGACCAAAAGTCCAGCAGACACCATGATGAAAGTACTCGGAAGAATCGCAACTTCTCCACAAAATCGCTAAAACACCTGCCCCACGGTGGGCGCCAACTGTCGTGGTTCTAAGCCTGACAGTAGAGTGGGGGGTAGGTATGGAGAGGCAAGGTCCTAGCTATGGAGAGGTTGTAAACACAAAGGATGTACGAGTTCAGGCCCTTCTCGGAAGAAGTAACAGCCCTACGTCTCGGAGCCCAGAGGCGGTCGAGTGGATTATGAGTGCATGAACTACAAGGTGCCGAACCCCTCTGTCTGTGGAGGGGGGTGGCTTATATAGAGTGCGCCAGGACCCCAGCCAGCCCACGCAGGAGAGGGTTTAAGGTGAGTTAAGTCTGGGGCGTTACTGGTAACGCCCCACATAAAGTGCCTTTGCTATCATAAAGTCTACTTGATTACAGGCCGTTGCAGTGAAGAGTGCCTCTTGACCTCCTGGTGGTCGAGTGGGTCTTCGTGGTCGAGTCCTTCAGGCCAGTCGAGTGAATCCTCGTTGGTCGACTGGAAGGCGACCTCTTCTGAGGATGTCCTAGGGTAAGTTACTTGGATCAGGTCCATGACCCAACCCTAGGTACATAACCCCATCACCCGGCGGAACAAGTCCCCAACCACTCGACAGAGGATTAAGGACCTTATCCTCTTCGATCATTTTACAATTTAGTTCTCAAATTGCTGTACAATTACTTAACAATCCCTTTTCTGTTCGAACCCAGGTTCACTCGGATGGGACTAAAGCACACTTGAATGACCGTCCACTCGAACGATTCGCACGCATGTTCGGACAAATTTACTCGGATGGTTAATAAACCACTACGACAGTCGGACAAAGACGTTTTGGTCTAGCAACCACTCGGACGCCCCGCGCGCATCGTCACTCCATGGCACACGCGTCTACATCACTCGGATGCCCCGCATGCATCGTCACTCCGCGGCACGCGCCTCTGCTTCACTCGGCCGCCCTGCACGTCGCCATCGGTTGGTCACCCCATCACCACTCGGCCGCCCCGCGCGTCGCCATCGGTTGGTGACCTCATCACTACTCGGCCGCCCCGCGCGTCGCTATAGGTTGGTCACCTCATAACCACTCGGTCGCCCCGCGCGTCGCCATCGGTTGGTCACCTTATCACCACTCGGCCGCCCCGTGCGTC
>NC_041383.1:68640760-68649787 GCF_002162155.2 Triticum dicoccoides
CTCATAACCACTCGACCACCCCGCGCGTTGCCATAGGTTGGTCACCTCATTACCTCTCGGCCGCCCCGCGCGTCGCCATAGGTTGGTCACCTCATAACCACTCGACCGCCCCGCACGTCGCCACTCGATTGGTCACCTCATCACCACTCGGCTGCCCCGTGCGTCGCCACTCAGTTGGACACATCTACATCAATCGATCGCCCCTCGCATTGCCATCGGTTGAACACATCTTCACCACTCGGCCACTCGCGCGCCTTCAGACAGCTAAGTCATTCTAGCACTACATTCTATTATTTCCCCGTGCCTGAGTATCCCGTAATTCACAAATCATGTTCACTCGGAGGCCACACCACCGAGTGTGCCCCTACGCTCGGTTTCTTATTTTCACATACTTGCTTAGTACTCACTCCTGAGTCCAACTTCCATTTTAACACATACGTCATTCACGAACACCAGGTGTTCTTTATTTCGAGTTGGCATCAGTCCTCGGGGGATGCAACTCAGTCGGAACACTACACTTCCATTTTATTTGAGCCAGTATTCCAATGAGTTCAGTCGGATCCGTCGCTTCGACAAGTTTGAACGGATCCTTCGCTCTTTCAGACTCTTGCTGGTTAACCAGCAAGCCCCTTGCACTCCCAGCTTGTGTCTATGGGTGTTATTCACACAAATCATATTAGCACACATCAAATTTCCTCAAGAAATTATTTCGTTGGCTTGTGCCATTTTTTACACAAGTTACGCGATCACTTGACGGCCCTATGCGCCAACTTCATCGCTGCTCAGACTCGATCACCGTACCGGTCCTAGCGCACCACAACACCGACCTTGTCGCTCTGTTGACTTCAAACACATCCATCCAACCCCTCTGTGGAATCCTTTTCATCGTATCAATGATATAGACCTCGTCAGGCATGAGACAGATAAGCCCCTTTTATAATTAAACTTCACACACTTCACTCTTTTGCGAGTTTGCCTCTTTCGAGCATCACTCGGAAGCTTCTCCTCATCTTTACCCGAGTCTGACCCGATGAATTGCAAATCATCCATTCAAAACTATATTTCTCGTATTTCGACATGTCCGTTATCAAAGCCTGTAGTACGCTCGGGGGCTACGCCGCACTTGGAGGCTGCATCTCATTTGGAATGACAGTCTTCTGAGTAGTCAAGTACTTCATCACTAGTCAGATCCTTCACTTCAACAAGTGCATTCGATCCGCCACTTTGACAAGTTTTATAATCACCCAGAAGCTCTGCACGCATCTTCATTCTTATTCAGACTCAGTTGTCACGCCGGTCTTGTTGTGTCGCAACCAAACTACACCGACCTCATCGTTACATTAGCTTCGAAAGCATCTGGCTAACTCCTTCCAATACCATTTCAGCCACTTGGCTGGACACGCAATATGTCACTCGGCCACCTCGCACATCCTCACTCGGCCATCCCGCACCACACCACTCGGTTGTGCACGTCTTCACCACTCGGGCGCTCCATGCGTTGCCTCTCGGTTGTGCACGTCTTCACCACTCGGCCGCTCCGTGCGTCGCCACTCGGTTGTGCACGTCTTCCCCATTTGGCCGCCCCGCGCGTCGTCACTTGGTTGTACACATCATCGCCCCTCGGCCGCCTCGCGCGTCACCATCAGTTGGACATGTCTTTACCTCTACACCCCCAACACGGGAACGACTAAGTTACTCGTATGATCAAACCTCATATCACACTTTGTAGCAAGCTTGCCTCTTTCGAGCATCACTCGGGGGCTACGCACAGCCGTTGGCCATGACGCCCTCATGGGTTACGCCCATTCAATCAACCCATTGATCACATCAGGAATATCTTTCTGACCATACTTGCTCGGTCTGCCGAAAATCTATAAGGGTAGTACTGTCCACTCGGACGATCGCCCAAATCATTACCTAAAGTCATCTTCAGGACTGCAAAAGGGTGAAAACAACGCTCCTCTACGGATACACTTGGCCCTATCCTAGGCTCCAAGGCGTCAGTTTCACAAACTTGGACTCAGAGATGGCATGTGCTGGTTTTCCCCCAGGATAATGAGTGGCCTCTCTCTGGAGAGTAAGTCCACACACTAGCCTCGTCACTCGGGTTTCATGGCACGTCCATGTCAGACCACTAGTCTATCTCCTCCGGGAGACATACAAGTGCCACCAAGTTTTTCCTTGCAGTCAACATACCTTGATCAGACGGGAAGCACGTCCACTTGGATAAATACCCCTTTCATGCAAAAGGGTAAAAATGAAGCGCCATCGCTGAATTGTACAGGTGGCCTTACTCGTCGAACGTCGTTCGTACAACCACCTCGCTACGCATCCATCCGATTGATTCAATTCCAGACAAAGATATTTACCGTGCCAACTGGATGGAGGTTTACCGAGAGACTTAAACCCTCTGCCAGACTCATCTAGTCCGATAGAGGCTCGGGGACTACACCCAGTGGGTGCACTCAGCGTGCCCCCACTGGAAGAGAACTCAAAAAGAAACATTTTGCTCGATGCAAACCCAGCCCCACAATTACTCGAACTCAAAAAGAAGTACCCTTTAGTTTGATTATCAAAAGACATGATTTACAGTCTTTCGGATGATTGTTGTTCATTTTTTACATGTTCTAAAATCCCCCAGTGGGTGCCTTAGTTGCGAATCCGTTTCGCCTAAGTCGAAGAAAAAATCCTACCGAGTGGTGAGCCTGCCTCTCACTCGGGGGCTTAGCTGCAGTCCAGTACTCGCCTAAATTTGAAAAATCCTACCGATTGGTGAGCATGCCTCTCACTCGGGGGCTTAGCTGCAGTCCAGTACTTGCCTAAGTTTGAAAAATCCTACCGAGTGGTGAGCCTGCCTCTCACTCGGGGGCTTAGCTGCAGTGCAGTACTCGCCTAAGTTTTAAAAGTCCTACCAAACGGTACGGGTCAGCCATGCCCCCCGGGTTTGCACCGTCAAGAAGAACGACGAGATTGTGAGGGCAATCTTCCCGCTCGAAGGCTTAGCTGCAGTCCAGTACTCGCCTAAGTCTGAAAAATCCTACCGAGTGGTGAGCAATCCTCCCACTCGGGGGCTTAGCTGCAGTCTAGTACTTGCCTAAGTTTGAAAAATCCTACCGAGTGGTGAGCAATCCTCCCACTCGGGGGCTTAGCTGCAGTCCAGTACTCGCCTAAGTTCAAAAAATCCTATCGAGTGGTGAGTGATCCTCCCACTCGGAGGCTTAGCTGCAGTCCAGTACTCGTCTAAGTTTGAAAAATCCTACCGAGTGGTGAGCGATCCTCCCACTCGGAGGCTTAGTTGCAGTCCAGTACTTGCCTAAGTTTGAGAAATCCTACCGAGTGGTGAGCGATCCTCCCACTCGGAGGCTTAGCTACAGTGCAGTACTCGCCTAAGTTTAAAAAATCCTACCGAGTGGTGAGCGATCCTCCCACTCGAAGGCTTAGCTGCAATCCAGTACTCGCTTAAGTTTGAAAAATCTTACTGAGTGGTGAGCAATTGAAAGGATCGATATGGTTGACTAGAGGGGGGGTGAATAGGCAACTAACAATTTTTAAGCTTTTCTTTACCAAATTAAACTTTGCAACAAAATAGGTTGTCTAGATGTGCAACTAGGTGAGCAACCTATATGATGCAATAACAACTAGCACACAATCAAGCAAGGATGTAACAACAAGTAGGCTTGCAAAAGTAAGGGCACGAATTAACTAAGAGTGGAGCCGGTGGAGACGAGGATGTGTTACCGGAGTTCCTTCCTTTTAAAGGGAAGTACGTCTCCGTTGGAGCAGTGTGGAGGCACAATGCTCCCCAAGAAGCCACTAGGGCCACCGTATTCTCCTCACGCCCTCACACAATGCGAGATGCCGTGATTCCACTATTGGTGCCCTTGAAGGCGGCGACCGAACCTTTACAAGCAAGGTTGGGGCAAACTCCACAACAACCGGAGGCTCCCAACAACAACAACAACACCACGAAGCTTCACCACAATGGAGTATGGCTTCGAGGTGACCTCAACCGTCTAGGGTGCTCAACACCCAAGAGTAACAAGATCCGCAAGGGATAAGTGGGGGGAATCAAATTTCTCTTGGTGGAAGTGTAGATCTGGGCCTTCTCAACCAATCCCGAGCAAATCAACAAGGTTGATTGGCTAGGGAGAGAGATCGGGCAAAAATGGAGCTGTGAGCAACAATGGAGCTTTGGGGGAAATAGGTAGGTCAACTAGGAGGAAGAAGACCCCTTTATATAGTGGGGGGACACATCCAACCGTTACCCCACTGAGCAGCCCCGCATAGAGCGGTACTACCGCTAGGGAAGGGCGGTACTACCGCTGAGGGCGGTACTACCGCTCCCTATCCAGTGGTACTACCGCGCTGAAGAGAAAGTCAGGCCACTGGCCCCAGAGCGGTACTACCGCAGGAGTAGAGCGGTACTACCGCTCAGAGCGGTACTACCGCTTCTACTGCCGCTACTAGTGCCGCAAAACCCGACACGAGAAAACACCGTCTCGAATCGAGGCGGCAGTAGGCGCGGTACTACGGCCGAAGCCCGCGAGCGGTACTACCGCTCTGCAGAGCGGTACTACCGCTTAGAGCGGTCCTACCGCTTCGTGGAGCGGTACTACCGCTGGGGGGCTTCGGCGGTACTACCGCTGTAGACCGCGGTACTACCGCTGACACAGGGCGAAGCAGGTACGGAAGAGAGGTGCAGCTCCAAAGATGCGAAAGGAAGACGACGGGTGTGATAAGGATGTGTACGTGTTGATTCCACCCTAGTCTTACCAAAGCAGATCCCCTCTTAATAGTACGGTGACTCCTACGAAACTAGTCCACCAACAACGAAATGCAGGAGCTACACCGTCTTGAATAAAAACACCGAGGGGAGGAAATCATCTCGTGCCAATGGATGATTCTCTGAAAGAACTTAACGCACACGATTAGTCCGCAAAAGCATTGTCATCAATCACCAAAACCACTATGGGATAAATAAGCCCTTACAATCTCCCCCTTTTTGGTGGATTGATGACAATACGGGATTTGCATAAACAAGATATAGAGTACGCATACAAACCCCACGATCCTAACATGTAGATGGGCTTCCCCTAGATGTGTGCTATTTCGATAAGTGCTTTGGACTGCACAGCACACATAATAGGATCAGAGCTCCCCCTACATTTTAGAGACCAACAATCTAAGCATGGTGTAGGAGAGCAGCATAGATGATATAACAAGAGAAGCACGCAACTCATGAGCTAGATAGACATAGATAATGATACTGAAAGGTAAGGTAGCATATGTCTCACACCATATGATTCGAACTTAAGTCTCACTCGAACTTAGGACTCACAGACAAACCAACCAAAGCAAAAGCGAGGAAAACACGTACAAGACACAACCACGAACAAGACACGAAGACACAACTCGCAAATCCCTAAACTCTCTCCCCCTTTGGCACCGAGACACCAAAAAGGAGAGGGAGTGCTGCTACCACTCCAGGTGAGAGCAAAAGAGGGACACACGCATCAGATCTCAGAGGGGTCATCAGCGCCACCATCGTCAGCCGGGAAGTGCTCAGCATCAGAATCAGTCCAAGGGCAGTGCTGCTGAATCCACTCCTCCTCCTCGGTGAGCTGATCCTCAGAGCCACTAATCACAATAGCACCCATCTGACGTATGAGCTCCTTGTGGCGACCGCGGGCCTTCTTCTCAGCCACGTGAGCCATGTACTGACCGTGAGACTCCATGCAGAAGAGCTTCTTTACCTTGGCCTTGAGCTTCTTGGCCCAAGATGGCTCTGTCCCAGAGGGCACGTAGTCATCATCCTCATCCTCAGTGTGACGCCCCCGATTTAATCGTACACTAATCATGCACGCAAATGTGTACGATCAAGATCAGGGACTCACGGGAAGATATCACAACACAACTCTAAAACATAAATAAGTCATACAAGCATCATAATACAAGCCAGGGGCCTCGAGGGCTCGAATACAAGTGCTCGATCATAGACGAGTCAGCGGAAGCAACAATATCTGAGTACAGACATAAGTTAAACAAGTATGCCTTAAGAAGGCTAGCACAAACTGGGATACAGATCGAAAGAGGCGCAGGCCTCCTGCCTGGGATCCTCCTAAACTACTCTCGGTCGTCATTAGCGGGCAGCACGTAGTAGTAGGCACCTCCAGTGTAGTAGGGGTCGTCGTCGACGGTGGCATCTGGCTCCTGGACTCCAGCATCTGGTTGCGACAACCAGAACGAAAGGAAAGGGGAAAAAGGGGGAAGAAAGCAACCGTGAGTACTCATCGAAAGTACTCGCAAGCAAGGAACTACACTACATATGCATGGGTATATGTGTAAGGAGGCCATATCAGTGGACTGAACTGCAGAATGCCAGAATAAGAGGGGGATAGCTAATCCTGTCGAAGACTACGCTTCTCGCAGCCACCATCTTGCATCAAGTAGAAGAGAGTAGATTGAAATCCTCCAAGTAGCATCTCATAGCATAATCCTACCCGGCGATCCCCTCCTCATATCCCTGAGGTAGAGCGACCACCGGTTGTATCTGGCACTTGGAAGGATGTGTTTTATTAAGTATCCGGTTCTAGTTGTCATAAGGTCAAGGTACAACTCCAAGTCGTCCTGTTACCGAAGATCACGGCTATTCGAATAGATTAACTTCCCTGCAGGGGTGCACCACATAACCCAACACGCTTGATCCCATTTGGCCGGACACACTTTCCTGGGTCATGCCCGGCCTCGGAAGATCAACACGTCGCAGCCCCACCTAGGCAAAGCAGAGAGGCCAGCACGCCGGTCTAAACCTAAGCGCACAGGGGTCTGGGCCCATCGCCCATAGCACACCTGCACGTTGCGTGGGTGGCCGGAAGCAGAACTAGCCCCTTAATACAAGAGCAGGCTTACATTCCAATCCGGCGCGCGCCGCTCCGTCGCTGACGTCTGAAGTGCTTCGGCTGATACCACGACGCCGGGATACCCATAACTACTCCCGCGTAGATGGTTAGTGCGTATAGGCTCGTAGCCGACTCAGATCAAATACCAAGATCTCGTTAAGCGTGTTAAGTATCCGCGAACGCCGAACAGGGCCAGGCCCACCTCTCTCCTAGGCGGTCTCAACCTGCCCTGTCGCTCCGCCACAAAGATCCACCCAGAGGGCCGTCGGGACAAAGGTCCTTTCAGCCCCCAATCCGTGAATCACTCGCGGGTACTCTTCGAGCTGACCCGACTTTAGTCACCATCTGTATAGTATGTATGTATGTATAGTATATACCCGTGATCACCTCCCAGGTGATCACGGCCCGATAGTATAGCAAGGCAGACTGACAAGAATGTAGGGCCAATGATGATAAACTAGCATCCTATACTAAGCATTTAGGATTGCAGGTAAGGTATCAACAGGTGTAGCAACAATGGCAGGCTATGCATCAGAATAGGATCAACGGAAAGCAGTAACATGCTACACTACTCTAATGCAAGCAGTATAGAGTAGAATAGGCGATATCTGGTGATCAAGGGGGGGGGGCTTGCCTGGTTGCTCTGGCAAGAGAGAGGGGTCGTCAACTCCGTAGTCGAACTGGGTAGCAGCAGCGTCGGTCTCGTAGTCTACCGGAGAGAAGAGGGGGAAGAAACAATGAATACCATGCAAACAAATGCATATCGATGCATGACATGACAAGTAACGATGCTAGGTGAGCCCAATCGCGGTAGTAGGTGATACCGACGAAAGGGGGAAACATCCGGGAAAGTATTCCCGGTGTTTCGCGTTTTCGGACTGATGAACCGGAGGGGAAAGTTGCGAGTTCGATAGGTTAGGGGTGTGTGGCGGATGAACGGACTGCGTATCCGGAATCGTCACGTCGTTCTGAGCAACTTTCATGTAGAAAGTATTTTCATCCGAGTTACAGATTAAAAGATATGATTTTCTAAAGATTATATTAATTTCTGAAATTTAATTAATTAATTATTTAATTCGAAAATGAATTTATGACGTCAGCATGACATAAGAGTGACATCAGCAGCCAGCAGTTCGGTTGACTAGTCAAATTGACATGGGGGACCCACCTGTCATAGACAGTGGGTTAAACAGGGTTCAAACTAATCTAAATTCAGTTATTAAACTACTGGGCCCACCTGTCATTGTCTAATTTAGGTTAACTAAACTAATTTAATTAATTCCTGTTAATTAGGGGGGTGGGCCCCACTGGTCAGTGGCTGGGGGTTGCCAAGTCAGCAGGGTTGACTGGTCAACCCAGTCAACTGGGGCCCGTGGGACCCGTTGGCAGTGACCCTGGTGGTAGCCCCAGGTCAGCCACGTCGGATGCCGGCGCCGGAGTTGGCTTTGGCAAGCCAAAACACGGCGGAGGACGCCGGCGAGCTTCGGGATTCCGCCACGGTGGCCCAAAACGGGCGTGGCTACTCCCGTTCGAAAGCTAACGACGTCGCGCGTCGCATGGGGCTACGGGTTGGTCTCGGGGATGACCGGAACCACGCCGGCGAGTAGCGGAGGCGGCGACTCGTACGGGTGGATATCGGAGACGGCGGAACAGCGGGCTACGGAGCAAAAGAAGAGGCTAGGCAGGCTCTACGTGCGCGGGCGAGCTAAACGGGCACTGGAGCGGGACCATTTGGTCGCCGGAAGCTCGTCGGCGATGAGCTCCCGCGGTGATGGGTTCGGGCACGTACGAGGCGGTGATTACGAGCACGTTGGGGCGAGGAGAAGAGAGCGGAGAGGAAGGAGAGCTCACCGTGGAGCACACAAGAAGGCTCGGTGGCGGTTTAGGAGCTGCAGGGGCGGCGCCGGAGACGAAGAAGATCGATGGCAGCCGGAGAAGGGGACGAAGGGGATCCGATGCTGCAGCGCCTCCGAGCTCCAGCTGAGGCCTCCGGTAGGCGAGGAAGGTGACGGAGGCGTTGACGGGCACGCAGGCGCGGCGAGGCGGCGACTGTGGCCGTGCGATTCACGGTGGCGAGGCCATGGCGGCGCTCGGTTGCGGTGGGGGAAGGAGGGGGAGATGGATCTGG
>NC_041383.1:68650036-68659362 GCF_002162155.2 Triticum dicoccoides
TTTTTTTGGTTTTCCTTTTTTTTCCTTTCTGTTTTATTTAGTATTAGGGCATTTAGGCATTTTATAAAATGGTGTTTGCTTCACCATAATTACCAGTGCAATATTTGGCAACCCCCGAACATTTTCGCTTTGCCTTTTGAAAACTTAGGGTGTTTGTCACTAATTCATATTTTGAATTTGCAATGATTTTGAACTACCACTTGATTAGCAACAGTAACACGGATGACATGGCATCATTAAAAGAGTTTTACTGTAGCCTAATTATCCGGGCGTTACAAATCTCCTCCACTACAAGAAATCTCGTCCCGAGATTTAGGAGGTAGAAGGAAACAGTGCGGGGTATTCATCACGCAGGCGATCCTCACGTTCCCAAGTGGCTTCATCTTCAGAATGGTGCGACCACTGGAGTTTGAGGAACTTGATCGCCTTCTGGCAGGTGAGGCGTTCAGCTTGGTCGAGAATGCGGACCGGATGCTCTTTATAGGAGAGGTCCTGTTGCAATTCGAGCACTTCATGATCCACTGCTCGGATATGGTCCTTGAAGCAGCGGCGGAGCTGTGATACATGGAACACATCGTGAACCTGAGAAAGGTTCGGCGGAAGCTCCAGTTGATATGCCACTTTTCCACGCCTCTCGAGAATAGTGAATGGGCCAATATAGCGAGGAGGTAGCTTGCCCTTGATCCCGAAGCGGTGAGCACCCTTCATTGGTGTAACTCAAAGATAGGCCTTTTCGCCAGGTTGATAGACCATGTCTTTATGATGACGGTCATAATTACTCTTTTGGCGTGACTGAGCAGTCTTGAGATTCTCGCGAATAATGCGGACTTGCTCTTCGGCATGTTGGATAATATCCGGACCAAAGAGTGGACGTTCCCCAGTTTCTGACCAGTTCAGAGGGGTTCGGCACTTTCGTCCATATAACACTTCGAAGGGGGCCATCTTCAGACTAGCTTGATAGCTATTATTATAAGAGAACTCAGCATACGGGAGAGATTCCTCCCATTTCTTGCCGAAGGATATAACACAAGCTCGAAGCATGTCTTCGAGAACTTGGTTGACACGTTCAACTTGCCCTTGTGACTGAGGATGAAAAGCAGTGCTGAAAGACAGATGAGTGCCCATAGCTTCTTGGAAACTTGCCCAGAATCTTGAAGTGAATAAGCTGCCACGGTCTGAACTGATTACCAATGGAATACCGTGAAGCGAGACAATTCTGGTCATGTAGAGGTTTGCCAGCTGACTAGCAGTGATCGTTTCCTTGACAGCCAGAAAATGTGCAACTTTAGAAAGTCGGTCAATGACGACAAGAATAGCATCATTACCCTTTTGCGATTTGGGAAATCCAGTAACGAAGTCCATCTCGACATGGTCCCATTTCCATTCAGGAATAGATATAGGTTGCAGAGTTCCAGCAGGCCTTTGATGTTCTGCTTTGATACGACGGCAAACGTCACATTCAGCAACATAACGAGCAACGTCTTGCTTCATGTTAGACCACCAGAATCTCTGGCGGATGTCTTGGTACATCTTTGTACTACCAGGGTGGATACATAGAGGCGTATCATGAGCTTCTTTCATAACCTCCTGAGTCATATTCAGGTTTTCCTTCTTACATGGCACCACTAGGCGGCCTTTGAAGTACAAGGCGCCATCATCAGCAATAGTGAAGGATGAGGGACTTCCTTCTTTGAGGTCTTGCTTAATCTTGTAGACTTCAGAGTCAAATCCCTGCATTGTCTTAATGGTGCCCACGAGATCGGGTTCAACAGCCAGGGTATAGAGGGAACCCTGGGAAACAACACGGAGATTCATCTTGCGGAACTCCGGGGAAGGGGGAGCGAGTGCACCCGGAGGAACAATATGGAGGTTTAGCTTTCTGAATTCTTCAACAAGTGAGGGCTGAACCTTGTGAACCTGGAGGTGGTTGCAGTAAGACTTGCGGCTCAAGGCATCAGCCATTACATTAGCCTTGCCTGGGGTATAGGAAATACCCAAATCAAAGTCTGCAACAGTCTCCATCCATCTCTGCTGACGGAGGTTCAGGTCTGGCTGAGTAAACAGATACTTCAGACTTTGGTGGTCAGTGAAGATCTCGCAATGATTACCGAGTAGGTAATGTCGCCACTGTTTTAGTGCATGAATGACAGCAGCAAGTTCGAGGTCGTGAACTGGGTAGTTCTCTTCGTGAGGGCGCAATTGCCGAGAGGCATAAGCAACCACTTTGCGCTCTTGCATTAGGACACAGCCTAGTCCTTGACGGGAAGCGTCGCAGTAAATGACGAAGTCCTTCTTAGTATCAGGAGGAGCTAGTACTGGGGCAGAAGTCAACTTGTCTTTGAGTGCCTGGAAGCTTTCCTGACATTTGTCTGTCCACTGGAACTTGACGCCCTTATGCAATAGGTTAGTCAGAGGCCTGGCAATCTTGGAGAAGTTCTCGACGAATCGACGGCAGTAGCTGGCGAGACCGAGAAAACTTCTGACTTGCTTAACGTTCTTCGGAGGAGTCCAATCGAGAATAGCATGAACTCGTTCAGGGTTGACGGCAATACCATCCTTAGAGATGACATGCCCGAGATAGGTTACTTCGGGAAGCCAGAATTCACATTTGGAGAACTTGGCATAAAGTTGATGCTCTCGTAGCTTTTCCAGCACGAGGCGAAGATGTTCAGCATGTTCCTCTTCGTTCTTGGAAAATACCAGAATATCATCCAGATAAACCACGACGAACTTGTCGAGGTAATCCATGAATATATAGTTCATCAGGCGAGAGAAGGTGGCTGGAGCATTGGTTAAGCCGAAAGACATGACGGTGTACTCGTATGAACCATAACGAGTCACAAAGGCGGTCTTGGGGATATCTTCCTCACGAACACGGATCTGGTGGTAACCCAACCTCAAGTCGAGTTTAGAGAACACTGATGATCCAGCCAATTGATCATACAGATCATTGATCCGAGGAAGAGGATACTTATTCTGAATGGTAGCTTGGTTTATAGGACGGTAGTCTTGGACCAATCGGTTTGTCCCATCTTTCTTCTTGACAAAGAGAGAAGGTGCTCCCCAAGGAGAGCAACTTGGGAGAATGAAACCACTTCGAAGAGATTTATCGATTTCCTCCTTAAGCTCAAGGAGTTCATGCGGCGGCATCTTGTAGGGTCGCTTGGCTATAGGAGTAGTGCCTGGTTTCAAGTCGATGACGAATTCGACAGCTCTAGCGGGGGGAATCCCTGGGAGTTCTTCTGGAAAGACGTCGAGGAAGTCACGCACGACGGGGATGTTTTCAATGCCCTCGAGTGGTGCGGCGTTCAATGCATTCAATGCATAGAGCCTTACTTCGGCATTCTTAACCAGATGGGCATTGTAGCTTATTATCTCATCAGAAGGGTGTAGCAGATGGACGGTCTTGGTGGCGCAAACGATAGAAGCAGTATGCGCCTTTAACCAATTCATTCCCAGAATGAGGTCAATGCTATAGGACTTCAGTACGATGGGAGAGACAAGGAATTCCAGTCCTTCGATTTCTACAGGGACGTCGTTGCAAATCATGGAGGTTCGACATTGGCCCGCAGGAGTGTGTACTAATAGTGAAGCATTCATGTCTCACATTTAATGTCGTGCAAGCATGCAAAATCTTCTGACATGAATGAATGCGATGCACCTGTATCGAATAAAACAGATGCAGGTACTGAATTTACGAGGAGTGTACCCATCACAGTAGCAGGCTGGTCTTGAGCTTCATTCAGATCAACGTGGTTGGCATGAACACGGCCATAAGACTTGGCATTGTTGTTGCGGGCCTGGTTGTTTCCACGGCCAGTAGCTGGAAGGGCCAGTTGATTCTGATTCTGAAAGCAATCCCTAGCACGGTGACCTGGTTGACCACACTTGTAGCACAGGCCATTATTGGGAGTGGGAACAGGAGCTTGGGGTGGCGGAGCTGGAAGCCTTGGCTGCCTAGTTGGAGCAGTAGGCAGACGAGGTGCAGCGTAAGACTGCCTTGGGGCTGGTGCATTTGGACGGTACATGCTGTTCGGGATCCATATCTTATGCTTCTGCGAGGGCGGGCCCGAAGATGAGCCCGTGTCACGGTTGCGCCTTTGAGAGCTCTGGTGTTCTTGCAGACCAGTCTCAACATTGATGGCCTTATTCACCAAGGTGGCGAAATCAGCAAAGTCGTGCACTAGAAGTGCGAGCTTGATGTCAGCTTGAAGGTCGTCACGGAACTTCTCCTGCCTACGTGCATCAGTTGCAATGTCCTCTTCAGCATAGCGAGACAAGTCCAGAAACTCTCGCTGATAAGCTTAAACAGTCTTGTTGCCTTGGGTGAGGTTTCGAAACTCACGCTTCTTCCGGTCCATGACTCCTTGTGGGATGAAGCGGGCACGGAAAGCAGCCTGGAAGTCTGGCCAGGTGATGATTGTTCCAACTGGCAGAGTACGCATGTGGCTGTCCCACCATTGAGCTGCGGGTCCCTTCAGGAAGAAGGAAGCAAAAGTGACATAGCTGGGAGGGGCTACATCAGCAGACTCCATCTCATAGGTGATGTCACGGAGCCAGTCATCAGCATCCAGCGGCTGGGTTGAGCTGCGGTACACACTTGGGTTGAGGCGTATGAAATCCTGCAGAGTTGTTGTGTTTGGATGCTAGTTCATATTGGGGCGAGGAAACTGAGCCATCACGTTTTCCATGAACTGGCGATTCATCTCAAGCTGTTGAATCATACCAGCCATGTACTCAGGCGGTGGTGGGAAGTTGCCACCACGACCACGACCAGCTGGTCTAACCATCCTGTTAATATATAACAGGGGTAGTTCAGTATTGAGAAATTTGCATAGACAAGAGTCATTCATGATGAAACATGCATAATAAAAGGAGCACGACAGATACCACATAGATAGTCGGCATAACTTACAAAAGGGGTCGGACATAGAGTTCAGTACACAGAGTTCAGTACATAGATTAAGTCATCATAGGCGGCACGCAGGCTCGCGAGTGCATCTAAGACTAATGAACAAGACTACATCAGTCCCAAGAGGTACTGTGAAGGTAGCTGTAACCTGACAGCTGGTAGTGGGGCAACGGATAGTCCTCCACGTCAGTGGCCTGGGGGCCGCGGATACTCTGGTGTAGAATCCGACGCTCAGGTGGCAGAAGAGGACCAAGTGCGGGAGAGTAGCCTCCCACCTCTAGCCATCCGACACCGTGGGGCATCACGGTCCTGGCTGGGTAGATCGCAGAACGCGGCAGCTGTCCAGACCGGACAAAGGGGTGCAACCGCGTCAGAGCCCTGTAAAGGTGCTGACGAGTGGTGTACAACTCGTGGCGAAGAGCTCTGTTAGCTCGGTCCAGCCCATCAGCATGTAGAACCAGGCGCTGATGGTGGAAAGGCTCTCGGGTGACGGTGGAGTAGGCGGCAGTGTAGTATCCCTCCGCACCAACGTCAGATGCGATAGGAATGTTCCTGAAAGGGGAAGTGTCCAATGCCTGATACTCTCCACGAAGACGTGTCAGAGCAGCATGAGCAGCATCGTGGACTGCCATCTCGATGGTCACTCCAACACCATGAGCGGTGTGCAGCACGGTAGTGGACTCATACTCCCGAGAGTAGAGGTGGACGATGGCACGGTACTGCTCCTGGTTAAAGTCCTGGTACTCCTCGTAGACGGTGTACTCAGGGTGCCAGATAACCCAGATAGGTCATCATATCAGCTAGCGCAGCAGGTGATCCTGAGGCACCAATGGCCGCAGTGTGGCGCACGACCTGCCTCGCAGGTTCCATCTGAAAACAAAGATGTTTCAATGGAGTCAAATGACAACACGGGCACTATTCAAAATGCTATCCTGCAGAATAACTATGGCTTATCCAACTTTGGGGTGAACGTGGTAACGGGATCCTAATGTCAGAGTTAGTAAATTCGTTTAACCCGAGTAGAAAAGAGTTCAGAGTCCCAGAGTAAAGGTCGAGGAGTAAAAGATCCTAATACCACCCAATGGCGACGTGGGCCCGTAAGGCACACAGCCAAGTTAGCAAAAGTTTTTGTAATGTCTAGACTCGACTTCGGCCAAGGAGTGTGGAAGGGGGATTCCTACAGGCAGTCGGCTCTGATACCAACTTGTGACGCCCCCGATTTAATCGTACACTAATCATGCACGCAAATGTGTACGATCAAGATCAGGGACTCACGGGAAGATATCACAACACAACTCTAAAACATAAATAAGTCATACAAGCATCATAATACAAGCCAGGGGCCTCGAGGGCTCGAATACAAGTGCTCGATCATAGACGAGTCAGCGGAAGCAACAATATCTGAGTACAGACATAAGTTAAACAAGTATGCCTTAAGAAGGCTAGCACAAACTGGGATATAGATCGAAAGAGGCGCAGGCCTCCTGCCTGGGATCCTCCTAAACTACTCCCGGTCGTCATCAGCGGGCAGAACGTAGTAGTAGGCACCTCCAGTGTAGTAGGGGTCGTCGTCGACGGTGGCATCTGGCTCCTGGACTCCAGCATCTGGTTGCGACAACCAGAACGAAAGGAAAGGGGAAAAAGGGGGAAGAAAGCAACCGTGAGTACTCATCCAAAGTACTCGCAAGCAAGGAACTACACTACATATGCATGGGTATATGTGTAAGGAGGCCATATCAGTGGACTGAACTGCAGAATGCCAGAATAAGAGGGGGATAGCTAATCCTGTCGAAGACTACGCTTCTCGCAGCCACCGTCTTGCAGCAAGTAGAAGAGAGTAGATTGAAATCCTCCAAGTAGCATCTCATAGCATAATCCTACCCGGCGATCCCCTCCTCATATCCCTGAGGTAGAGCGACCACCGGTTGTATCTGGCACTTGGAAGGATGTGTTTTATTATGTATCCGGTTCTAGTTGTCATAAGGTCAAGGTACAACTCCAAGTCGTCCTGTTACCGAAGATCACGGCTATTCGAATAGATTAACTTCCCTGCAGGGGTGCACCACATAACCCAACACGCTTGATCCCATTTGGCCGGACACACTTTCCTGGGTCATGCCCGGCCTCGGAAGATCAACACGTCGCAGCCCCACCTAGGCAAAGCAGAGAGGCCAGCACGCCGGTCTAAACCTAAGCGCACAGGGGTCTGGGCCCATCGCCCATAGCACACCTGCACGTTGCGTGGGCGGCCGGAAGCAGAACTAGCGCCCTTAATACAAGAGCAGGCTTACGTTCCAATCCGGCGCGCGCCGCTCCGTCGCTGACGTCTGAAGTGCTTCGGCTGATACCACGACGCCGGGATACCCATAACTACTCCCGCGTAGATGGTTAGTGCGTATAGGCTCGTAGCCGACTCAGATCAAATACCAAGATCTCGTTAAGCGTGTTAAGTATCCGCGAACGCCGAATAGGGCCAGGCCCACCTCTCTCCTAGGCGGTCTCAACCTGCCCTGTCGCTCCGCCACAAAGATCCACCCAGAGGGCCGTCGGGACAAAGGTCCTTTCAGCCCCCAATCCGTGAATCACTCGCGGGTACTCTTCGAGCTGACCCGACTTTAGTCACCATTTGTATAGTATGTATGTATGTATAGTATATACCCGTGATCACCTCCCAGGTGATCACGGCCCGATAGTATAGCAAGGCAGACTGACAAGAATGTAGGGCCAATGATGATAAACTAGCATCCTATACTAAGCATTTAGGATTGCAGGTAAGGTATCAACAGGTGTAGCAACAATGGCAGGCTATGCATCAGAATAGGATCAACGGAAAGTAGTAACATGCTACACTACTCTAATGCAAGCAGTATAGAGTAGAATAGGCGATATCTGGTGATCAAGGGGGGGGGGGCTTGCCTGGTTGCTCTGGCAAGAGAGAGGGGTCGTCAACTCCGTAGTCGAACTGGGCAGCAGCAGCGTCGGTCTCGTAGTCTACCGGAGAGAAGAGGGGGAAGAAACAATGAATACCATGCAAACAAATGCATATCGATGCATGACATGACAAGTAACGATGCTAGGTGAGCCCAATCGCGGTAGTAGGTGATACCGACGAAAGGGGGAAACATCCGGGAAAGTATTCCCGGTGTTTCGCGTTTTCGGACTGATGAACCGGAGGGGAAAGTTGCGAGTTCGATAGGTTAGGGGTGTGTGGCGGACGAACGGACTGCGTATCCGGAATCGTCATGTCGTTCTGAGCAACTTTCATGTAGAAAGTATTTTCATCCGAGTTACGGATTAAAAGATATGATTTTCTAAAGATTATATTAATTTCTGAAATTTAATTAATTAATTATTTAATTCGAAAATGAATTTATGACGTCAGCATGACATAAGAGTGACATCAGCAGCCTGCAGTTCGGTTGACTAGTCAAATTGACATGGGGGACCCACCTGTCATAGACAGTGGGTTAAACAGGGTTCAAACTAATCTAAATTCAGTTATTAAACTACTGGGCCCACCTGTCATTGTCTAATTTAGGTTAACTAAACTAATTTAATTAATTCCTGTTAATTAGGGGGGTGGGCCCCACTGGTCAGTGGCTGGGGGTTGCCAAGTCAGCAGGGTTGACTGGTCAACCCAGTCAACTGGGGCCCATGGGACTCGTTGGCAGTGACCCTGGTGGTAGCCCCAGGTCAGCCACGTCGGATGCCGGCGCCGGAGTTGGCTTTGGCAAGCCAAAACACGGCGGAGGACGCCGGCGAGCTTCGGGATTCCGCCACGGTGGCCCAAAACGGGCGTGGCTACTCCCGTTCGAAAGCTAACGACGTCGCGCGTCGCATGGGGCTACGGGTTGGTCTCGGGGATGACCGGAACCACGCTGGCGAGCAGCGGAGGCGGCGACTCGTACGGGTGGATGTCGGAGACGGCGGAACAGCGGGCTACGGAGCAAAAGAAGAGGCTAGGCAGGCTCTACGTGCGCGGGCGAGCTAAACGGGCACTGGAGCGGGACCATTTGGGCGCCGGAAGCTCGTCGGCGATGAGCTCCCGCGGTGATGGGTTCGGGCACGTACGAGGCGGTGATTACGAGCACGTTGGGGCGAGGAGAAGAGAGTGGAGAGGAAGGAGAGCTCACCGTGGAGCACACAAGAAGGCTCGGTGGCGGTTTAGGAGCTGCAGGGGCGGCGCCGGAGACGAAGAAGATCGATGGCAGCCGGAGAAGGGGACGAAGGGGATTCGATGCTGCAGCGCCTCCGAGCTCCAGCTGAGGCCTCCGGTAGGCGAGGAAGGTGACGGAGGCGTTGAAGGGCACGCAGGCGCGGCGAGGCGGCGACTGTGGCCGTGCGATTCACGGCGGCGAGGCCATGGCGGCGCTCGGTTGCGGTGGGGGAAGGAGGGGGAGATGGATCTGGAGGG
>NC_041383.1:68659983-68677372 GCF_002162155.2 Triticum dicoccoides
TTTTTTTGGTTTTCCTTTTTTTTCCTTTCTGTTTTATTTAGTATTAGGGCATTTAGGCATTTTATAAAATGGTGTTTGCTTCACCATAATTACCAGTGCAATATTTGGCAACCCCCGAACATTTTCGCTTTGCCTTTTGAAAACTTAGGGTGTTTGTCACTAATTCATATTTTGAATTTGCAATGATTTTGAACTACCACTTGATTAGCAACAGTAACACGGATGACATGGCATCATTAAAAGAGTTTTACTGTAGCGTAATTATCCGGGCGTTACACTCAGCCTCAGCACCAAACTCCTCCTCAGTCTCCATGGCAGCAGCAGATGACGGAACACCAGTCCTAGGGGCCTGAGTGCCCCAGTTATCCTTCTTCCTCAGATGCTTGACATCGTGAGAGACCAAATCGCCAATCTCCAGTGCCGCCTTGGGATAGACATGATCCCAGGCCTTCTCAATGAGCAGCATAATGAACGGACCATAGATCGGGCACTTGCGCTCGGAGATAGCAGAAACCAACTCAGCCCACATAACATGAGAGACATCCAACGACTCCCCGGTGGGATTGTCCTTCTCACGCTGGCAGAAAAGAAGCATGTCCACGAGATAAGAATGAACCTGGTCCAGATTCCCAATGCGAGGGAAAAGAGTCTCTCTGAAGATGCGGTGCAGGATATCCAGAAAGGCAGGCATCTCATAGGTTTCCTTGTGTGTCTCAGAGTTGATCTTCAGAGTGCAGTATGGCCCGAGAGCTTGCTCGTGAGTGCAATGGGCGCGGGCGTGGGGGCGAAAGCCAACCGGAGACTCAAGACCTAGATCTTCCACCCCAAGCAACTCCATGAAAGCTTTCCACGTGATAGAAAGCAACTTGCCATTTGTCATCCAAGTCAGTGTCCTGTCCACATCAGTCCCTAGGTGAACCATGGCATAGAATTGGGCCACAATATCAGCATCGTAGTCCTTGTTGAATTGCATGATTCTGAGAATGTTCAGTTGAGTGCACATCTGAAGTGCTTCACCAAAGTAGTCGGGATCGCTCTCCATATGCGCGGTGTCGATGGACTGCACGTTGACATAGAGATTCTTCTTGGCTTTGAGAACATCAAAGAAGATGGCAAACTGAAATCTGTTCCAGAACGGACGGTTGACCAAAGTGGGATCTTGGTCGTTCTCATACGAGTTGCGGCGGCGCCTTGCCCAGAACTCTTTGGGAGGCATTTCAGGCACGGTTTTGGTTGCCTTTGGCTTGACCCCAACTTTCTTCGGGAGTTGAGGTGGAGGAGGAGGTGGAGCACTTGAGGATCCTCCGGCAGGCTCGGTGGTGCGGTAGCGCTTGGACGAGGCACGTCCAGGATTGACACGACGAGCCTGATGCTCAGGGACCTCATCACCTGGAACAACACACAAGAACACGCAAACAACTAGAAAACACGAGCATAAGACACCAAACACGAGCAAAAAGATTAATGAAAAGTAGAAGTAGAATGGAATCTGGTAGAGGGCGGTAGTACCGTGACCCTTGGGCGGTAGTACCGCTCCAAGCGGTAGTACCGCTCTAGAGAGCGGTAGTTCCGCTCGCAGCGGTAGTACCGCTCAGGGAGAGCGGTAGTACCGCTTGAGGCGGGGAAACAACAGTTTCCTACTACCGTGGTCAGATCCGGTACTTCCGTCCTACCAAATTCAAAAATACTCCAACCAAACACTAATCCAAACTGCCTAGAAGCAATCTCCAACCTACTTAAGCCTAGATTTGGCCAAAAATCTAAAGATGCAACCGCTACTGCCCCTAAGATGCTAGATTGGAAACCTAGACAAAAAGAAGAAGAGAACGGGGGCAATACCGGCATCCATGGCAAGAGGACGAGGTGGGGATCGACTCCACCGAAGGGAATGGAGAGGGACGGCCCGGAGAGGGAGATCCGCCGGAGCCCTCCCGCGGCGCCGGTTGCTGGAGAGAGAGAGAGGAACAGGCGAGGGGGCGTGCGAATGGGTATGAGGGAGAAGAAACTCCCACTGCCCCGATATAACCCCCACCCGCGCCTCTCAGCGGTAGTACCGCGCTGGAGGGCGGTAGTACCGCTCGCCAGCGGCGGTAGTACCGCCAGCAACCAAAAACAAACTTCTAGGCAAACAAAAGGGGAAAACACACCGAGAAGAACGGGAAGGCAACGACAAGAGAAAGACCAACAAGACAACACACACGAAACACGAACCGGAACCCACTCCTTCAATGCAAACAACAACAAAAAGAGCGAGCTCAGGCCTCTCTCAAGAGAGGGCGATGGCCGGAGCCACCTATGTTTGAGTCAATTGGTATGGCACCGCGAAGAATTATCCTTGGGTCCATGACCAAAACTCGTCTTTGAAGCACAAGCACCATCAACAATGGCTAAAGTGAAAGAGTTGATTGTTTTATGCATAATGGGGGGAGGGAGAGTTCATTGAGAGAACACCACTCCCCCTATGTCCATGCCTACACCTAAACTAGACAACACATTGAGTGTGGTGGGGGGTGCACGGGTTCAAGTCACATTGCTCAAATCAATGATATTTAGCTCATGCCTTAACTCGCGAAATCTTGCTTCATCCAAGGGCTTCGTGAAAATATCTGCAAGGTTATCATGAGTGTTGACATACTTGAGCTCGATCTCCCCTTGCCTAATGTGATCCCGGATGAAGTGATACCGAATCTCAATGTGCTTCGTCTTGAAGTGTTGCACCGGGTTGAGAGAAATCTTGATGGCACTTTCATTATCACACCAAAGAGGCACTTTGTCACAATTGACACCGTACTCCTTTAAAGTTTGCCTCATCCATAGGAGTTGAGCACAACAACTACCGGCCGCCACATACTCCGCTTCGGTGGACGAGAGAGACACACAACTTTGCTTTTTGGAAGACCAACTTACCAAAGAGCAACCAAGAAATTGGCATCCTCCGGAAGTGGACTTCCTATCCACTTTGTCTCCCGCCCAATCGGAATCCGTGAAGCCTTCAAGCTTGAAGTTTGCTCCTCTTGGGTACCATAGGCCAAAGTTTGGGGTATGAGCCAAATATCAAAAGATTCGCTTGACCGCCACAAAGTGACTTTCCTTTGGTGCGGCTTGAAAACATGCACACATCCCCACAGTCAACATGATAGCTGGTCTAGATGCACAAAGGTAAAGCAAGGAGCCAATCATGGAGCGATATACCTTTTGATCCACCGCTTTACCATTGGGATCGATGTCAAGTTGGCACTTGGTAGGCATTGGTGTAGTAGCCGGTTTGACGTCACTTAGCTTGAATCTTTTAAGCATGTCTTGAGTGTATTTGGCTTGGTTGATGAAGGTTCCTTCTCTTCTTTGTTTGATGTCAAAACCAAGGAAAAACTTCAACTCTCCCATCGAAGACATCTTGAACTTGGAGGTCATGAGTGCGGCAAATTCCTCATTGAAAGCTTTGTTAGGAGACCCAAAGATAATGTCATCAACATATAGTTGGCATACAAACAACTCCCCTTTGACCTTCTTAGTAAAAAGAGTGGGATCAATTTGTCCTACTTCAAAGCCACGATCTTGTAGCAACTCGGTAAGGTGGTCATACCACGCACGTGGGGCTTGTTTAAGGCCATAGAGTGCCTTATGGAGTTGATACACATGATCCGGGAAGTAGGGGTCCTCGAACCCGGGGGGTTGCTTGACATAGACCAACTCATTAATGGGACCATTAAGAAAAGCACTTTTCACATCCATTTGTTGCAACTTAAAGTTGTGATGGGAAGCATATGCAATCAACAAACGAATGGATTCAAGACGAGCAACGGGAGCAAAGGTTTCACCGTAGTCGATACCCTCGACTTGGGAGTAGCCTTGTGCTACCAATCTTGCCTTGTTGCGAATGATGTTCCCATGAGCATCTTGCTTGTTCTTGAAGATCCACTTTGTTCCAATGACGTTGTGGTTCCCCGATGGCCTTGGCACCAATCTCCAAACTTTGTTGTACTCGAAGTTGTTGAGTTCTTCATGCATGGCATTGAGCCAATCCGAGTCTTCGAGCGCCTCATATACCTTTTGGGGTTCAACACAAGAGACAAACGCGTGATGTTCACAATAGTTTGCTAATTGTCTACGAGTGCTTACCCCCTTTCTTAGGCTTCCAAATACATTTTCCATGAGATGGCCTTGAGTGGTGAGCTTGGAAGCAATCTTCGCGGCGCGACGCTCTAATTCCTCCTCGGATGTGGAGGGAGGGTTGACTTGATCATCTTGAGCGCCGTCTTGAGCTTGTTCTTGATCTTGGGCTTGTCCTTGAGCTTGAGTTTGCTCTTGATCTTGAACTTGCTCGAGGGGGAGAACTTGACCTTGGGCATCATTTAGAGGTTCACCACCATCTTGAGATCGATCTTGCCCTTGGTCTTGTTCACAAGGTTGAGGGCCTTCACTTTGTTCTTCGGAAGCGTGTGGGTCTTGATGAGGTGATGGCTCTACTTGAGTAGAGCATTGTCCTTCTCCTTCGGCCACAAGGGGTTCCTCAATGGGTAGGATTTGACCAATACCCATTCTTCTTATGGCTTGGGGAGGAATTTCATCACCTACATCACAAGTACCACTTTGCTCCACTTGGGAGCCGTTATTTTTGTCAAACTCCACGTTACACGTTTCCTCAATGAGTCCGTTGGACTTGTTGAGAACACGGTAAGCATGAGAGTTTGTAGCATAACCAACAAATATGCCCTCATGAGCTCTAGCTTCAAATTTAGACAAACGAACACCTTTCTTGAGAATGAAACACTTACACCCGAACACCCGGAAGTACTTGAGATTGGGCTTGTTCCCGGTGAGTATCTCATACAGAGTCTTGTTCAAGCCTTTGCGGAGATAGAGCCGATTGGATGCATGACAAGCTGTGTTGATGGCTTCGGCCCAGAAGTTGTATGGAGACTTGAACTCTGCCATCATGGTCCTTGCCGCATCCATCAACGTCCGGCTCTTCCTCTCCGCAACACCATTTTGTTGAGGGGTATATGGTGCGGAATATTGGTGCTTGATCCCTTCATCACTAAGAAACTCATCCAAGGTGTAGTTCTTGAACTCGGTGCCGTTGTCACTTCTTATTGTCAAGATCTTTGCATTGTGTTGATGTTGAGCTTCATTTGCAAAGTCAATGGCGGTTTGTTGAGTCTCACTCTTCCTCTTGAAGAAGTATACCCAAGTGTATCTTGAATAATCATCCACAATCACCAAGGAATACTTTCTCCCTCCAAGACTATCAAAAGATGGAGGCCCGAAGAGATCCATGTGAAGGAGCTCCAAGGGTCTCTTTGAGTAGATGATGGTTGAAGGAGGGTGAGCCTTTTCATGAAGCTTTCCTTCGATACAAGCACTGCAAGCACGATCTTTGGCAAAACTAACATTTGTTAGTCCACGAACATGGTCCCCCTTGAGAAGACTTTGCAAAGATCTCATATTGACGTGGGCTAAACGGCGATGCCAAAGCCATCCCACATCAACTTTAGCCATTAGGCATGTCGCGGTCTTAGTGGGTTGCTCTGAGAAGTTAACCACATAGAGACCGTTCTCGACATGCCCAACAAAGGCTACTTTAAGAGTCTTGCTCCACAAGAGGGCCACGGTATCAATATCAAAGAAGGTGGCAAAACCCATGAGTGCGAGTTGACGAACGGAAAGTAAATTGAACGCAGGGGACTCAACAAGCATCACTTTCTCGATCGTTAGATCATGAGAAATGACAACCTTGCCAAGACCCAATACCTTAGAATGTGAGGCATCACCCCATTCGACATTGGTGGGCATAGATGGGATATTGTGCACGTCCACCACCAAGTCCTTGCTCCCGGTCATATGATTTGTTGCTCCACTGTCGAGCAACCATGATCCCCCACCAGAAGCAAACACCTACAAGAGATCAATGCTTGGTTTTAGGTACCCATTGAGTAATGGGTCCTTTGATGTTAGTAACAAGGGTCTTAGGAACCCAAATAGACCATTCAATGTACTCATAAGGAGAACCAACAAATTTAGCATAAACATGTCCATCACTAGCATGGCACAACACATAAGAGGGGTTAAAGTCGCCGGCTTTGTTGGGAGAGATGGCGTTGCGCTCTTTGGCTTCACCGCTCTTCCCATTGTTCTTCTTCTCCTTAGGAGCACCTTCTCCCTCCTTTACAAAGGTTTGCGTGAGCGTAGGAGGTCGATTGGTCTTGCTCTTCTTTTCCTTGTTCTTCTTCTTGTTCTTGGACTTGGGTGCGAACCCAACTCCTTCCTTTCCCACAACTTCCTTTTGATTGCTCAAAAGATCATTTAGGTTCTTCTCGCCTTGTATGCATGACACAAGACCTTTCTCGAGTTGTACCTTCAACTTGGCATTTTCCTCCACAAGATGCACATGCTCACAACATGGGTTAGTAGCATTTTCATTATCAATTAAGACCATGTGAGGAAATGTGGCCTTTTTCCTTAGTTAGCTTGACTTGGAGTTGAGCATGAGACTCCTTGAGGGTGGCATGAGCGCTTTTCAAGACCTTGTGGGCCTTGTCAAGTACATCAAACTCCTCCGCGAGTCTAACATGATCAACCCCAAGTTTAGCCTTCTCGGAAGCTAGAACACAAGACACAACAAGAGCATGATCAAGATCTTTCTTTAATTTAGCGCGACCATCGTTGTGTGACTCCTCAAGAGCCAAACGATGCTCACGCTCTTCCTCAAGAGCATTAGAGAGATCCGATATCTCATCGGCATAGTCACGACGATGACTTTCCATCTTAGTGATGGTTTCTTCATGAGCCTCGATCATGTCATTGGCTTCACCAAGTTGTTCCAAGAGAGCAACGAAATGCTTCTTGGATTTGCCCTTGAGCTTACTCATGAAGGACTCAAATTCATTGATCTCCTCATTAGACCCTTTACCATTATCAAAGTCATCCGTTGAAGGAGGGTTAGGAATAATGGTGGTTTTGATGTTGGGGGTTACCTTGTTGGTGGCCTTAGCCATGAGGCACTTGGCGGTGATGTTCTCGTTGGGTGCATCGAATAGAGACACCCGAGGAGTTGAGACAATGGCAACGGATGCCATGGCCATTGTTTCACCATCTTCATCATCATCGTCATCCTCACGGTATTCTTCTTGAACCACCAACCCGCGAGAGGGAGTCTTCTTGGTGAAGTTGTTCTTGTTGGGGAAGGACTTGGCTTTGTCTTTTCGAATGAACTTGCCACCATTGTCTTCCAGCTTCTCGTATGGACAATCCGCAACGAAGTCACTAACATTGCCACAGTTGAAACAAGTTCTAACTCGTTGCTTCCCTTTGAGGCCACTTGAGTTGTTCTTGTTGAAGTTGGGTCTTGTAGTCTTCTTACTCCAAAACTGTCTTGAGGCAAGAGCCATGTGCTCATGATAATCGTACTTTGTGTCCTCGGGGTTGCTCTCCTCATCTTCCTCTTCTTCTTCTTCTTCCACACTAACCTTGGCCCTCAAGGCAAGATTGGGCTTATTTGCCCTTTGGGAATGGAGCACCGCATTGTCGGCGGTCTTATCCAGGATGTTCATTGCAATGAACTCATCCAACACTTCACCAGAGGTCATGGAGTGGAAGTCCGGTCTTTGGCGGATGACGGAGGACATGGCCTTGTTGTAGGGCATAATGGCCTTGAGGAACTTGCGCTTGATCCAATTTTCATCCGTGTCTTTACTCCCATGATCTCGGAGTGCGACGGCAAGTTTGGTCACTCTTCGAAAGAGCTCACAAGGTTCTTCATCCTCTTTCATTGCAAACTCATCGGCTTCTTCTTGGACCACTTCATAGTTGGAGCGTTGAATGCTAGCACTTCCTCTATACATATGCTCGACACACTTCCATGCTTCTTTAGCCATGACATGAGGTCGAAGATGAGGGAGATCTTCGGGAAGGATAGCATCTTGGATGATGAAGAGAGCACTCTCATTGAATTGGTTGTCCACTTCTTCTCGAGGGGTGAAGTTGCTTGGATCATGAGGATAGAAACCTTCTTCAATAATTCTCCAAAGGCTAGTATTCACATGTTTTAAATGACGCTTGAAGCGATAGACCCAAGAATCAAAATCTTCATTTTTCACATATTTAGGAGGAGGACCGGCATGATTCAAATGCGTAGAGGGGATCGGTCCTTTATACACCGGGGGTTCCACATGGGCAAAGATGTCGGTCCCATTTCTACCACTAGTAGACGGACTCTTTTCACTATTAGCTTCCCCCTTGTCGGGGTTAGCATCCGTCACCTTGTTAGTGGGATCACCCACTTTCATCGGCAAGGTAGATAGTTTGAGTCCCTCTAGGAATTCAGTAAACATGCTTTTAACCTCAGCCGTCATGGAGGTTTTCAATGTGTCTAAAGCCACATTGAATTCCTCACGAGAGACCGAGGTTCCCCCTTCGGCCGAAGACGAGATGGGATTCACACCGGAGTGTTTCTCCGCACCGTCGTTGACGTCAACCATACTCTTCGGACGGCAAAGTCCTTAATAAAGAGACAAGGCTCTGATACCAATTGAAAGGATCGATATGGTTGACTAGAGGGGGGGGGTGAATAGGCAACTAACAATTTTTAAGCTTTTCTTTACCATTAAACTTTGCAACAAAATAGGTTGTCTAGATGTGCAACTAGGTGAGCAACCTATATGATGCAATAACAACTAGCACACAATCAAGCAAGGATGTAACAACAAGTAGGCTTGCAAAAGTAAGGGCACGAATTAACCAAGAGTGGAGCCGGTGGAGACGAGGATGTGTTACCGGAGTTCCTTCCTTTTAAAGGGAAGTACGTCTCCGTTGGAGCGGCGTGGAGGCACAATGCTCCCCAAGAAGCCACTAGGGCCACCGTATTCTCCTCACGCACTCACACAATGCGAGATGCCGTGATTCCACTATTGGTGCCCTTGAAGGCGGCGACCAAACCTTTACAAGCAAGGTTGGGGCAAACTCCACAACAACCGGAGGCTCCCAACAACAACAACAACACCATGAAGCTTCACCACAATGGAGTATGGCTTCGAGGTGACCTCAACCGTCTAGGGTGCTCAACACCCAAGAGTAACAAGATCCGCAAGGGATAAGTGGGGGGAATCAATTTTCTCTTGGTGGAAGTGTAGATCTGGGCCTTCTCAACCAATCCCGAGCAAATCAACAAGGTTGATTGGCTAGGGAGAGAGATCGGGCGAAAATGGAGCTTTGAGCAACAATGGAGCTTTGGGGGAAAGAGGTAGGTCAACTAGGAGGAAGAAGACCCCTTTATATAGTGGGGGGACACATCCAACCGTTACCCCACTGAGCAGCCCCGCACAGAGCGGTACTACCGCTAGGGAAGGGCGGTACTACCTGAGGGCGGTACTACCGCTCCCTATCCAGCTGTACTACCGTGCTGAAGAGAAAGTCAGGCCACTGGCCCCAGAGCGGTACTACCGCAGGAGTAGAGCGGTACTACCGCTTAGAGCGGTACTACCGCTTCTACTGCCGCTACTAGTGCCACAAAACCCGACACGAGAAAACACCGTCTCGAATCGAGGCGGTAGTAGGCGCGGTACTACGCGGTACTACGGCCGAAGCCCGCGAGCGGTATTACCGCTACGCGGAGCGGTACTACCGCTTAGAGCGGTACTACCGCTTCGTGGAGCGGTACTACCGCTGGGGGGCTTCGACGGTACTACCGCTGTAGACCGCGGTACTACCACTGGCACAGGGCGAAGCAGGTACGGAAGAGAGGTGCAGCTCCAAAGATGCGAAAGGAAGACGATGGGTGTGATAAGGATGTGTACGTGTTGATTCCACCCTAGTCTTACCAAAGCGGATCCCCTCTTAATAGTACGGTGACTCCTACGAAACTAGTCCACCAACAACGAAATGCAGGAGCTACACCGTCTTGAATAAAAACACCGAGGGGAGGAAATCGTCTCGTGCCAATGGATGATTCTCTGAAAGAACTTAACGCACACGATTAGTCCGCAAAAGCATTGTCATCAATCACCAAAACCACTATGAGATAAATAAGCCCTTACAGCAATCCTCCCACTCGGGGGTTTAGCAAAGTGCGGGTCGTCCACAACCACCACTTCAGGGCTGCACCGTCAAGAAGAAGGATGAGATTGTGCGCATTGTCAAAGGCCCATCCAACGGCTGGCGCCAAAGCAGACGGCTGACAGGAACGTCAAGACCATTGCTGAGTGCCTTGCTGGTGAGCTGAGACAGGAACGTCAAGACCATTATTGAGGGCCTTGCTGATGAGCTGATCAATGCTGCTCAAGGATCGTCCAACTGGTCGACTGCTGATTCCTCTTCAGAAGCTGTATCAAGCAAACAGAAACCAATCTGAGAGAAGAACAAGTTCGATCAGTACCAGCTAAAAAGAGTTTTAGTTCTCTCAGACCCCCGCCAACTGCCCGCAGTCGATGGCGGTCTCAGGGACTACACCCAGTGGTTGCACTAAGCGTGCCCCCACTGGAGTAATCTCCACTGGTTATGACCTGACCAGTCCGAGTGATGAACAACAACAAAAAAGACAGGCTCTAAGACTCCCGCCGACTGTTGGTATCCACTCGGAATGGTCCGCCCAGTCCGAGTGACGGCCAAACAACAACAAAAGGATAGGCTCTAAGACTCCCGCGACTACCCGCAGTTGACTGCAGTCTCGAGGACTACACCCAATGGGTGCACTCACCGTGCCCCCACTGGAATGGCATCCACTCAGAACGATCCGCCCGGTCCGAGTGACGGCCAAACAACAAAAAAAGACACGTTCCAGGCGTGAAGAAATTCCGAGTAATCAGTTACTCGATGCAGGACCAGCTCCAAATCACTCCAAAAAATTGCTATAAGGTGAGTTTAAGGCTCCTCCGTGGACCTGTTTTGAGCCTTCTTCTAGGACTCAAAGCGTGAAACTCATAAGTTTGGATCTAGAGCCGACTCGTATTGACGTTCCTCCGTGATAAGAATGGCATCTCACTGAGAGAGCAGTCCATGTGTCGATCTTGTTGCCTGGATTTAATGAGACATCCATATTCTAATCACGAGTTAACCTCTTCCGAGAGATGATCGAATGTCACCAAGTTGCTTCTCGCGGGCACTTACCCCAGATCAGTCGGAAGCGCAGTGCCGGAATCCATTGAGATTTTGTTCAAACCTTGGTTGTTTGAAAGTACAATGGCAGGTACCGAGTATTTCCGTAATCACTCGGGCCAAGTTGTGTCTTTCACAAACTCGTTCTGCAAAATCGCAATTGATTCGGGGGCTAATGTTGGGGATACACATAACAGGTAGGCCCACGAAGGGTCGAAGTATCATAAAGCATGGGGTCCACACAACATGTGGGTCCAGATAAATTTCATACATACATACTATCCACTCGGACAAGCAACATACTATCCACTCGACCAAGCAGTATACCATCCACTCGGATGACAGTTCACCACTCGACCATACGACTCACTCGGATATACGAAGACCAGCAGGCAACAAAGCAGTCGACATCATTCTCATGATGAGGGCTTGGTAGTGGGCTGGCATTATGGCATTCATGCCCCACTTTGTAACATAGGAGGTGAGGGGGTGGCGCACTCTATATAAGCCACCCCCATCACTAGACTTTGGGGGGCTCTTTTCTTCCACCTCTCTCTCTTTTTCACCATTAGTCTCAGGACTTAGCTCAGGCATGGGGATCCGTTCCCCTCTCTCACACACACATTGTAATCTCCGGATATATACTCAGATAAAACAAAGCCTCTCCAGAGCACGAGACGTAGGGTTGTTATCTCCACCGTGAGAGGCCCGAACTCGCTAAAACCATCATGTCACCCATATGCATCTCGATAGATCATGCTCCGTTACCCTATACCTTATTATTGTCAGAATCGTTCCCACGACAAGGACCACGTACGGATCCAAGTGGTAGCTCTGAAGATAACCTGCAAGAAAGTTAAATTGTATTGTCTGTTAAAAATAAAATCATTCCGACAGTTTCATATAGCCCACAGAAGCACACATATTCCAATCCGAATACGAGCCGCAATAGAATGTTCAACCCCAGCTAACCACGTTCGAAACAACGACTCAATGTCAACTGGAGGGTTAATGTTGAAGGCTATATGAATCGTTCTCCAAAGCAATTTGGCGAGTGGGCATTCAATGAATAAATGTTGTATTGTTTCATGATGATCACAAAAACAACAACGTGAACTACCTACCCATTTCCTCTTAATTAGGTTGTCCTTGGTGAGTATTACTTGCTTGTGGACAAACCACAAAAAAAATTTAATACGAAAGGGAGCCTTAATCCTCCAGATATGCAACGATCATGAGATTGGGCCAGAATTAATCAGATCCATATAAAATGATTTCACCATAAAAACCCCATTTTTAGCTAATTTTCATTACGTCGAATCTGGCTGGTTAGAGAGTTGAACATCTATCAATTTTCGAACCAAGTGCATCCAGGCTATCCATCGCTCACCAACTAGCGCACGTCTGAACTGGATATTCAAGGGGGTCGTTTGGAAAACTGTGCCTACGTACTCCTCCATACGTTGCACAATGTTATAAAGGGTTGGATATTGGACGGCTAAGGGTGCCTCACCTAACCACGTATCCTCCCAAAATCTTGTTGACATCCCATTGCCAACCAAGAATTTGACCCTACGAAAGAACAAATCCTTCGTCCTCATAAGCCCTTTCCAGAATGGTGAGTCAGTTGGTCTCATGGTAACCTGAGCGAGTGTTTTCGACTGCAAATATTTATTGCACAAAATCTGTGCCCACATGCCCTCCGGCTCTGTCTCTAACCTGTAGAGCCATTTACTCATAAGGCATTTATTCTTGATTTCTAAGTTCTCAATACCAAGACCACCCTCGTCTTTTGGTCGGCAAAGGATATCCCATCGCGTGAGTCAGTATTTCCTCTTGGCCTCATCTGACTGCCAGAAGAACCGGAATCTAAAGAAATCAAGTCGCTTTCGTACCCCTTTCGGAATTTCGAAGAACGATAATAGGAATATCGGCATGCTAGTCAATACCGAATTAATCAGCACTAACCGACATCCATAAGACATAAGCTTACCCTTCTAGCAGCTCAATTTTTTCTCAATTCGATCTTTGATACACTTCCATTCTTTATTAGATAACTTACCATAATGAATCGGTATGCTCAAATAACTAAATGGCAAAGAACCTAATTCACAACCCGAACAATTGTCTATAAGTATCTTGCTCGTCTTTGTCCTTCCCAAAGCAGAACAACTCACTCTTGTGAAAGTTTATCTTTAAACCAGACAATTGTTCAAAGAGACATAAAATAAGTTTCATATTACGCGCTTTAGCAATGTCATGTTCTATGAATAGGACAGTGTGGTCAACGTATAGTAAGATGGATACTCCTCCATCAACCAGGTGAGGAACTAACCCCTCCACTTGACCATGCTGCTTGGCTCTGCCAATAAGAATGGCCAACATATCGGCCACTATGTTAAACAACAGAGGAGACATGGAATCACCTTGTCTCAGACCCTTGTGTGTCTGGAAATAATGGCCGATATCATCATTAACTTTGATTCCGACACTACCTTTCTGGACTTGAGAACCCACCTGGTTCCGCCAAGTCTCACTAAATCCTTTCATACGCATTGCCTGCGGAAGGCAAAGCCACTTCACTTTATCATATGCCTTCTCAAAATCCACTTTATCATATGCCTGCGCTTTTGACGGTCGTTATCCGCCCACCCGGATAAAAATTTCCTATGAGACCAGGTCTCACAGCCGAGGACGTCAGACCCAATTGGATAACCGACACGTGGCGGCGGTGACAATCTCAAAGCAGCCCATTCCCACTCGCCGTCAATTCTCAATTCCAGTAGCTCGTTCCTGATTCCAAAACACACGTATTTCATCATGCTCTAAACTGGTACATCTGATTTAGGGTTCTCTTATTCCCGCTTGCGTCAATGGCGGCGACACCGAAGGACTCGACGGCGGCGGCCGAACAAGACAACACAGCGACGACCTCTCGTTCATGGCCTTGCCGAAGGAGCTCGTCTCTGCTGGGCGCGCGCGCGCACACACACACACCCTCCAACGATTACGAGAAATCTGAAACCCCTGAGGAAAAAAACGAGAAATCTGAATATCCCCTAATAAAACGAGAAATTTGAATATTTTCCACTTTGCAGATTGTCATTGCAAAACTGCCGCTTGCCTAATTATCTGAAGATGGGAGACTTCCACAAGTGCAAAATTTTTTGTACTAGTAAATCTGATGTGAGTATTGTTAAAAGTGGATTTCACTTCAAAATTTGACGACAAATAAACGATTCGTGCTTAAAATGTATCTCCGCATAAATTAAACATACTGTACTATAAAAAAGATGTGCTCCAAATTAAACGGGCCTTGAAGCATGAAAGCACCCCCCGCCTGTATGTTTTCTGCAGATATTTTGTCAGTTACCAAGCAGCGTCGCTTTGATTTTCAGAATAAACAGTTGTGAGACAGAACAAGGTGTATCACACGACGCTGGAACTGATGAGTTCAATGGAACTGCTCGTGCCATGACATGATTGATGAGGTGAAGTGAGGGGGAGGTCGTTGTGAGACAGAACAAGGAGTGCAGTGAAGTCACCGAACCATCAAAAACGACGGTCTCTTGTGGGGAAGTTGAGCATCGCGTTCATCCTCGCCCACGATCGACCTACGTACTGGCCAGTGTCAAGATCCGGACAGACACAACTAGGACTTCGCTGCTTGTTGGCTCGACTGCTGCTGGATGGACTTGTGTGTATACACTGTGTGTGTGTTGGTGAGGGTAAGACGAAGGTGCGACCGTGTGAGAGAGAGAGACGCCATATAAAGAGAGGCTGAGTGGGAGGGGAATGCGATTCTGACGACATGGGATATATACTTTCTCGCACTACCGCCTCTTCCACAGGCTCCTTTCACAAATACGCATGGGCTCAGAGAGATAATTAAAGCTTAACCTAGTCACGCCCTCCGTGACGCCGGCCGCTAATCTCCACGATCTGGCTGCCTAGCCGTACGGTTTGATTCCTACTCCCTCCGTTTCAAATTACTCGTCGCAGAAATGGATGTATCTAGTACGTGATTGGAGACACCTAAGCTCTCCCCCGCGTCGCTCTCGCCAAGGGCGACTCGGGGGCGCCTCCCTAACCCTAGCGCGCCGCCGGCCAATCGCCCCCTAGCCCCGCGCCGCCGCCGGAGGAAGCCGCCGGGCGAAGCTCGTGCGGCTGACGGCGGCGGCGGGGCGACTCCTCGCGGCTCCTGTTGGGACTGGGGCGGCGGATCTCGGCGGGAACCGGCGGTGGCCCGGGCGTGCGCGGCCCATCCGGCGGCGAGGTGGCGGGTCTCGGCGGGGGGTTGTAGGTGGTAGCGATCTGGCGCCTCCTCTGTTGGAGGGCCTTGGCTCCCCGGGGCGGCGGCCCCGGCCGATGGGCGCGGTGCAGCCGGCGGGCTGTGCCGGCGGGCTCTGGTGGGCAGCCTCCCACGGCCGCGCGGGTGGCATGGGGGCTGCGGGCGCTGGCGCAGTGGCGGCTCCTCGCAATCCGTCATGGCTCCATGTAGAAGATCCGCCCCTGCTTCGATCTGTCCCGATCTGTGCTGGCGCCGGTCCTTGGCGGCGGCTTTCAGCGTCCCCTATGGCCGGCCTGGCAGATCTGGCGTGCGGGTGAGGTTTCGGGGGAAACCCCTGGCTGGCGCGGCAGCCTCCCCAAAGTCGACGCCTTTGGCGCCGATCCCCTTCCTGAAGGCTTTGGGGTGGATCCTCTCCCTTCCGCCTCCTCCTCGAGCTATGGCGAAAGTTTTTGTTCCCCTGGTCTGGGCGTCGACGGCACCCTGGTGTCGTGTTCCTTCTTGAAGGCGGCGGCTGGGAACAGCTCTTGGTGGCGGGGCTGCTGGTGGCGTGGTGGCGGTGCGCTTCGGCCTTCTACTTGGTGCCGCGCCTTGCTTCGCGGGACCAACGGACGGTTTCTTTGGTGGAGCGGTGCTTCATCCATACATTGATGGCGACGGATCTTGACGGCGCGGCGCAGTGCAGATTCGGAGTTCGATGTGGGAGGATGGACTCGCGCAGGAGGACGACGCTGTCTGGCGTCGTGGTGACGTCGATGGCAGAGAGATCTGGCATGGTAGATGCAACAGTACAGCTCTAAAGATGGACTCGTGGCAGGTGGCTGCGGCGGCTTCATACCCGGCAGGCGTCCTGGTTGAGAAGTGCGCCGGACTGGTAGGTGCCCCATACCAGGCAGGCGTCCTGGTTGGGACCTCAGGTCTTAGATGTTTAGGTTTGGCTGCGATGTCTGTTTGGTATTAGGCTCAGGCTATCAGCGCCCCTTCATCATTTGGATAAGTGTAGCGACAGTTGTTGCTTAGACGGTGGCTTTAGTCTTGCTGTTGTATTACTTTGTAAGGTCTTGTGAGAATAATTAATAAAGTGGCCGTATGCATCGCCCAGATGCAGAGGCCGGGGGTCATCCTCCTTTTCTAAAAAAAAAAGTTACATTCATACTTGTGACAAGTAATTCGGAACGAAAGGAGTACTAGCTAGAGCTAGGTGTCGATCGTATCCTGTGGATGAGGCGGGGGCGGAGGCGCCGTTGCTGGCGAGCTGCCGCGGCGACGTTGGGTCATTCCGGTACCTGGCCGGCTTCCTCTCTCGCTCGCGGGGAGGTCGAACGACAGGTTTTTTTTTTTTGCTACGGGAGAGAGAGCGACGAGAGCGGACGAAGGACGCGCAGAACCAGTAAATACAAAGTCACAACCAATCCAATCGGTGAATGCGTGTTTTCTGACATTTTTTTAAAAAGTATGCTTGTATTCAAATCACCAACAAATACGAAGTCTTTAACCCATACAAGCATACTCTAACACACACATAATAAACCAGAAGAAAATTACAAAGCACCCTAACACAACCAATAAAACACGAAGACCTCTGGAGCTCTGTACCATCATCCTCAAACCTTCTAGAAGACATCTGCAACACAAGAGTGGGCAACCAGATCAAAGCAGGCTAATATCTTCCGCCACGACATAATCATCACCGCACCGCGGCCCTATTTATTTGCTCCGGTGCCGAAAAGACATGAACACACATATGTATCCAAGAGACCTACACCAACCTTCGTCATCCATGGCTTTAAGTACCACAATATGTGTCCCTTTCAAATGGAAGAGAACTAAGATCCGGTCCTGGCACTGCAGCCGGTCCAACTGCCATGAAAGAGGAAGAACAACAACAGAAAATCATACCGACATGGAGGAGGAAGATACTCTGTCTCCACAGAACCGCCAACCATCTGAGGTCCAACCCGGCCAGTGTCGGACGACCTCCTGACACCATAGCCCGCGACCTCGACGAGATCC
>NC_041383.1:68677629-68686161 GCF_002162155.2 Triticum dicoccoides
GGGCCGTGAACGAAGCCCGCACCACGAGATAAAACCATGGCCACCCGCGAAACGACCAACCAGCAGTCCATTTTCCTTCCCACTCGCGACCGCCCGCCCGCCCGAGCACTAGCCGCTGGAAATCGCCACCGGCACCGCCCAAATCGCCCTCGCCCTCGCCGCCACCACCCCAAATCGCGGCTGCCAGCATCCGCCGCCCTAGGCCGTGTCGCCTCCCCCATCGGAGGGCGTCTCGCAGCCGCCCTGGCGCCGCCGATTCGGGAAGCAGCCGCGGCGTGATTCGCCGACTCCGGTGGTTCGGCTGCCCGTATAGCTCCTCTGCGCCGGCCGCCGAGCTCCCTTCTCCTCTGCGCCGCCGCCCGCAACAGCAACCGACTACCAATCCAACCGCCGGCCATCTTCCTCCATCCCGCGCACAAGGTGTTCGAAGGAATTCCCCAAGGTAAAAAACGATGAAACTTGATGATTTAAATTGGGATTGGATAGTATGTTTGACGGTGGTTGTCTACATTGTAGATGAGCTCGGTTGACTCCCCATTCGTGGACGATTCATCGTCGGGCGATGAATTTGATTTGCATGAAGAAGAGACATTGCTATGCTAGTGGCCATGCACAAGGGGAAGAAGCCGAAGCACGATTAGAACTTCTGTCACTTGACGGGCATTCTTGTTAACCCCATGCAAAAAGAATAGCGAATCAGAGGTTTCATGAAGGTGTACAGTGAGATTAGAGACACTGATGTGCATGATCAACTCCGGAAAGATTTGATGGAACATCATTGGACATGGCATGGAGAAAGGGCAGCATAGATTCATTATTTGTTTGTGAAAACTATGTTGTATTGTGCAAAACTATTTGCATTTGGTCTCGTGGATTTGAAGAACTATGTAATAATTTGATATTATGGACATGTATAATTTTTTTATGTTGTTTTTATATGTTTTTTTAAACATCAGTACAGACACAAGCGCTCATATACACGCGCATACACTCATCCCTATAAATGCACACACGCGGACCCTACCCCTATGAGCACCTCCGAGAGACTGAGCCGGCATATCATCTTGAGATTTACGAAGCCACCGTAGGCGCCTCGTCGTCGATGGGAACGTATCCTCCCACTGAAAGCGCATCGCCGAAAATCCTGAAATAAATCCAGGAATAATGCGAGCAGGATTTGAACCCTGGTGGGTTGGGGATACCACTTTTATATGCTTTTTCAATATGTGCAGTTGTACAGTGGCTGAACAACCGTCGCGCGGCCGCTTGCCAGTTTTACATATTTGTTTTCGAACATATGTTGGAGTTGCTCTTTTCCATCTTCGTTTTGGACCATCTGTTGGTGTTGAGCCTTTTTCAGAGATGTAAAAAGCATTTTTTTTATGCTCTAAATTTTTGCATCACTGGTTTGGAGCACTAAAATATACATCATCTATTGGAGATGCTCTTATCTGTAGTCTTCTTCTGATAGAAACAAGCGTCAGACCAGTGGACAGCCGTCGATTCAATTGGAATTTTTTTGGAAGCAACAATCTTGTTTAGGAAGCAATGGTCCTTGCTATTGGAAACAAATAACATATCTTTAATTAATATCCATTCCAAGATTTGAGGAATAAGTTTTTTGGAAAGAAAATAATCGCAATCAAAGCAAAGTCATGCATGCAAACTGACTCGGACGATGTGCATGCTTCCAACTGGATGGCCCCGGACGGGTGTAGCAAAAATCACACGTATGATGCCTAGCGGCTCCCTAAAAATATCTATTGAACCAAGCCGCGTGCGAAGCTTAAAAGGGCTGCAGATACCACGGCCCATTTTGCACGCGCTGTTTCCTTGGGGAGTAACATTATGCTCAAATATTTTTGTGTTAAAAATATACATACAAATGTTGATTAGTACATAAAACATTTAAATATGAACCTATGTTTTATATAAAAAATGATAGTTAATTCCGACGTTTGAAATGTTTATGAAAAAGGTATGTTTAATGTATCAAAAAAATGTTTAGTTAATACGGATATAATTTTTTACTCGTGACTTATATTAAAAATATATTATATAATAAAATATTAGACATGATAGAATATCCCTATCAAAAGTTTAAAATATAAATTATGAATACTGTTATGGTGATCCATCATCTTTTTTCTTTCGGTGGCTGCTATGGTGGTGCCGAAGGCAGGTGATAAGCGTTGGTGTCAAGCTCAGAGACGTTCTGTTGTCTTTTTAGTTTTGTCATGTCGATCTTTATGTGACTTGTACATACTTTAATCTTTATGATATGAATGAGACACATATTACCATGCAAAAAAAGAATATTGTTAATTATACGAACATTGAACTATTAAATGTGTGTATAATTGTTGAAATGTTTGTATAATTCAAATAATATATTTAATTATAATTTAATGAATATTGGAATTTTTAATTTATACAAATATTTTTAGTCATAAATGTTTTAAAATTATGACCTGAACTGATTAAAAGTATCGTTAGTTACTATAATTATAACATATGAATATTTAAATTATTATTTTTATTACCGAGATCATAATTGACGTACTATCTACATTTTTTTAAACAATGGTGCAAAATGGGCTGCACTGACCCTAGCCCATCTCAGCTGATGGGCCCATGTGTCTTAAGAAAAGGATATAATATATAAAGATCCATTCTCTCAAAAAAGAAATATGAAGATCCAAATTAAGCATCCGATTTGAGTCAGTGTTGTGGTTCCATAGGTGAGCGCGAAAGCCGAGGGTCCTGGGTTCGAAACCCCATGCCTTTTTTATACATAACTAGTAGAACGACCGTGCGTTGCCATGAGCTTTAAAAATTACGACGCTACTCATAAAGCTAAAATAACTGAGAAAAATACACGTCTCAGCTAACACACATCTTACATCCTTGGTTATGATCTAACACGGTTCTTCAACCAAGCTTGGAAGCCAAGTACTCAATGAATGAAAAATAACATCACTGGATTGATAGATCATCATATAGGCACATGACGGTGTGTGAAAAAGTACAGAGAGCCACAAATTCTGAAGTACTATTAATGTTTGGTCATCCAAACTTCATACAAAAGTTGCCAACCTGCAGATTCTTTAGTAGCTTTGTCACCACATGAAGCAGCTTCTTGGTCTTTCTAGTCTGAATGTTGTAATAACACAGAGGTCAACTCACATGAAGAAAATCATGTCATAGGACACGTAAACATGTTCAAAGAAGCCATTGAAACAAGGTTGTGCAGAGCTCGTTACATGCCTTGCAAAGCTAGCTCAATACCAACATTTCTTTGGACTCGGACCTCTTTGCTGAGCTTAAATGAATCCTGTTAAAATTCACAAAATAAAGTCCTTGCATGATCCACAATTTCATATCCTTTGAGGATTCTCGCCAGGAAGAAGCAACTAAACTGTGGATTTAATCCGAGTGTCATAAGTAATACACATTATCTTCCATTTATTGTAATATTGCACAGGAGTACAAAAAAATTAAACAACAGAGCTTAACACACATAGACCTTTTTCTTGAGAACCTTGGTGTCAATCAGATTCTAAAGAAACAATTTTGTTCTGAATATTTCAGAACTTTGCAATATCTAACTGAAATCTACACTACCGTCTAAGAAATTCACATGCGTTAGTTAGTTACATAATATTGCCGATAGTACCACAAATTAGACATTATGTCAGCTATAGTTTGTGTTCAATAATGAACTGGAAACTTAGAAAGATCTAGTAAAACACAAGAATTACAAAGTCATCGCATAGGTCACAAAGGTCATGTTCAAAATGTACCACATCACACGGAAAGCTAATATGATTACCACTATCTTTTGATAAATTAAGGAAGTTAGACTCAGATAGCTTGCCACGGGGCAACAAATTTTTACATAGAGACCCTAATAAAAACATAATTGTAATTCACAACACGTATGCCATGTGCAGAATATGATTGTGTTGCCACAAATATCATCTATACATTTAGTAATAAAACAAAATTGATGTAACTCCCATTTTAACTTCCAAGTGAATATATCATGATCCGGTCTAAAAGAATGTAGAAGAGGACCTGAAAACCAAGATACATATAAATTTATGATAAATGAGTTACATACCACAATTTTGAGTTTCAATCAAAATTTCTTGGGCAATCGTAGGATGTGCCCACGCAATATTTCTAAAAATGACGCTCCAAGCAAAACACATATCATGTGGTGAATAAAAATATAGCTCCAAGTAAAGTTACCGATGAACGAAGACGAAAGAGGGGATGCCATCCGGGGCATCCCCAATCTTAGGATCTTGGTTGTCCTTGAATATTACCTTGGGTGCCTTAGGCATCCCCAAGCTTAGGCTCTTGCCACTCCTTATTCCGTACTCCGTTGAAACTTCATCCAAAACTTGAAAACTTCACAACACAAAACTTAACAGAAAACTCATAAACTCCGTTAGTATAAGAAAATAAATCACCACTTTTGGTACTGTTGTGAACTCATTCTAAAAAATATGTATTGTGTTCCTCGACCCAATAATTACTTGGTTGACCTGCCTATACTAAACAAGACATCAAGAGATCTGATCAATCCCAATAAACATATGCTTGACAACGACTGGCAAAGCAACAACAATAAAAAATAATATGGTCTGTGGTATGGATAAACCTAGCCTGCTAGCATTGGTACCTCACAAATTGGCTATATGGGCCGCACCTGCTAACGCGGCCTCATCGATTAACACAGTCAGCCTCTTCTACATTCCTTCTAGATCGAGGCGCGGTCACCCCCTTCGGGTAGCTTGTGTACACATGCACGGCCACGCATCGCATGTATACGTGTACACATGACACCACAGACGTGTTCGTCCGCCGCCTCCTCTGGATTCCTTCTGGCACGCATAGCCGTGGGACAGGGGTCGTCTCAGCCACCTCTGGGCATAAGAAGAAACGTCCAGCTTACAAGGATGCAAAACAAGAAGGAGGTCTTAAGAGGCCACGCTCACCACTTGGAGGTACCCTTTAAGCACATTTTTTTTACATACGTGTTCTTTTATAGATGGGGCGTTTGGATAACACTTTCATATTTTCTTGTTTGTGGATAATGCACCTGAAAGGGATGATATTTCAGTAAACCTCGTCAAGTAGGCCAAAGAACTTCATATTATGGCTGAAAAGCATTTTGAGGCATTGGTATCCCATGGACCAACGCTCCCGCTTGATATGATCCCGTTGGTGACCAATGGCAAACTGGGCGAGAAGCACCGCTTCCACTTGCTGACCTCGGACCCCGTGTCTGAGAGGCACGCCAGGATCGTTCGCATGGACTTATAAGCCATCCAGCGTCACCCCACACAGAAGACTCTTTCCAGGGGCAATCTCCTCAAAGAGATAGAGATGACCACGACAGCGTGGGCGAAAATGTAGGACGACATGTTCCTTGATGACCTGCTGCAGTTAGATGCACTTCTGAGGTCTTTGGCTCATCGCCTGGCGGGGACCGAAAATCCAGACGACTATGAAGAGAAGGACGTGACTTTCGCGGATAAGGAGGTCCGTCCGTTTCTCAAAAAGCTAGTGGCTGCCCATGCCGACGCGTACGAGCAGTGCTTGTCAAAGGCGACCGCCGTAAGCTGGAGAGCCAGCGTGTTGAACTGGAGGCTTCAGGGGAGCGGCTTTAGAGGGAGGCCGAGAAGCATGAAAAGCTGGCGGCTCTCGCGAGGAAACGCGAGGCTGCTGCTCGCCGCAGCGGGGAAGCCATCGTCCACGCACTTGAAGCTTATATACATGCAGTGGTCCGCTCGACGGAAAGGGTCAATGCAATGGCCCGTTCATCCGTTGCCTGTCGAGGTGATGCAATAAGGCCTCCACCTCCTCACGCCGCTGTGTCATTGCATTGACCCTTTCCGTCGAACAGGCCACTACATGGTTGTAAGCTTCAATTGTGTTTCCTCGCGGGAGCCACGCGTTTCCTCGCGGGAGCCACCAGCTTCTCATGCTCCTAGGCCTCCCTTTGAAGCCACTCCATTGAAGCCATTAGTTCAGCATGCCGGCTCTAGCGTGAGCAGCCACCAGCTTTTTGAAGAATGGGCGCACCTCCTTATCCACAAAAGTCACGTCCTTCTCTTCATAGTCGTCTGGATTTTTGGTTTCCGCTAGGCGATGAGCTAAAGACTTCAGAAGTGCATCTAACTGCAGCAGATCATCAGGGAACACGATGTCGTACATTTTCGCCAGCGCCGTTGTAGCCATCTCTCTATCTCTTTGAGGAGATTGCCCTTGGAAAGAGGCTATTCGGTGAGGTGAAGCCGGATGGCTTCTAATTCCATGCGAACGATCCTGGCGTGCCTCTCAGACACGGGGTCCGAGGTCGGCAGGTGGAAGCGGTACTTCTCCCCCGGTTTGCCCTCGGTCACCGGCGGGATCATATCAAGCGGGAGCGTTGGTCCATGGGACACCAATGCCTCAAAATGCTTTTCAGCCATAATATGAAGTTCTTTGCCTTGCTTGACGAGGTTCGCTGAAATATCATCCCTTCCAGGTGCATTATCCACAAAAAAGAAAATACGGAAGCGTTATCCAAATGCTCCATCTATATAAAAAACACGTGTGTAAAAAATGTGCTTGAAGTGTACCTCCAAGTGGTGAGCATGACCTCTTAAGAGCTCCTTCTGGGTTTGCATCCTTGTCAGCTGGATGTTTCTTCTCATGCCTAGAGATGGCTGAGATGACCCCAATACGTGAGCTCGTCGGTGCGGATGATGAGCTCTTGGCTTTATCAAGGTCTTCAGGGTAGATTAAGCTTATTGCTTGATCCACGACCTGCGGTCCCAGTTCCTTATCCATCAGGTCTATCACCTCGTCCAGATTGTTCCAGAAAATGAATATAGGAAAAGATGTTGGAGGGGCTTCACGATTGCATAAAAAAAATTAATGCGAGTGTCAAAACATACCTTTGGGGTTTCAAAGGGTGCATCGCTGAGCACTTTGATTATTTCACCTTCGCGAGATGCCCCGGCTCCCGAGGGGCGCCAACTTTGTGACACATGCCTCATCTTGCCGTTCGGCCCTATTGCCTGCAATGGAGGGACTTCGGTAACCTACGGGCGCCGGCCAACTTTAATCCGACTACGCCGTGGTGGTGATGGTGACCGGTGGTACACCACCTTGTTGAACTTCTCAGCACCGGGCGCAGGCCATGACAGGGGTGATGAGTCCCTGATGACCCGTCGCCGCGCCCGCTGTTGCGACCAGCCTGACGGCTACTCACGCTTCCCCGGACGCCTGAGAGGACCCCAACACTGCTGGGATTTGGATCTCCAGCTTCGGGTTGGAGCTGGTCTTTTCCTGAGCGCCTAGCTTCTTGGGAGCCGTAGGGTTGCTGCGCCGCATGTCAAGCTTTGACCTGAGTTTAAAATAAAAGTGCATCAGTACGCAAGCACTTGAAGCCTGCTACGGCAACTGATATGATATATGCTAAGAAAATAGATATGAGTGTGCATGCTGGGCAAGCGCGCTAATGGAAGAAATCTGTGGTCTATGCCTAAAACAAAGGAGGGTCGGTATGCAGGCGGACGAGCGATGCTACTGAAACTGATCTGTGATTTATGCTGAAAAATATATGTACATCAGTATGCACACACATGAGGCCTGCTACGAATCCAATCTATGCTTAGAGAAAAGCAGTATGCATGCATGGCCGTGCTATCTATGATACGTTCTTATAAAAAGGGGACCAGCTTGCAGGCATGCACGCGATCGCTGCTTAAAAGGAAAATATACAGTAGTATGCATGCTCGTGATCCTGCTACAACTGAAGGCATGTGGGAAAAAAATTCATAGAAGTACGCATGTGTCTAACCGTGCTACTAAACCGATCTATAACTTATATGTCTGCACGTGCATACATCGTAGGTTGATTGCATCTAATTCGTGCAAAGAAGTTAACTGGGTTACAGGAGAAGGAGTTGTACCTTCTCTACGAGTTGAAGAAGCGGCTGCTCATCGAGCGTCGACCTGGAAGAAATTCCTCAAGACGGACCGCTTGAGTTGGAGAGGCGGCTGCTCTCGAATATGAGCGGCGATGTGGAAATATCCCACCGGGCTGTGGGTTATATAGGCCCTTGGAAGATCTAAACCGGTTGCCAGATCATGTTTGTTCTGATTCTCCAGGGAGATAACAAACTGGTTCAAGAGCAGCCGTGACTTGAAGATGCATTCAAAACAACCCCTCAGCGGATATATTATTGCAAAAAGAGAGAGTATATATTCACGTTGAAGTGACGTACGGTACTGGAATTCATCTTTGTACGGCTGCACGGTTATCCTCTTGTGCGCCCTTTGCCGAACCAGGAGCTTTCACCGATCCGAGTCCGGTTTGCTTCGCGCTTGAACTCGACTCGGCGAGGGAGCATTTGTTCGACGCAATTTTGTCGTCATTGTGTATTTGATAAGTATGAAATATGGCATTGATACGTCATACGTGCATACAAGTTATATATGCATGCATGACGGATGCGGGGGGACTAGGGA
>NC_041383.1:68686461-68688652 GCF_002162155.2 Triticum dicoccoides
ACCCCGTCGGCCTGTCCCTCTGTTTTACGCAAGTTAATTACACGATAGTACCACAATGGGGCGGTGGTGGCGAATTGGTACCACTTTAAAAAAAATACGTGTCAGTACCATGTTTGGGCCGAACCGTTGCAAATCGGGCTAAACCTCGTATTTGTACGTATTGACGCTGGAACTGACCGCCCGGGCCCGCGCGTCAGCTGCCACGCTGGCGAATCGGCACGCGCCCGCTCGCTCGATAGGTGCGGTCCGACTCGAACCGGACCGGCCCGTGCTCCACTCTGTCTCCACTCTGTTCCTCCTCGCTCCTACCTCCCTCCTCGCTCTTCTCTCGTCGCCCTCGTCACCGCCGGCAACTTTGCTGGAGCGGACCACCGCCGCCCGCCATGGTTTTCAAAGACGAAAGTAGTGAGGACACGTCCAGCCTGCCGTACATGCACTCGACCTCATCCACGGACGGGCTTAACCAGGTGATTTTCCTTGAGCTAGGTCTATGGTTAGGGTTTCAAATTTGAGGCTTTTTGGTTTGGTTGATTTCAGTGGGTTTTGATTTGGGCATTTTGATTGTACGAGTTTCGGCAGGTCCCTTTCAGCGTTGAAGATCCAGATTACCAGGGGCTTGAGCTGGAAACGATGTCGCCATGTGAGAAGCACGGCAAGGCATCTGAGAGGCTTGTCGCATTTGAAGGAACAGACACAGGGAGAAGGTTCCTAGCATGTGCAGAGCCGGTATGAATTCTATGCTGATAGTGGGATATTATATTTAGGTTGATAGTTTCATATTATTGTTGGTTTGACAGTGCCATATTGAACATGAGTGAACATGAGTACAAGGCCTGATTATTAAGGGCATATTCACTTTTGCAACAGCAGTAGCTTGTATAGTTTAATGACAGTGTTACTGTTATTTTGCAGTGGCATTGTTCTTGCTATCATGTGAAATAATCAGTTTGGGGCTTCTATAAGTTTAATGTTGTTGTTGTGGCATTTTTATGTAGTTGAATGGAGTACTCAGTTGAATGACAGTGCTACTGTTGATTATGTTCCTGTTAGTGTTGCTCCTGTTTGGAACTAAATATTGAGTGAACTGTAACTTTTATGTTGGGATGGACCTGATGTTATGTATCTAAATGCTTGAAATATTCAGTTGAATGGATAGTATGTACTGCATATGCTTTGGCAGTTCACCAAGTTTGCAGTTTGAGATTGCTCTTGTTTTGTAGCTGATTAGCAAAATATAGTTCAAATCTGTAGCTGAGTGGTGTTGTAATTTATCATGTTGTTATTTAGTGGGTAGGTACATCTCAATTACTAGTGTAGCTTAGTGGTGCTATTATTACCAATGTACAGTGTTATTGCTTTGCACTAGTTATTTACCTGTGCTTTTGAAGTAACATGTTTATTTTTTTATCTTATCTTTTTGCCCTTTTTGCAGGAAGGGCAGAATTGTGGGTTTGTTGAATGGGTTGATCACGAGCGGCCCCCAACAATGCAAAATGCATTGTTGAAGCTGTGGGCAATGGTTGAACATAGCAAGAGTGCTAGGGTGAATGATAATCTTGAAAGTTCTTTCACTATCCACCATCTGACAGAAGAGAAGAACAAGCTGGAGGCCAACTATGACAAGTTAGTCCAAGATGTGCATGAGCTTATGAGCTTCCAGGAGGAGAGGGTGGTGGATTTCAGATATCTACAGGATAACCTTACATATCAGCAACAATGCAGAAGTGAACTGGTGGCTGATATGAAGGTACAGATGGAAAATAAAGATGCAGAGTCTGAGAATTCTACTGAACCTAACAAGAGCACAAGCAACAGTCATCCAGAACTTGAAGTTGAAGCATATTACAGACAAGCAATTGCTTAGTGAAGATAAGACAAACTTGGAGTTGAAGAATGCACAGCTCACAAAGTCTGAGGAGAAGCTCACCATAAACCCTAATGGTTAGGTTAAGGTGGTTCCGTCGACCCCGAACCACCATAAACCCTAATGGTTAGGTTAAGGTGGTTTTGTCGACCCGGAGGCACTGTAAACACTAATGGTTAGGTTAAGGTGGTTCCGTCGACCCCGAGCCACCATAAACCCTAATGGTTAGGTTAAGGTGTTTCCGTCGAACTCGGGCCACCATAAACCCTGATGGTTAGTTTTCGTTGACCCCGAGGCATCGTAAACACTAATGGTTAGGTTAAGGTG
>NC_041383.1:68689172-68708186 GCF_002162155.2 Triticum dicoccoides
AACCATAATGGTTAGGTTAAGGTGGTTCCGTCGACCTCGAGGCACCGTAAACACTAATGGTTAGGTTAAGGTGGTTTCGTCGACCCCGAGCCACCATAAACCCTAGTGGTTAGGTTAAGGTGGTTTCGTCGACCCCGAGCCACCATAAACCCTAATGGTTAGGTTAAGGTGTTCCGTCGACCTCGAAGCACTGTAAACACTAATGGTTAGGTTAAGGTGGTTTCATCGACCCCGAGCCACCATAAACCCTAATGGTTAGGTAAAGGTGGGTTCATCCACATGGCCAAATAGCAAAACAATGCCATTACAGTATGAACATAAACCATCAAGTTATCCACCCAAGTGGCATCAATCCACAAACCATCAAGTTATCCCCAACAGAACCATCAAGATATCCATTGGCATCAACAGAAGTTGCTTTAGTGGCATCAAACCCAAAAGAAAACACATTGTAGTGGCATCAAACTCTAAATAGTACATCAAACCAAAACAACAGTTGCTGCAGTGGCATCAAACCAAAATAAAGCACACTGTAACAACAACACAAGTTACTGGAGTGGCATCAAACCAAAACAAAGCACATTGTAGCAGGAACACAAGACATTGTAGTGGCATCAAACCAAAAGATAACATGCCACATTGTAGCAGGTGCACATTGTAGCATCAGCAGAAGTTTGCATCACCTTCTGCCACCTCTACTAGCATTGAACCAGGCCGTCCATCCAGTGTGTGTGCCATCAGTTGGTGGAGGAGCACTAGAAGTTGAGGCACCATACTGCCTTGGGGCAGAGAAAGGCCTTGAAGAATTTGCACCTCTCCCAGTAGAAGATTGAGCAGTAGAAGATGCTCTTCCAGATCCTCTTCCACCACCAGCCCTTCTTCCTGCACCTCTACTAGCACAACTTCCACCACCTCTACCAGCAGCACTTCCAGTTCTTCCTCCAGGTGGAGCAGCTCTTGGTGTTGGTGCAGGAGCTCTTGGTGTTGGTGCAGGAGCTGTAGGTGTTGGTGCAGGAGCTCTAGTTGTTGGTGCAGGAGATCTAGCTGTTGCTGAAGCAGCTCTAGGTGTTGTTGCAGGAGTTGTAGGAGCAACACCTCTTTCTTGTGAATTCCTTCCAGCAGTCTTGGAAAACAATTCAAAGGAAACACAGTTAATAATACTACAAGTAAGAAAGGTAATTTACATAAACATCAAAATGAAGAACTAGTACAAAGGGGCTTTGAAAGCACAAGTGGTCCCTAGGTGGTTTTGGTAATTAATGTCAACATATCTCTTGTTGGACTAACACTTCTATCTAGTATGTTTCAGATAAGTTCAACAATGGAGTGGCATGGACTAAAGGATGTGGGAATTCCTTCAAGATGCTAAGGACAAAGGATTGGCTCAAGCGTCAAGCTCAAGACTCTTCATTTTATATTTTAGTGATCCAAGATCACATTGAGTCCATAGGAAAAGCCAATACTATCAAGGAGGGATGAGGTGTTGCTTAATGAGTTTCTTGCTCCATAGTGCTTAGTGATATGCTCCAAAACCCTCAACTACTTTCCCACTTCCACACATATGTACTAAACCTAAAGTCAAACTCGGCCCCACCGATTCCTTCCATCCGGCGCCACCGAGTTCAGATGACATAGCCACTGCCACAAACCCTAGGCAAATCGGTCTCACCGATAGGGATCTCGGTCTCACCGAGATGAGATTGTAATCTCTCTGTGTATGTCCATTACCAAAATCGGTCTCACCGAGTTTGAGCAATCGGTACTACCGAGATTACAATGCAAACTTCCTGGTTGACTCATTACCAAAATCGGTCCTACCGAGTTTGTGTAATCGGTCCAACCGAGTTTGCCTGACCAACTCTCTGGTTAGCTAATTACCAAAATTGGTCTCACCGAATTTGTGTAATCCGTCTCACCGAGATTACGTTATGCCCTAACCCTAATCATATCGGTCCTACCAAGTTGCATATCGGTCCCACCGAAAGTCCTAACGGTCACTAGATTTGCTGAATCGGTCCGACCGAGTTTACCAATTCGGTCCCACCAAGTTTGGCAAGTTGTGTGTAATGGTTAGATTTTGTGTGGAGGCTATATATACCCCTCTACCTCCTCTTCATTCGTGGAGAGAGCCATCAATTGAACCTACACTTCCAACTTACCATTTCTGAGAGAGAACTACCTACTCATGTGTTGAGGCCAAGATATTCCATTCCTACCATATGAATCTTGATCTCTAGCCTTCCCGAAGTTGCTTTCCACTCAAATCTTCTTTCCACCAGATCCAAATCCTATGAGAGAGAGTTGAGTGTTGAGGAGACTATCATTTGAAGCACAAGAGCAAGGAGTTCATCATCAACGCACCATTTGTTACTTCTTGGAGAGTGGTGTCTGCTAGATTGGCTAGGTGTCACTTGGGAGCCTCCGACAAGATTGTGGAGTTGAACCAAGGAGTTTGTAAGGGCAAGGAGATTGCCTACTTCGTGAAGATCTACCGCTAGTGAGGCAAGTCCTTCGTGGGCGACAACCATGGTGGGATAGACAAGGTTGCTTCTTCGTGGACCCTTCGTGGGTGGAGCCCTCTGTGGACTCGCGCAACCGTTACCCTTTGTGGGTTGAAGTCTCCACCAACATGGATGTACGATAGCACCACCTATCGGAACCACGCCAAAAACATCCGTGTCTCCAATTGCGTTTGAATCCTCCAAAACCCTTCCCTTTACATTCTTACAAGTTGCATGTTTTACTTTCCGCTGCTCATATACTCTTTGCATGCTTGCTTGCTATAAGTTGTGAATGTTAAACTTGTGCCTAAACTCCACTTAAACTTAAAGAAATTAAAAACTGCTAATTTGGTACTTAGTGTCTAATCACCCCACCTCTTCTCAAGGTCCTACAAGTGGTATCAGAGCGTTGGTCTCCATTGTCTTGGTTTAATCACCATTGGAGGAAGATGTATGAGTCTACTTTGGGGAGTCTTAGACATAGAGTGCCTATTCTTGATGAAGAGTATTTTCATGAGTGGAAAAATGAGATGCTTGTAATATTCAATCAATATCATTTGAACAAGTACATTGCTAGCCCTTGTGCACCTCATGTTGATCCTATGCATCCTACTCTTGATGAGTCAATTGACATGATTAGGAATCTTAAAACTGCCGAACTTATCATTGGAGGCTTGCCTAGAAACTTGGTTGGATGTTTGCCTACTCTTAAGTGTGCCTACACCATATGGAAGTTTCTTGAGGAACGCTTTCCAAATTATTCCTTGAAAAATCTTGATGAAATTCTCCATAAGTCTATTGCCTTGAGTAAGATGAATACTAGTGATCCTATGTTTGGTGATCGTCTATTTGAACTTACAAACCTTATGCGTGCCAAAGGAGATGTTGGGATCATTAGTAATATTATTTCCGAAGCTATAAAAATTCATAAGCAAGATCATTGTCAAACTCACACTAACGAATCACTCTCTCTAGGATTTGATCCACCACATGACAATGTTGAACATGGATACTATGATGAGGATGATGATAGTGACTTCGATCTTGATGATGCAATGAGACACTTTGGTCTTATGGCAAATCTTCGGGGATATATGTCAGGAGGAAAGGAATGGGTTCTTGATAGTGGATGTACCGATCACATGACCGCAGATAAAGACATTTTTCGTGAGCTTGCTGAAAATGATAGTCCTCGAAAGTATGTCACTTTCAGTGACAACTCAAAGGGTAAGGTGGTTTGCCTCGGTAAGGTGGCCATCTCACATGATAGCTCCATTCAGAATGTCATGCTCGTTGAATCTCTTGGCTAGAACTTACTTTCAGTATCTAGACTTGCCGATTTCGGTTTCAATGTCCTATTTGTTGAAGTAGATTGCCAAGTGTTTCGTCAAGACAACCATAAAATGGTCTCTACCGGTGTGCGTAGAGGTGATCTATACATTGTTGATTTCACTAAAAAGGCTCAACTTAAAACTTGCTTCATTGCTAAATCCTCAAAAGGTTGGTTATGGCATAGACGACTAGGCCACGTTGGTATGAGAAACCTTGACAAGCTTATTAAAGGAAATCATATCCTTGGTGTTAACGATGTCATATTTGATAAGGATAGACTTTGCAGTGCTTGTCAAGCAGGTAAACAGGTTGGAGGAAGGCATCCCATGAAGAACATCATGACCACAAGGAGGCCACTCGAGCTACTTCACATGGATCTCTTTGGTCCCAACTCTTACAAGAGTCTCGGTGGAAATTCTTTTGGTCTAGTTATAGTTGATGATTTTTCAAGATTTACGTGGGTGTTCTTTCTCAATGATAAATCGCAGGTCCAAAAGATCTTCAAAAAACTTTGCTAGGAAGGCCCAAAATCAATTTGAAGTGAAGATCAAGAAGGTTCGCAGCGACAACGGAATGGAGTTCAAGAACGCAAATGTGGACACCTTTCTTGACGAAGAAGGGATTTCACACAAGTTCTCGGCTACGTACACAGCTCAACAAAATGGAGTTGTTGAGAGGAAGAACCGGACGCTCATTGAAATGGCGAGAACGATGCTTGATGAGTATAAGACACCGAAGCACTTTTGGGCAGAAGCGGTTGAGACAGCTTGTCATGCAACAAATCGCTTGTATCTTCACAAGCTACTCGGCAAGACGGCATACAAGCTCCTCACCGGTAACAAACCCCAAGTTGGATACTTTCGAGTATTCAGCTCAAAGTGCTACATTCTTGATAAGCATCGTCGTTCTAAATTTGCTCCTAAGTCTCATGAAGGTTTCCTACTAGGTTATGGCTGAAACTCTCACACTTACCGTGTCTACAACAACTTCACCCGAAAGGTTGAAGAGACGGTAGATGTGAAGTTTGATGAATCTAACGGCTCGCAAGTAGAGCAATTGCCAATTGATGTAGGAGACAAAGATCCTTCGGAAGCAATCCAAGACTTGTCTATTGGCACGGTTCGTCCAACGGAGGTGAAGGAGAGTACCTCGTCCGTCCAAGTGGAAGCTTCTACTTCACGACAAGGTGAACCAAGAGTTGATACGGAAGCATCCACAAGTGGGACACACCAAGATGAAGAAAACGAGGAAGTGCATCAAGATGAACGTCAACAACCTCCTTCTCCACCACGACAAGAGAACGACAACGCCAACAATGAAGAAGGCCAAGAAGAAGAACAAGATGAAGAAGAAGTTCAACCAAGAAACAAGCAAAAGCTTTCACGAGTTCGAGCAAGAATTGCTAAAGACCATCCCGTCGAGCAAATCTACAATGATATTCAAACCGGGAGAATCACTCGCTCTAAAACTCGTTTAGCTAACTTTTGTGAAAACTATTCCTTCATCTCTAGCATTGAACCTATGAAGGTTGAAGAAGCATTGGAAGATCTGGATTGGATAAATGCTATGCATGAAGAGCTACGCAACTTTGAGAGGAACCAAGTTTGGACATTGGTTGAGAAGCCCGACAACAACCACAACATCATCGGTACCAAATGGGTGTTTCGCAACAAGCAAGATGAAGATGGACAAGTAGTTCGCAACAAAGCACGTCTCGTCGCCCAAGGATACACACAAGTCGAAGGTATGGACTATGGTGAGACTTATGCTCCCGTTGCTAGACTTGAGTCCATTCGCATCTTACTTGCCTATGCTAATCATCATGATATCACCTTGTACCAAATGGACATTAAAAGTGCTTTTCTAAATGGTGAAATAGAGGAGGAAGTTTATGTTAAACAACCCCCCGGCTTTGTCAATCCTAAGAAACCAAATCATGTTTACAAACTTCACAAAGCTCTTTATGGTTTTAAACAAGCTCCTAGAGCGTGGTATAAATGCTTGACCAAGTTCCTTATTGAAAAAGGCTTTGAAATTGGGAAAATTGATTCCACTCTTTTTACTAAAAGGGTTAATGGAGAACTATTTGTGTGCCAAATCTATGTTGATGATATTATATTTGGTTCAACTAACCCTCATTTTAGTGAAAAGTTTGGGAAGCTAATGTCGGAGAAGTTTGAGATGTCTATGATGAGTGAACTCAAATTATTTCTTGGTTTGCAAATCAAGCAAACTAAGGAAGGTACTTTTTTCTCTCAAACGAAGTATACCAAGGACTTATTCAAGAAGTTCTATATGCAAGAATGCAAAGGTATGACTACACCCATGCCTACTAGTGGACATCTTGACTTGACCAAAGATGGTGAACCGGTTGATCAAAAGGTTTATCGCTCTATGATTGGTTCATTGTTATATCTATGTGCTTCACGCCCCGATATCATGCTAAGTGTGTGCATGTGTGCACGATATCAAGCTGCTCCTAAAGAATGTCATCTTAAGGTCGTGAAAAGGATAGTGAGTTACTTAATCCATACACCAAATTTTGGCATTTGGTATCCTAAGAGGGCCTCTTTCAATCTTGTTGGCTACTCCGACTCGGACTATGCCGGAGACAAGGTTGATAGAAAGTCCACTTCGGGTACTTGTCAATTTCTTGGTAGATCTCTTGTGTCTTGGTCCTCCAGGAAACAAAACTTGGTATCCTTATCCACCGCCGAAGCGGAATTCATTGCCGCTGGTTCATGTTGCGCTCAATTACTTTGGATGACCCAAACTCTTAAAGATTATGGGATATATGTGAAACATGTTCCATTGCTTTGTGACAATGAAAGTGCTATCAAAATTGGTCATAATCCCGTACAACATTCTCGAACTAAGCATATTGAAGTTCGTCATCATTTCATTCGAGATCATGTTGCTAAGGGTGACATTAATCTTAAGCATGTTCGCACCGAAAAGCAATTAGCGGATATATTCACTAAACCTCTTGATGAGAAAGTGTTTTGCAGGTTGATAGGAGAATTGAACATCATTGATGCTTCAAACTTGGAGTAGAAACTCCATTGGATACATGCAAGACACGAGCTTATGACTAATCCTTGATATTTCTCTTATGATGAAAATCTTATGTCTTGGATATATTTGTATCTTGCATGTTATCTAACCCTTGTAGGTACTTGGTTGAATCAAATTCCATGAGATTGTAACCCACTCATATCTTGAGCAATCCCTACATCATCAAGTCTCTACACAATGGTGGTTGAAGACAAGGAAGCACGAAACCATTCAAACATATCCTTTGACAAATTCTATGATGAGCTTCATGATTGTCATTTTTGGATACACAAGTGCTCTTCCTTGCAAGAACTAACCCATGTAGGTAGATAGACTCAAATTCCAAGTGGCGCTCCAAATTCTTGATGAGCTACATCAACCTTGAGCAACCCACACAAGTTCAACTACATGGACAACACCACCAACCAAGGTATGTTATTCCATCTTAGAGAAGCTTTACTCCAAGTCATGAGCTAAAGTAACTCGACAAGATGTGAATACATTAAGATGCTTAAACGAAAAATGGCAACCCCATTTCGAGCTTAAACGATGAGTATGACCTATGATCAAGTGATCTCACTTGACTCCTAAGTCAATATACTCTAACATAGGTGACTTTGTCGCCGACCATCTCTAGATGAAGTTATCTTGTGTTCTTTTTTGTGGTTTTGCATTTATCTCATGCATATTTGTTTCCCCTTTCAAAAAAACCTTCATCTAGATTTCTTTCTGTTTGCTCTGCATTTTCTACATCCAATTCATTGCATATCATTCAGTAAATTCCTTGCAAATCTTTGTGAGATCTTACTAGTCTTGTGAGCTTCGGTGACAAGTGTTTTCTCTGTGATGAACTCGGTTTCACCGATTTGTTGTTTTCGGTCCAACCGAATCCTTTCGGAACAACCGAAACAAACCACTCGGTGCCACCGACTTCACAACAGGAAAAACAGTTTGCCACTTATTCTGTGTTTCGTCTGATCCAGCTCCACTCGATGAATCTTGTCCTCTACAAGCATCAAATTTTTATCATTGCTTTGTGCTGTGAGTCAAGGACCAAACCCATTCACGACAAATTCCAGAAGACCCTTCTTGGAAATTGATGTCAAAGGGGGAGAGAGAGATCACATCAAAGCTTATCACTTAGAGAGATCACATTAGAGAGAAAGAGTATCACCTCCTCAGGGGGAGAAAGAGATCTCTAGGGGGAGAGAATACTCAAGTAGAAAGTATTTCTCAAGGATCCCAGGTACTTGGTGTTCAAGAGGAGAGATGCCACATGTCTTCTTGAGGGGAAAGACATGTTCATATGTGCTTATTTGCATTAGCTTGCATTAGCTCTGTTCATTTATATCTTTCAGCTCTGATTTTCTGTTCCCTATCTTCTCAAAGTATCCCATGCTAGATTCAGGGGGAGCAAGACATCTAAGGGAAAGAAATCATTTAAATTCATTGCATATCTTTACTCTTGGGGACATGTCTAATCCAATGTGGTACTTAGTACTCACTCTTTACATGTCATCCCAGTCTTGGTATTCTTGTGGTTTCTTCTGTTTGCTCTGGCTAGTAGATGTACCTGTGTTGTCTAACCTTGTTTACGCAGGTTCATTCCATCCTAAGCCAACTCAAGACTACAAGGTAAGTATATGCATCACAATCATGTGTATGAGGAATTCTTGCTGATGTACATACTGTTTGCAAGAAGGACTCATGAGCATGAAGGTATTTTCTTTAATATTCTTTGCTCTGATGCATATGGCCAAGATACATGTAACACATTGCCTACTCCATCATGGTTATGCTCTCACATGCTTCTATGTTCCATATTCACATGATTGCATACATGTAGGGGGAGCCTATGCTTGTTACATGTCTTTCCAAAGCTTTACTTGCTATTCTTTATATCTTTATCTAAAGCTTTGATGCATGTTGTCATCAATTACCAAAAAGGGGGAGATTGAAAGCACAAGCGCTCCCTAGGTGGTTTTGGTAATTAATGTCAACATATCTCTTGTTGGACTAACACTTCTTTGTAGTATGTTTCAGATAAGTTCAACAATGGAGTGGCATGGACTAAAGGATGTGGGAATTCCTTAAAGATGCTAAGGACAAAGGATAGGCTCAAGCTTCAAGCTCAAGACTCTTCATTTTATATTTTAGTGATCCAAGATCACATTGAGTCCATAGGAAAAGCCAATACTATCAAGGAGGGATGAGGTGTTGCTTAATGAGTTTCTTGCTCCACAGTGCTTAGTGATATGCTCCAAAACCCTCAACTACTTTCCCACTTACACACATACGTCCTAAACCTAAAGTCAAACTCGGCCCCAGCGATTCCTTCCATCCGGCGCCACCGAGTTCAGATGACATAGCCACTGCCACAAACCCTAGGCAAATCGGTCTCACCGACAGGGATCTCGGTCTCACCGAGATGGGATTGTAGTCTCTTTGTGTATGTCCATTACCAAAATCGGTCTCACCGAGTTTGAGCAATCGGTACTACCGAGATTACAATGCAAACTTCCTGGTTGACTCATTACCAAAATCGGTCCTACCGAGTTTGTGTAATCGGTCCAACCGAGTTTGCCTGACCAACTCTCTGGTTAGCTAATTACCAAAATCGGTCTCACCGAGTTTGTGTAATCGGTCTCACCGAGATTATGTTATGCCCTAACCCTAATCATATCAGTCCTACAGAGTTGCATATTGGTCCCACCAAAAATCCTAACGGTCACTAGATTTTCTGAATCGGTCCGACCAAGTTTACCAATTCGGTCCCACCGAGTTTGGCAAGTTGTGTGTAACTGTTAGATTTCGTGTGGAGGCTATATATACCCCTCCACCTCCTCTTCATTCATGGAGAGAGCCATCAGACTGAACCTACACTTCCAACTTACCATTTCTGAGAGAGAACTACCTACTCATGTGTTGAGGCCAAGATATTCCATTCCTACCATATGAATCTTGATCTCTAGCCTTCCCCAAGTTGGTTTCCACTCAAATCTTCTTTCCACCAGATCCAAATCCTATGAGAGAGAGTTGAGTGTTGGGGAGACTATCATTTGAAGCACAAGAGCAAGGAGTTCATCATCAACGCACCATTTGTTACTTCTTGGAGAGTGGTGTCTCCGAGATTGGCTAGGTGTCACTTGGGAGTCTCCGACAAGATTGTGAAGGTGAACCAAGGAGTTTGTAAGGGCAAGGAGATCGCCTACTTCGTGAAGATCTACCGCTAGTGAGGCAAGTCCTTCGTGGGCGACGGCCATGGTGGGATAGACAAGGTTGCTTCTTCGTGGACCCTTCGTGGGTGGAGCCCTTAGTGGACTCGCGCAACCATTACCTCGTGGGTTGAAGTCTCCACCAACGTGGATGTACGATAGAACCACCTATCGGAACCACGCCAAAAACATCCGTGTCTCCAATTGCGTTTGAATCCTCCAAAACCCTTCCCTTTACATTCTTGCAAGTTGCATGCTTTACTTTCCGCTGCTCATATACTCTTTGCATGCTTACTTGCTATATGTTGTGAATGTTAAACTTGTGCCTAAACTCCACTTAATCTTAAAGAAATTAAAAACTGCTAATTTGGTACTTAGTGTCTAATCACCCCCCTCTAGACACCTCTTCTCAAGGTCCTACAGGCTTACCACATGTTTGTTCTTTCTTAAGGCCAACTCAGGTTTCAACTGTTTAAGGCAGCTTGTGTATTGATGCCCTTGTAACCCACAATTGCTACAAGTTATTGTCCCCATTCTTGAGGTGGACTTTGGCTTTGGAACTTCAAATTTACCCTTTATTCTCTTCTCTTTCTTTCTTCCTTTCTTCACATTTAATGCTGGTGGTTCTATGTCTGGACCTGGGGTCTTTGTCCAGTCATGCTCACCAGGGACAGGATATATCATTGGTTCATATGCTGCCAAGTAATATGGTTTCTTGAAAAATTTGTTACAAAGTCCTCTAGAAACCTTTTTGCCTTGTTGATTGCTGAGATGGCATGGTTACATGGGATGCCACTGAGGTCCCACTTTCTGCAACCACAGGTTTCAAGTTCCAAATTGACAGCATGTGTTTGCTCACCACTAGTTACTTGCCACAAGTTAACACCTGCTTGAATGGGTTTGAAGTACCTGGCCCTTTCCTTTTCAATCTCCAACTTCTCACTGTAATGTGGTGTGATCTCCCATCTAGCTTCCCTTCCACTCTCTCTATTCCTGTGCCACCAAACCATCTGCTTATTCTTTATGCCATCACACATAGTTCTTATTGGTTTTTTCCTATGATCTAGGATGTACTTGTTAAACACCTGTGACAAATTGTTGACAACCAAATCAGTCTTGCTATTTGTGTCAAATGCATGCCTAGCCCATGTTTTCTTGGGTATTGCACTAAGCCACTGCCAAGCTTCCACACTCTCAGCTTTGAGATCATCCATTGCTTTATTAAATTTGTGTTCATTATATGCATAACTAGCATTATCCATGCACTTCTTAAGGTCCTCCCCCCTAAAGCCAACATTTTGGAAGTTTGCATATATGTGTCTTAAGCAGAATCTTTGATGACTGTTAGGAAAAAACTCTATTCACTGCATACAATAGCCCCTGGTGCACACAATTTAAACAGCTATGGTATTGTCTAATACACGTGTAAACACATATTTAGCAGGCCATGCAAGGTGAATAAACATACCTTCTGTCTTTCTGGCATTATAGTATATGGACCATACTATCCAACTTCTCCTCCAAGACAAATCTTCAGTTGGTGTAGAAACCAGCACTAGTTTGCTTTGTCCTCTTGTCCAACAATGCCAAATGCCAGTGGGTATATGTTGTTATTGCCATCTCTACCAGTGGCAGCAAGGATTTGTGCACCAGTGGTCAGCTTGATAAAACATCCATCAATACCTAAAACAGAAAGTAAACATAACATGTCAAATGCATTTATATGTGCAACCTATTGAAACTAACAACATCAAAGTAGTGTACAAGCTAAAATGAACTAATCAATGAATGGTCTACACCCCTGTAGAAATCCCTCCCTAGCTCCAATGATGCAGTAAAACATGGCATGGAATCTTGATCCTGGATGTGGGATTTTTTCAGTGGCTTTTGGAGTTACAGTGGTGACTATAACTCTACTCCCAGGGTTTGTATCCATCACAGTCTGAGCATAGTCTCTCAGCCTTGGGTATTGCTTCCTATGATCTCCCAACACAACCTCAACAGCTAAGTTTTTTGCCCTATATGCCATAGCCTTGGGCACATCCACACCATACTTTTCCATGCAGGTATCAATAAGTGTATGTATACTAGTACTAACATCATATCTGAATAGTGGCTCATATTGCTTTGCAAGCCACTTGGCACTTACCCTGCTTGTTTCAGTAGAACTAGGACAGGTGTGTTGTATCCTCATCTTCTTAATTACAAAAGTGTTTTCCCCTTTTATAACAGCTGCCACAATGTAGAACTTGCATTGTTCATTCTTGCAATGCATAATGATCCTCTGATCTGAGTTCCTGTGATACTTGAAGTCTCTGCACTGAGTGATGTGCAAGCTCAACAGAGCATCTCTGAATTGATGTTGATCTATGAAGCACATATGCAGTTTTAGTTGTTGGTGTGGTTGCTCCAAATCCTCATTGTACCATACTCTAGCTGGCCTCTTCTTTGCCCTACTCTTCCTTCTTTGAGGTAGCACAAATGCTAGTGGCTCAAATCCATCATCTTCACTGTCCTTCAATAAACTATTATCTTCTTCATCTGATGATGGTTTCCAATCAGGTTGCACTTCTTCTAAAACACTGGAATGTGACCTTATTCTTGGTCCCCTCCTTAATTGCAACTTCTACTTCTTCTTTGCTGGCACAGATATTTTCTTCCTCTTCTGGAACAATAAGGTCATCATCCTCCAACTCAAATAATTCCTCTACCTCTATGTCACCCTCATAATGCACTTGTTCTTCCTCATCTAATTCTTCTTATGATTCTCCATCCTCTGTTTCTTCCTCATGTTGCTCTTGTACTTCTTCCTCTCTTTGTCTCTTTCCCTCTTACATCTCCATGTCTTCAGCATCATGCATTTCCTCATTACAGTTAGACCTTAAATCCCCCATATAATAAGGGTTAGTGTCACTATCATACTACCCTTCAGATCCTTCAGATGAACATGCATAACTGCCATCATAGCCAACTTGTTCTTCTTCCACAACTTCTTTTAACTTGGGATTTAGAACACTCCTGCTCTCTTGTGTTAAAACAGCAGGGCCTACAACTGCAATAAAGCAGCTACTCTGACCTTCATAAGAAACACCTTGCTGATCAACATCATAAACAGGAGGATCAACAAGATCAAAAACAACAGGCTCAGAATAAACAATTGGATCTAAATTTTGCTTCTCCACAAAACCCTTCTGTGGTACACTGACAGCTGGTGGACAAGCCCTAAATAGCAAATTTAGCACCAAACTCTCCTCATTCTGCCTCTTGATCAACTGTAGTTTAACATTACTATCAACCAATTCCAAGCCCTGCTCTCGTGGGGTCTCCATGTAAAACATCAGTGAATCATCACTACTAAAGCCTTGTGTTTCCATCAATGCTATCATATTCAGATATGTCACATCTGAATAGCTTAATTTCCTCTCTAACAGATCATTATTGTCAAAATGGATCCTAACATTCCATATGTCTTCATATAAACTACAAATCACATGCAATTTGCCTAATCAGTACACTATAACCCTAATTAGAAAATAAATGAGAAGAAAAAAAGACAGAAACTTACAGGACGCAGCCGAGCCCGTGGGTCAGCTCGTGGCTATTGCTACGGTTCGCCACCCATTGCTTTGCCAGCCGTACCCGCTGCTCCATGGACAGTGCGGGCTCCATGAACTCGTCGTCGTCGCCGGAGTACTCAGAGCTCGAGTAGCCGTCGCCGCCCTCGATTGGAGATCTCCCCTCGATTCCTCCTGCCGCGCCGATGCCGAAGAGGGGAAGGTTTGCGCCGCCGCCATCGCCGTCGCCGCCACCGCCGCTGCCGCCACCATCGCCCGAGGGCGCCGCTGCCATCGCCGTAGATACGTGCGGGGGAGCTAGGGTTCGTCCATGAACAGAGACGGCGAGGATGAACAGAGTGGAGCACGGGCCGGTCCGGTTCGAGCCGGACCGCACCTATTGAGCGAGCAGGCGCGTGCCGATTCGCCAGCGTGGCAGCTGACGCGCGGGCCCGGGCAGTCAGTTCCAGCGTGAATACGTACAAATACGAGGTTTACCCCGATTTGCAACGGTTCGGCCCAAATGTGGTACTGGCACGTAATTTTTTTTTCAAGTGGTACCAATTCGCCACCACCTCCCAATTGTGGTACTATCGTACTATCGTGTAATTAACTCGTTTTAGGTAGCGTGAAGCAGCTCATGTGGCCAGCCCAGCCCATATGCTGATTTTCTAGTGCAGTAGATTTTCTAGGCCCAGCCCAAAATAATAAGAAAAGCCCAACGTGGAATACAAAGGAGCCTAGGTCGGTATTCCCTATTTGGCGCTGCAGGCGCCGGTTATAGTTGTTTCTGCAAACCGGCGCCTGCAGGCGCACAACCCCTCCCGCGGATGGGCCGGCCCGGTTTCATTTTTTTCGTCTGTTTTCTGTACTGTGCAAAAAAGTGTATGCGCTGGGATTCGATCCTTGAGGGGCAGTAACCACTCGGCCACCACACCATGTTGTGTTCAGATAAATGTTTCTCCTCTTTTATCCTTTTACATATTTTTTCCTTTCCTTTCTTTTTTCATTTTTCATTTTTTTTCTTTTTGTAATTCGCGAACGTTTCCTTCAAACATATGAACTTATTTTCTTTTTCAAAATGCATGAACTTATTTTCAATTCGATGAACTCTTTTGAAATTCCATGAACTTTTTTTTGAATATGATGAACTTTTTTCCATTTCGATGAACTTTCTTCAAATTCGATGAACTTTTTCCAATTCTATGAACTTTTCTCAAATCCAATGAACTATTTCTATAATTCGATGAACTTTTTTCAAAATCGATGAACTTTTTTGAAATTTGTGAACTATATTCAGAATTGATGAACTATTTTTTCAAATTTGATGAACTTTTTTTAGAATTGATTAACTTTTTCTTCTAATTCGTGTTTTTCTTTAAATTTGATGAACTTTTTGAATTCCAACGTTTCTTAAAATTGAACTTTTATTACAAATCTATGATTTTCTTTTTCTTTTTTACGTTTTCCTTTTCCGAAATGATTTTTATGGTACAGAATTTATGTTCATGTTCTACTAGAAGAAGTATTAAATAAGTTGGTTTTTGGATTATGGACCTGTAGGTGGTCCTGGTGCAGTGGTTTCTTCACCGGTTTTTCGCCTATGTACCTAGGCGCGTTGGTTCGAATCCCACATCCCGCAATTGTTTTTCTACCGCGTTCGCTTTTTGGCGAGGTTGTTGGGCCGACCTGCTAGGCGATGCGCGCGGGCTCCAGGAACCTTAACCGGCGCAGAAGGCGCCCAATAGGACCTCCCGCCTAGGTCAGGGACTCACGCGCACACATCGTTTTTTGGCTGCTAGATCGATCATCGATGCCTCACGCGGTTACGCCTGGTCGCCTGCCGTCTGATCCGTCGATGTGCACTTTCCAATCTAAGAATTGCAGTGAGGGAGATCCAGCTTGCGGCCAACGTCAGGGGCGATGAGGCAAGAGAAATCGTTAGGTTAGTCACTTTTCTCACTTTTTTACTTGCTCCATCTGTCCGTAGGGCTGCAAGAAAAGCTTGAGGCTCGTGAGTCGCTCGAGATCGACTCGTATTTTGACTCTGACTCGAGATCGACTCGAAAAAAAATGACCTGAGTATGAACACTTTATGTAGCTCGATAGAAAAATGAGTTAATCTTGAGCCAAAACTGGCTCGCTCGACTTTAGCTTGATAGCTCGATGTCATATAACTATATTATATAATCTTGATGTGTATTTAAAGGAAATAGGATAATTTATTGCCATATATGCTGTGTTCAATTTTTCTCAATTTTACCTAGTAGGAAATATGGAGGCCTAATTAAACAGGAGAAATTTAGCCTCAATTTGGTGCGTGATCAGTTATGTGTCATATATCCTATTATTCTCACCCAAAGTTTAAGTGTAGACGCACCTCCATTTTTCTATTTTTCTAGTTCATTGATCCCTACTTATCATGTGCTAGTCTTTAGTTGAGAAAGAATAAGTCAAATTTTATAGTGGTTTTCTATGTTGTGTTGTTGGCCATAATGTTTAAAAAGTTTCCTTAGAGTGTTCATAAAATCATCTTATTATTTAGCTCGAAACTAGCTCGAGATCGGCTCAAGATCGATACAAGCTAAGCACGAGCCATTTTTTATGGCTCGGCCTTGAACTTCACTTAGTTTGAGCTCGCTCGAATTTCAGTATAATTTGAGCCGAGCCTAATCCAACTCGCTCGAACTCGACTCGTTTGCAGCCTTATCTGTCCGTAGTTTATGTTGGACAATTACATTAATTTGTGCCTTTAGCATCACAGTGTCCGTGATTGATGATGGAGTACGCCCCAAACCAAAGCCGTAAGAGAAGCAACGGCCTAACAACCTGGGGGGCCGGGGGCGCTCGGTGCACTCCTATTCCGCAGATGATGCGCCGGCGTCCAGACCACGACGAACGTCCGTCGGCGAGCCCGACAAAGCCTTCTTCCATAAAAGCTTACACACGTTACATCAACATAATCATCCATCTTCCGCATAATCAGTCTCACTGTCTCTTCTCTTTTCTTTTATCTCTCATTCCAGGGGGAGCGTCGACGCATAGAGTGCGCCCCGGCAGAGAGAGACAACCTGTGGTGCAGCCTCGAGCAGATGGAGAGGACGGCACGCGCATCTGCCCCTGTCCGACGGCGACGGAGGACGTGCCTGCCGCAGTGGCGACGGTCGACCCCGCGCGTCCAGAAGCAAAGCACCACAGTGATGAGGAGCCATGTCCTCTCTCTCGATCTGTACGCCAGGCTCGATGGACAAACCGGCGGGGGATGCGATACTTCTGAATGCTTCCATCATCAATCTATGTTCATTTTGGTTTTAGAGCATCTCCAACAGCCGCACTAAACAAAAGCCACGCTGCAAATTTGGCCATTTTAACGCGCGCGCAACCCGACGGGTGGCTTCAGCGGACGTGCAATAACCGCGCGCGCAGTATAAGGAGTTGGGCGCGCGGTCGGATTCGCTATCTCGCGCTGTATTTGGGGCACCCGCTTCCGCGCGCGGCACACTCGAGCGCTCGCGCCGCACTCGCTCCTCTCCGCCTCCTACCACCCGCGCGCGCCGGCGCCGGCGAACTGCACCCATTGACGCACGCGCCGGCACCCCGCTCACCCCATCCTATAGCCGCGACCCCTCCACCGCTGTCGTCGCCGCTGCCGCCGCTGCAAACCCTAGCACGGGGGGCGTTGGCCTCGCCTCCGCCGGAGCTCCTCCAACCATCAGCCTCGCGCGCGGCCTCTTCATGCCGCCGCGGATGACCTCGGCGGTCGGGTGGCGTCGCGCCGGCGCCGGCCCGAGCCGCCGCCCCCTCCTCGAAGCTCACCAATGCGGCGCGGCAAAGAAGGGCAAGACATCGGCGAAGAAGAACAAGGCAGCAGACGGCTCCGACACCTCGAAGGCGAGGAGGAAGAAGCTTGCAGGGCGTTCGACGGGCGTGGCGGCTACCGAAGCGCCAACGAGCTCACTCGTTGAGCCGGTGGCCAACGCGCACAACATGTTCGACGAAATGCCCCCAAGGTAGAAATTATTTTCAACTTTTCTTTTCTTGTTATTTTTTCAATGCATTCATGTAGATAGCATATTTGCATTGTTCAAAAAACTTTGTAGTCTCAACCATGATGCATACATGTCAACTATGGGTGTTGGCTCCAACAATTCACATTGGTCTCAAATCAATGACATGCATTTCGAAGACCATGAGTTCGAGGTGGACGAGGAGGGTGAGGGCATTGTCGACGCGCCGAAAGGAAGAGCGGGCAATTACACCAACGCCGATGACATCTTACTATGCAATACTTGGTTGCAAGTGTCGAGGGATCCATCTTTGGAGGTGATCAAAGTAGAGATGCTTATTGGGGGCGAATGAAAGAAGACTTTGGTGTTCACAACGTGAGTGGAATTGACCGCTCCGAGAGATCACTTCGGTCCCGATGGTCGACAATCAACTCGGATTGTCAAAGGTGGGCGGCCTGTCAAAAGGCGGTTGACAAGTTGAACCCAAGTGGCACAAATGAGGACGATAGAGTAAGTGGCATTTCATACATGTTCATCATACTTGTTGTTGGTGTTGAAGTGCTAACTTGCTTTGTTTTCATGTAGTACAACATTGCACAATAAAACTTGTTCAAAGAAGAGGAGAGGAAAACCAAGAAGGGGAAGATCAAGAAAGGAAGGGTCTTTGCCTTGCCTCATTGCTATAAAGTGTTGAAGGATGATGAGAAATGGAAGAAGCGTGGAGATTTGGATGATTTGCATTTGAGCAACAAACGCAAGAGAACAATTGAGTTGAATGATGATGAGGATGAGGAGGATGATGCATCAAGTGATGACGGCAAGAGAAGCCCCACACCTAACTCGGTTTCATACTCGAAGCCAAAACGACCGGATGGGTGCAAGAAAGACAAAACAGAAAAGAAGAAGAGGAAAAGAGATGATGAGCTCAAAAATGCTATGGAAGCTATTATGAAGGCAAGAAAAGAAGCCAACGAGGTAAGGAAAATGGCAAGGAACCAAGATGCCACGGCCGAGGAGAGGAGGCTGGCGGCCAAGGAGAGGAGGGTGACGGCCGAGGAGAGGAAGGTGGCTTTGGAGGAGAAGAAGGTGAGCAATGAGGAGCGAACTAGATTGTTAGAATGGGAGAAGCACTTGTTCTTCTTGGACACATCTAACCTCAATGAGGCGCAAAAGGAGTATGTCAATCTTGCCCGTGAAGAAGTCTTGATCCAAAAAAAAAGACATGATTCGTGCAATGGGTGGCAGTGGCCTTGGCGCCATGGGTGGCGGTGGCCTTGGCGCCATGGGTGGCATGGGTGGCTTCGGAGGTACTATGGGCGGTTTAGGTGCCATGGGAGGCATGGGTGGCTTT
>NC_041383.1:68708634-68723923 GCF_002162155.2 Triticum dicoccoides
GCATGGGTGCACCTCCGGCCGCCATCGGAGGAATGTCTTTCGATGTGCCTCCTCACACACATTCCCATGAAGATGCTGTTGAAGATCTTGCCAACACCGTCGGAGCTTCACGTGATACGGTGCGCGATAAGGAGAGGGAGGAAGATTCATCTTCGGAGGCAGAAGAATCGTCTTCCGAAGATGAGGATGAAGACGAGGACGAGGATTGATGTGTCTTTCGTTTGTGTCTTGAACTTGGTTTGCATTTTGAACTTCGTTGGATGAATTTGTGGGCATGATTTTGAACTCGTGGGCATGAACTTTTATTCATCAACTTGTTTGTGTGAAATTTTATATGTCATGTTCATTGCATTTTGAATGTTTCAAATTCATTTTGTGTCCAATATGCCATATATGCAATGCCCCGGCGAGTCGCGCGAGCTGCATTTTTTACGCGCTGCATTTTAGCGCGGCTGTTGGAGCCAGCGCTGGCGGCCGCGTAAAACCAGACGAACGGCGCGCGGCAAACTAGTTTTTAGCGAGCGGCGCGAAGCGCGGCTGTTGGAGATGCTCTTAAGGCCTAATATGCAGATCGGCCGCGCGCGGATGGGTGAGATTGGTGAAGTACGTACGCATGCCTATATTATCATGTGTACACAAGCTATATGAAGATACTAGAGCAGGCTATATAGGACTCGCTCGTGCTAGCCGAGTGCACCGGCAACGTGTCACGTACCGCCCGTTCCTTTTATTCTTCACCTCGCCAAGTCGCAGAAGAGGCCCTGGCACTCGGTGTAGTTGCACCCCAAGGCAGCCGTGGACGACGCGCCGACCTTGCAGTTCCATGGACGTGCCACGACGAAGACGGACGTCCAATGGAGGGCTCGCCAGCTGTGTCTTCTTCCAGGCATGCTTTCACGATGACGGCGGTGAGCCTACCGGCGAGTAGCACGGCGCCAACTATCCTCGGCGGTGAGCTCGGAGAGGCCGCCAGCATGCGGCCCGATACCATCTACACAACCACAATGGCAGCGAGGCTGCCGGCGAGTAGCACGGCGCCAACTACCTCGACGGTGAGCTCAGAGAGGCCGCCAGCACAATGGCAGCGAGGCTGCTCGCTGGCGGTGAGTAGCACGGCGCCAACTCCACCTTGGGGGTGACTCGGAGAGGCCGCTGACCTATAGCCCGGCGCTAACTACAACACCGCAACAATGACGGCGCGGCCGACCTGCGGCCCGGAGTCATCTCCACCGTGCCGGCGTCCGGCCTGGCGCTATCTACGACAGCGTGACAATGATGGCGCTGCCGACCTGCAGCCCGGAGTCATCTCCATCGTGCCGGCATCTGGCCCGGCGCCATCTACGACACTGCACAACGACGGAGCTGCCGACCTGCAGCCCGGTGCCATCTCCACCGTTCCGGCGTACGGCCCTACGCCGTCTACACCGCCACGACAACAACAAAGCTGCCGGCTTGGCGCCATCTCCATTTTGCCAATATCAAACTGCACCATAGTTGAGAGCGGTGACACTTCATGCCCAAGAGCTGGGTAGATGATATTCACATACACGTGAAGAAGAATCTTCGATGCCATCTCTATGGAGTCTATGAGACACTCGGCGGCAGCAACGTAGTACACGGTACAACAAGGCCCAGGATGGCAGCGACCAGGCGCGCGCCCGTGAATACCGTAGATGATCCGTCGAGACTAAGCATACCGGTGTCGGAGACAGACTTGTGCGTGCATGCGTACTCACTACCGGAATCGCACCCTATGCTGATGGCCAGGGCCGTCGGCATAGCCCTGACTGGCCGTCGGGATAGGCCTATGCCGACGGCCCCCATCGTCATAGGGCCGTCGGCAACATATCTGTCGGCGTAGCCAAGAAGGCCGTTGTCGGTGTCAATACCGACGGATCTCGGGTAGGGGGTCCCGATCTGTGCGTCTAAGGCTAATGGTAACAGGAGGCAAGGGACACGATGTTTTACCCAGGTTCAGGCCCTCTCGATGAAGGTAAAACCCTATTTCCTGCTCGATTGATCTTGATGATATGAGTATTACAAGAGTTGATCTACCACGAGATCGTAGAGGCTAAACCCTAGAAACTAGCCTATGATGATTCTGATTGTTCTCCTACGGACTAAACCCTCCGGTTTATATAGACACCGGAGGGGGCTAGGGTTTACACAGAGTCGGTTACAAAGAAGGAGATCTAACATCCGGATCGTCAAACTTGTCTTCCACGCAAAGGAGAGTCCCATCCGGACACGGGACGAAGTCTTGAGTCTTGTATCTTCACAGTTCATCAGTCCGGCCAAAGTATATAGTCGAGCTGTCCAGATACCCCCTAATCCAGGACTCCCTCAGTAGCCCCTGAACCAGGCTTCAATGACGATGAGTCCGGCGCGCAGATTGTCTTCGACATTGCAAGGCGGGTTCCATCTCCGAATACTCCAAAGTAAACCTCGAACACTTAAATCGTGTCCGGCTCTGTAAGGCGATTTTCACACACCACCATAGAGAGAACGATTATTCCACAAATATAATCTGCTGACAACTTTAGATAACGTGCCATCACACCATGGTCGAGTCATTATTCATACCGTTTTCCCACAACCAGCCACCGCACATGTTGTGAGGCGGCTTCCTCGGCACGTCTTGTTGAAGCAGAGATCATGTCCCCTTATCACCGGACTCGCATCAACATGGGTACGGGTAACCCCACCACACCATCAATCGTGGCACTTGGGAAATAAGGGATTTTCAACGGGCAAGTGGGGAGGCGCACCGTTTCCGTCGCCTCTATAAAGGGATAAGGATCCTCCATTTTTACCCACGTCTTCTTCCTCCTTTGCTTATCCATTCTCGCACCCTCGAGCTCCAGCGCCCTAGTTCACGCCTTCTCCGCACAGCCAAACATGTCCGGAGTGGGTGGCCTCCACCGTCAAGGAGGAGAACATTGCGAAGCTCCGGGCAGCCGGATACTTGGCCGCATATATTGCACACTGGCTCCCGGACGCAGTGCAGATCATTCTGACTCCGGGACCCACGAGAAGGTCGTGTTCCTCGCCCATTTCATCCGCGGACTGGGATTTCCACTTCATCCCTTTGTCTGCGGGCTCATGTTTTACTATGGGATGGACTTCCATGATCTATCCCCAAATTTCGTCCTCAACATCTCGGTGTTTATCGTCGTGTGCGAGGCCTTCCTCCGCATCAAGCCCCACTTCGGCCTGTGGCTATGAATCTTCTGCGTGAAGCCGAAGATCATGAGCGGCCAGCAAGCGGAGTGCGGAGGCGTCATGGTGGGCCGGATGCCCAATGTTACCTGGATTGACGGATCCTTCGCGGAGACCGTGAAAGGGTAGCAATCGGGGTGGTTTTACATCATCGAGCCGCGCGACGCCAACTAGGCAGCGGCCCCCGAATGCCGATCCGGAATCCCCATGCAGCTCACTTCCTAGGAAAAGAAGGGCCTGGCCTGGGGCGAACCTGCGGAGCTGACAGGACTTTAGAACTGCATTAAAAATATGATGGACAAGAAGATCAAACTTGTCAACGTGGTCCAGGTCATGCTCTTCCGCCGAATCCTTCCGTGCCAAAGTCGGGCATTCCATCTGTGGGAGTTTGATCCGGCTGAACACCAGACACTTCAAGAGCTTTACGGCACGATGCACAAGGACGCATGGAAGGTGCTATTCAAGGCCTCCGAAATACCTCCTCCCACATCCGAGGACCGCAGACTCCACACCACGCGGCTCGCCCATCCGGTGAGTTTTCTGACCATCACCAGATGTACCTTTCCCAGCATACTCATGGGAGGATCTTAAGTCATCGTGTGTATTTAATCAGGATTACATGGTGATGGCAGAGCGGATCGACTGTCTGAATCCACTGCCGAAAGATGCAGCAACCGCTCTCCTGACGGAGATGCTAGTCCCGGCGCCTTACAAGGTGCCAGAAAAGAAGGCAGAAAAGAAGGCCATGGGGACCAGGAAGGGTCTCCGGCGTAAGGTCACACCGGACGCCTCGTCCAAAGACGATGAGGCACGCTCCTCCCACGAACGGGAGGAGGAGAAGGAAAAGGCCGCCCCATCCGGGAAGGCTGAAGGGTCTAAGAGGGCAGCCCTGGGGACCAGGAAGGGTCCCCGGCGCAAGGCCGTCATAAATTCGCCGTCCGAGTACGATGAGGCAGATTCCTCCCGCGGAGGCGGGGGGAAACACGAAGGAATTCCGCCTCCCCACATTGGGGAGGAGAAGAAAAGGAAAGCTGCCCCACAGGGGGAGGCTAGGACGCCAATGAAGGGAAAGGCGTCCCTTCCGGATCACTCCACCACGGCCGCTTACAGCGAGGAGGAGTGGCTGCCCAGGGGCAAGCCCCTGGTGAGATCGTAAGTATCCGCACTCTGTAATACTTTAGTGCGACTTAGCTTCATAGTTTGTTATAATGCCGAACACGTATATGCAGTCTGGCCAGGGCTCATCCCGAGGTATCCTCTTCGGATGGGTCTCTGAGCGATTCGGCGATGAATTCGCTGCCGACGTCCACCTCCCCTCGGCCCACGGATGACTCAGAGGTGTGGTCCCAAAGGGTACCAGAGTAGGGGGAGGCGGCTCTGGAGACGCCCCATGGCGAAATTCCAGACGCCGGGCACATGGGGAGTAAGATCCCCACGGAATATGCTTATGAGAGCCGCAGCAAGTTGGGCTCCCGGCTGGACACTGTACGGAACCTCCAAAGGTTCTGGATCCGGGTAGGCAGCCCCTCGCTAAGGAGGGCGAGCCGACCGTGCCGATGACTTCCGTTGCACCAGAGGCATCGGATAGTCTGCTGGAAGTGCTTCACGGCGCTTCCATGGATGAAGAGCACCGTACTCTTATGAGTGCGGTGATTCAGAAGGTTCGGTCCGCCAAAAGCGGATTGACCGAAGCCTGCACCAGCCTCTTGACAGGCTTTGAGGTAAGTAATCAAAAGTGTGAGAAATTATCACCCAATAGACAGTAGCCCCTGATACTCTGTTTGGTGTTCGGAAAGAAAAGCTGAATGGAGGGTCAACTCTAAACCGTAGGAGTCTAACAGTATGTGGCTATGTGAATAAGCAGGCAGTGCTGCTTGTCGCTGCGGCCCACACAGCAGAGGTCACCGGACTCAAACGGGACCTGGAGCAGGCCGAAGAGGAGCTCAGCCTCATGAAGAGGCAGCTTGAAGAGAACAAAGGTGAGTGATACCCCGTTCACATATCATATGGAGGAGAAAAAAATGATGACGCTAACAAAAAGCGTCATGATTTTGTAATAGGGGCCACGACCGAAGTGGCGGCCCTGAAGAAAGCGCTATCCGAGGCCGAAGATAAGGCGGCCATGGAGCGCATTGAGCATGAAAAGCAAGATGCCAGGGTGGGTGAGGTACAACAAGAGCTCCAGGAGCTCAGCAAGAAGTTTGAGTCCTTGGAACGTGACTTCAAGACGAAAGAGTCTGAGCTTGCGAAGGCCCTTTTGAGCACGAAAGATGCCAAGGCTGAAGCCCAAAATGCCCAGCAGGAAATCCAGGCGGCCAAGAAGATAGCAGCGGGTAAGGCATTCATTATGCAAAGCAAGCATGTGGAGGAGACATTTCTTTTACTTACCTGAATTCGGAGCTCTCCAGGGGCATTCGCAGATCTGCCACGCAGCATATCGGATGCCACGGAGTTCTATCGTGCCGAAGAGGGGAGCTCGACGGAGAAGCTGTTCTGGTCCCAGTATGCCGGAGCCGAACATCCAATGCCTCTGAGTGACCAACTGAAGCAATTGGTTGAACTCTAGAGGGCGACCGAAGTGGCCATGAAGGATTTCATAGTCCGGATGTGGTCTGGTGAGCCCCTGCCCGCCAGCTACTTCAGCCTTATAAAGCGGATGGTAAATGCATGTCCACGGCTTGAAGTTATCAAGCGATCCGTTTGCATTGAGGGTGCCCGTTGGGCCTTTGCCCGTGCGAAGATGCATTGGGCCAAGCTGGATGCAGAGAAGCTGGTGAAGGATGGACCGCCGGAGGGCAAGGCGCATCGCTACCCCGAGAAATATTATGATGGTGTTATGAAAGACGCTCGCCTCGTGGCCGATGAATGTAAGGACACAATCTTTGAGTGAATGTACTCATGTCGTCTTTGTAATATTAAAACGAATTTGTTTGCGCTATATGACACTGTTGAATTAAAATATTACCTTATGTGCGGCTGTTTATATAATTCTGAAAGTAGGCCAGTCGTCGGCTTTTGCCCCCACGTAACTAGTACCGGGGTGTTCGTGGAAAACCTAGACACTCTTTATCCGAATTTTGGTCCTTGAAGGAGGTGTTTGGCGCAGCGAACAAGGCAATCAGACTATGCGGCTTTATAACTCTCACTTAGCCATAGAAGTCTACAATTTTAAATTTCGGCGAAGCCCCTAGAATTCAGAAATCCGAATTGGGGCGCTATACACGCCTAAATCGGACGAGGCCAATTTCTCGCCTGAAGCGGAAAAAATCTTTAAGGATTTAAGACCTCTCGAACAGCGATCAGCTCTCACCGCATCATGACAACCAGTCTTCGGCTTTCTCTACTGAGGTGCTCATCCAGAAGAACCGGGATACAATCACAGTTGTTCTCCCTGCACTACCTTAGCCGATATAACGGAACGTAAGGTACCAAAATAAGGGAGCCGGGCAAACCCAACTATTGACCCAAGGCATGATTCGGAGCTGATGCATATAATGCTATAAGTTCGGGGTGCCGCACTGTTGAAAGTGTTCGCACTTATCTTGCCGTATTATGGGGCACCATGAGAAGCCCTTGGTAAACTGTACATACCAAAGTGTACGGATTCAAATTTAAATAAACATTTTTAGGGAAAATGTGAAGATAGGAATAATAAGCTGACGCTATATATTATTTCCCATTGATAAATAATACGTCCAAGCATATGTGTACAATTAATGCATTAAGCAGAAGCAAATAGGACTATTTGACATGTCCTATCCAAGGGCGGGCCGCATGCGGGTATGTAAAACAGGTATAACGATTATTGGCAGATGAGGGAGTCCTGGATTAGGGGGTATACGGCCAGCCGGACTGTTGGACCGTGAAGATACAAGACTCAAGACTTCGTGTCGTGTCCGGATGGGACTCTCCTTTGCGTGGAAGACAAGCTTGGCGATCCGGATATTAGATTTCCTTCTTTGTAACCGAGTCTGTGTAAACCCTAGCCCCCTCCAGTGTCTATATAAACCGGAGGGTTTGATCCGTATAGGGACAATCATAATCATCACAGGCTAGCTTATAGGGTTTAGCCTCTACGATCTCGTGGTAGATCAACTCTTTTAATACTTATATCATTAAGATCAATCAAGCAGGAAGTAGGGTTTTACCTCCATCAAGAGGGCCCAAACCTGGGTAAAACATCGTGTCCCTTGCCTCCTGTTACCATTATCCTTAGACGCACAGATCGGGACCCCCTACCCGAGATCCGCCGGTTTTGACACCGACATTGGTGCTTTCATTGAGAGTTCCTCTGTGTCGTCGCTGCAAGGCTCAATGGCCCGTCTTGTTGTCAAGGACAACATCACCTCTGGGGGAGCGTTGGCTATAGGCCAAACTCTCTGACTAGGTGGCTTCGTCATGGCCGTCCGATCGGCTGCCGCGCCGATGATGACCTCTCGAGTCATCACAAATAGCCTCCATGTCAACTCAGAACTCGCCGAACAGATGGATCCAATGGAGCTCTCCTCCCTTAATGAGCTCTTGGATCGCATCGCTGCTTTGGGAGTCGCTACAGACTATGACTGGATTGGGCTTAAACCCGACCAAAGGGATATTAAATCCCCATAGGCCACCCACGAGGTAGTGGTAGTGGAATAACCACATATGGATTATCCCTCTATTCTGAGGACGAACTATGTCCGGATCACCGAGCTCTCTGAGCTGGATACCCGTTCGCGGGAGGACACGACCCAGACCCCGAACTTAGAATAGGGCAACGGGCCGGAAAAATCGGGCAACATCCCGGAGCCCAAGTTGTCAAGCCCGGAAGCTCCTTTGCCCCTGGGCGCTAGATCGGAACAGAATCCAGATTCAACTACGCCCACCCACCCAGACTTAAGCCGTATCTCCCATATCAGACAAGAGCCACAAGAGACAGTACATCGCTACTGGGCCAGATTCCTCCTTGTGATAAATAAGGTCAAGGACTGTTGCGAGGAGGACACAATCTCACTTTTTTGCAAAAATTGCACGAGCAAAGGGATCCTTAATGCTATAAGTCGTCGTGACATAGTACACTTTGCCGACTTAGCAGCCATAGTATAGAAGTACTGTGCGATGGAAAGTACCTGGAAAACCCAAACAGGCTTTTGGGATAATCCGTCTCTCACTAAACCCTCCCTCCGAGCTAAAAGGGCAAACTCTCCTAAGTTACCCGATCCAATTCCCAAAAAGCCAAAGCCCACTCCAGGACATGGAACCGTATTGGAAGAATGGCTCAATGGGCCATGCAAAATTCATAGCACGTCGGATACTAAGCCAACGCATAGCCTTAGAGCATGTTGGATACTCCGCAGGTAGCAAAAAGCGGCGAGAATCTTCTTGTAAATAAAGCAGAGCAACGTCCCGCCGAAGACAACAATGCGGTATTGACAGTCTTCGAGACTTTTGCCTCAAATAATAGGCGCAAGCGAGCTCATCGAAATATCGCTGAAATCTGCCACGTGGCAAAAATAAATCCGTGGAACGACACTGCTATAACTTTCAGTGCCAGTGACGAACCCCAATTCCAGACAGTCCAGGCACCTGCCGCTTTGGTCCTTAGCCCAATCGTGGACGGCTTTCAGCTCCCTGAAGTACTCATGGACGGCGGAAGTGGATTAAACTTGATCTATGAAGAAACACTCAGCAAGATGGAAATTGATAAAAGCTGCATTGAGCAGAGCGGCACAACCTTCAGGGGAATCATCCCTAGTCGGGAGGCACGGTGTGTGTGAAAAACCACACTCGATGTGGTATTCGGCACCCCGGAGAATTACAGGTCCGAAGAAATCACATTCCAAGTGGCTCCTTTCAGCAGCGGATACCACGCCCTTTTAGGGCGGGACACATTCACAAGCTTTCAAGCTATACCCCATTACGGGTACATGAAGCTTAAAATGCCCGGACCCAATGGAATCATCACTCTAGCCAGTGATCCGGACGTCGCACTCCGCGCTGAAAATAAAACTGCAGCACTAGCCCTGGAAGCATTATCCGAAGCCCTAGCGGCCGAAGAACTAACAACGATGTGCGCCATAGTGGACAGGGACGATGTGATACTCGACAAACGACCCAAGTCCACATCATTTAAACCCGCAGACGAGATAGTCAAATTCCAGGTCCATCCAACAGACCCCACGAAGACAGCTTCCATCGGGACATAGTTGAGCCCCATAATGGACGCCGCACTATGAGAATTCCTACGCGAGAATTGAGACATTTTCACCTGGCATCCTTCAGACATGCTGGGCATCCCACGCAGGATGGCCAAACACAGCCTCAATATACTGAAAGGATACAAGCCAGTCAAGCAGACTCTTAGGCGCTTCTCAGAGCCTAAACGGCAAGCCATGGGAGAAGAGCTAGCCAAGCTACTTGAGGCCGGATTCATCAGAGATATCAAGCATCTGGATTGGCTAGCGAACCTGGTAATGGTACCAAAGAAGGACAAATCCTGGCGCCTATGTGTGGATTTCAAAGACCTCAACAAGGCTTGCCCCAAGGATCCCTCCCCCTCCCTCTCATCGACCAAATCATAGACGCCACCGCAAGACACGATTCACTATGTTTCCTCGACGCATACTCCGGATACCATCAAATAAAGATGGCAGAGTCCGACCAAGCGCAACGGCCTTCATAACGCCATATGGCCCTTTCTGCTTCAACACTATGCCTTTTGGGCTTAAAAATACCGGCGCAACCTATCAACGCATGATTCAAACATGCCTGGAGAAGCAAATCAGCAAAACAGTGGAGGCACATGTGGACAACATGGTCATAAAAACAAGACAAGTCGAAACCCTAATAGATGACTTGAGGCTTACGTTCGATAACCTCCGAACATATGACATCAAGCTAAACCCGGAAAAATGTGTTTTCGGCGTACCCTCCGGGAAGTTGCTCGGCTTTATTGTTTCCAATAGAGGAATTGAAGCAAATCCGGCAAAAATCCGAGCTCTGTCGCAGTTGGCTATCCCAACAGACCTCAAGCATATCCAGAAACTAGCTGGATGCGTGGCTGCCTTAAGCCGCTTTATCTCCCGATTAGGAGAAAAGGCACTACCCCTTTATCGCCTTCTACGACGCACCGAACACTTCGTGTGGACGGATGCAGCCGCGGCCAGACTGGATGAAATAAAGAGCTTATTGGCCAGTAATCCAGTCCCGACAGCACCAAATATTGGCGAACCTATGCTACTATACATAGCTGCGACACATCAGGTTGTCAGTGCAGTGCTCGTCGTCGAACGAGAAGCAGACGGATACAAGTTCCCGCTCCAAAAGCCAGTATATTATGTGTCCACTGTCCTCACTCCATGCAAATCCCAGTACCCACACTATCAAAAGATAGCGTACGCGGTCTTCATGGCATCTCGGAAGCTACGACACTACTTTCAAGAGTGTTCGATTATGGTGGCCTCCGAAGTACCACTAAACGACATAATAAACAACTGCGACGCCACGGGACGGATTGCTAAATGGGCCATCGAGCTCCTTTCGTTCGACATAACATACAAACCACGGCGGGCCATTAAGTCGCAAGTATTGGCCGACTTCGTCGCCGAATGGACAGAAGCCGAACTCCCTAAAGAGTACGGCGCGTACTCCAACTGGATCATGCACTTCGACGACTCTAAAATGCCGGCCGGATTGGGAGCGGGTGTAGTCCTGACTTCCCCCACCGGAGACACAGTCCAATACGTACTCCAAATATTATACACAAACTCCAACAACGCAGCCGAATACGAGGCTCTGTTGCATGGTCTTCAGATGGCAGTCTCTATGGGCTTTCAACGCCTGGAGGTGCACGGGGATTCAAGCCTTGCAATATTACAAATAAATGGAGACTTTGATGCCAAGGATCCGAAAATGGTGGCCTACCGTAATGCCATCCTCAAAATGTCAGCTCGGTTCGAGGGGCTAGAATTCCACCATGTGGCTCGAGAAAACAATCAAGCGACGGATATCCTCGCCCGCATCGGCGCTAAACGCGACACAGCCCCACCTAACATATTCCTGGAAAAGTTGTTCAAACCATCCGTGGTATGGGAAGGGGAGTCTGGCAACACTAGCCCGGATCCGAATACAACCTCAGATTCTGAACCATCTGACGTAATTAGAGGCTCCGCCACCGAAATAACACCTTCGGCCCACGAAATCATGGATGTAATCGCCTCGTGGACCGAGCCTTTCTTGGCCTACCTAAATAGGCAGGAGCTCCCCGAGGACCAAAATGAAGCACGTTGTATTGTGCGGCGCTCCAAGGCCTACAAAGTCCATGAGGGAGAACTCTATAAGAAAAGTGAGACTGGAGTGCTCCAAAGATGCATCTCCAAAGAGGAAGGGCGGCAGCTCTTGGCTGAAATCCATGCTGGACTCGGCGGGCACCACGCTGCGGCTCGGGCACTTGTCAGCAAGGCCTTCTGTACAGGTTTTTATTGGCCGACAGCCCGAGCAGACGCACAGGACCTTGTCCAGCACTGCGTCGGTTGCTAGCTTTTTGCCAATCAGAGCCATATGCCCCCTACTGCTCTCCAAACAATCCCCATTACTTGACCCTTCGCGGTCTGGGGGCTGGATATGATCGGACCCCTTAAAGGGGGAAGCCATAAGAAAAAATACTTATTGGTCATGGTGGACAAGTTCACCAAATGGATAGAAGCCAAACCAGTTAAAACGAACAAATCCGGATGAGTAATAGACTTCATATCAGGGGTTTTACACCGTTACGGTGTCCCCAACAGCATCATCACTGATAATGGCTCAAACTTCACAGCTGATGAAGTGAAAACATGGTGCGGCAACATGGGCATTAAGCTCGATTACGCCTCCATCTACCATCCCCAAACAAACGGTCAGGTCGAACATGCAAATGGTCTCGAGCGGCATCAAACTCAGACTAGTGGGGTCCTTGACAGAATCGGACACGCACTGGGTCGAGGAGCTCGACACCATACTCTGGGGGCTGCGGACCACGACGAATCGCACCACCGGATACACACCATTTTTATTGTGTATGGCGCAGAAGCAGTACTACCCTGCGACATAATACACGACTCACCTCGCGTGCGCCTGTACGAAGAGAAGGAAGCCGAGTTAGATCAGCAGGACAACTTAGATGCCCTGGAGGAGGAGCGCGACGTCGCTAAAGCCCGTTCCGCATTCTATCAATAGCAGGCTCGACGATATCAAAGCAGAGAAGTGCGGGCCAAAACTTATAATATTGGTGAACTCGTTCTACGCCTACCGGAGAAGAAGAATGACAAGCTCAAACCTAAGTGGGAGGGTCCCTTCATTATTGATAAAGTTCTCACTAGAGGAGCGTACCGCCTGCGTAATGCATCCGATAACAGACTCGAGCCGAACCCATGGAACGCGGCCAGACTCCGGAGATTCTACGCCTAGTGCCGAAAACTCAGTGTTCATCTCCTTACCCCCGCTCTTTTCATTATGCTCCTCCCCCTCTTTTTTCCCCTTTCTCACCCTTTTTCCCTTCTTCGCACAAAGTACTCAATACAGTGCGGATGCTCGGATCACTCCGGCCGCACTATGTGTGTAAACCATACCTGGGGGCTTCCTATACGGAAGCTAAATATAATTACTTTCATGGCTTCTTGCCTATCACATATGCGTTCTTTTTCCATATGTGCCTTTTCTTCACCATTATATGCATTGATATGACTTAAGATGTGGCCATGCTGGGTTGCCAGGCTCTTGTGTTTATGCCCTACATTCCCGTTAATTCGGCTAGGGCATAAGGGGAGCACCTCTGCGATTGTTACTGCCGGTTCAGCCGGATGTGTACCTCAGACTAGGTGAAGCCGAAAGCTAGAGTTCTTAAGGGAATATTCAGTCGGTGAACAAAAGATATTTCTTTCGTTTATTACAACATGAATCCCCAGAAGTTTTGTATCCTTCGTTTCTGATTCGCAGTCCGGACATGTACATCGATGCATGCGAACCCAAGGAAAGGAACCCCTAACAGAACTATTCTCCTTGGAAGATGTTTCTTACTACCCATGTAATATAACATAACTAGTTGGGTTACTTGTCTGTTCAAGCACTTATGACCCCTACGCCTAGTTTCCACGCATACCCTGGTTCTGCATAACTGAGCGGGTATTCGAATACACCCCGGACTGTCGGATCCGGGGGCTGAAGCAAAAAGGTCCTCCATGACAAATGATTTTTAATCCGGCTAGGGACTACATATGTCCATTGAATTACATAGTCACTTGGACTGACTATATTCTTCCTCTATACTGTCCAACAGGCTATCTAGCTTGCAATCCTGTTGGGAATACTTTGCGGCTAACGCTACCTGGTCATACACCAGACTCACGGGAATTTCTTGCCCATATGGCCTAGCCGGTCCGACTTCGGCCATATGGTTTGGGTCAAACTTGGTGTAGCGCATCTTCACCATGCCCCAGGCTTCCCTTGCACCTTGTCGGCAGGCTGACATCTTCCACAATCGGAAGCGCCGCCGTGCTCCTTGGAGCATATCCACGAGCTCCCCCATGCCTCTGGGTAGGGAAGAGGATGGCCACAAGGCCTTGGCAATACCCTGCATCACCTGCCAAACTCGCTCGTGCAGCTGTGGGAGGTCCTGCAGTAAATCACCTGCGGACGCGGGCATCTCCTCTTCAGGACGGCCCGTTAACATACCTACAGATATAAACTCTTTTAATACACTTCCTCGCTGAACTGTACCGCAGTTCGTTTAGGCACTTACTATACATGCCGAGACGAAGCCTTCTGTTCTCCTTGACGGAGTCCGCCAGCTGAGCTTGAACATCCGATAATTCAACGCCCATCTGGACATTGGCATCTTGGAGATTATTCTTCTCCTGCCTAACCTAAGTAAGCACACGCTCGCCAGCCTTCAGCTGTCTTTGGAGATGCGACTCGCTATCTTTTACGATCTCCGGATTCGTCCCGGGATGGTCTGCAAAATTTTCTGTTAGACTTATGAAGCAAGCCAATTTCTAACTTGTATATTCCTTTAAAATTTCTCTATTGAGACAAATGTTATCAGATGAGGCCTTCTGAGATTCCTCTAGCTTCGCAACCGTGGCCCTCAGCTGGGTCTTGCACTCCTCCAGCTCTTGAGACAATTGGGTATTCTTATCTACAAGGACCTGTGCATAAAATGATCCTTAAACCAGTTGTTCCAACCGTTTCAAGTCTCAGGGGCTACTGCTACACATGCTTATCAAATTTCCTTACTCGTATATCTTTTGTATAATGGTCCGTCGCTCGGGCGAGCCTGCCTTGAGCAGCTCGGATGTATGCGTCTCCTGAATTGAAAGCATTAAATGCCTCTTCGGAAAAGATGCTATTGCAAAGTACAGCCCGTCGACGCCGATGATTCATGGCACTCTCTACTTGTAAATTCATGGCGGAGAGCATATCTGCGTCCTCTGTCGAAGGACAATTTGGTATCGGTCCCGCATCAGCCTCCTCTTTTGAAGCCGGTTCTGGAATCCGGCTAGTGGAGGCGTGATCAGCAGGATCTCCGGATATAGTCTGGCGACTCCTCTTTCTGCCAGAACACGAAGGACGATGTCACATTTCAAACACAATAATCACAGAGCAGGTTTTTACCATACCTCTATAACGGTGTTTCGGCCCTAACCGCCTTCCTCTTAAGCCTGCCGGACCCGGACGCCCTTTGCCGACGAGCTCCCAGGGGCTCGGCGCCGTGTTTCGATGGTCGTCTCTATAAAAATACGACATTTTATGCATAAGGCATAATATCAGAAAGGAGTCCTCCTCAGAGGATAAGGTTTCAACTTTGCTTACACGCGATGCAGGTAGCAGTCCGGGATAGTCGGCGATAATAGCCACCAAGGCGCCATCGCAGCTGGCCTGATAAAATGTCCCGTTGACAAGCTCCACAGTAATATCCGGATCTTCTTCAAGTCCTGGATCGAAGGCCCTTCCGGGGTCCTCTGGCTGCGGGGAGGGGTTGTTGAATCCTTCCACGTCCCTCCTCAGTTCCTGCTCGGAGATGTCGAAGTAAATAATCATGATGAAGGACGCCAGA
>NC_041383.1:68724359-68730087 GCF_002162155.2 Triticum dicoccoides
TGAAGAAATTCTTCTTCTTCCCCTTTATACAAATCGGACAGTATTCTCGCCAGAGCAGTGGCGGAGTCCGGACCTTTACACCACAGCGGTTGGCATCATCTTCTCCATTGTAGTGCCACATGGGCTTCCCCCGATATTGAAGTGGCTGCACGCCCCGCATTATGCATATTGCTATAACCTCGACTATTGTCAGCCCTGATTTGGTATCTTTATCCTGCTCATCAGGAAGTGTACTTCTCTGGTATCCTCCTCTTGGGGGCCCTGAGGGTGCCAACTTCGGCGTGCCTTCGGCGGAGCGTTATTGAACTCAGGGAGGCCCGTCCGGACTGTATCCGGAAGGGGAACGTCATCAACATAATACCACTCCGAGGGCCAGTTTTCAGGTGCCTTCTTGGGAGTACTGGAAAGGTATCCGGTCTCGGCGACGCGCCATATTTCGGCTCCGCCCACTTGACATAGGGATTCCCCCTGGTTGCGAGGGACGAGGCAGAACAACTTCTTCCATAACCCGAAGTGAGCCTCACAGCCTAGGAATAATTCACAAAGGGCGACATATCCTGCGATATGCAGCACGGAGGCAGGGGTGAAGTTGTGCAACTAGAGGCCGTAGAACTCCAGGAGCCTGCGAAGGAATGGGTGGATTGGAAACCCGACGCCTCTTAGCAGATGCGTGATGAGGCATATTCGCTCCCCCGGAGAGGGATTAGGAGATCTCTCCGCTTGCTCCCCGCCATTATAGGTGGCTAGTCCGGCTCGGACGGGGACCATGAACGCCGGTGGAAGAAACCCTTTGATCTGCAACTTTATTAAACGGCTTTGAGGAACAGAACATTCTTCCCAATCGCCTGGCTTAGAGCTAAGGGAGCAAGAGGAGGAGCTACGGCGACTGGCCATGCTGGAATGGTTTTTTCTGGGCATGCTCTATTGGATGCTCGCTCAAGGGAAGAAGGTGTGTCTTGGATCTGAGAATCCCCGTCCCTTCAAATAGACGGTTTTGCCTGCAGGGCCGGGGTGGCAAATGCAAAAATGCCCCGGCTCCTCGTATTCGCTCGACACATGGAGATGGCCATTATTAAAGCACAGAAGCCGAGGAGTACAACGTTGATGGGAAGCCGGACACTGTTTATTACAACAAATACTTTGGAGTATTCGGAGATGGAACCCACCTTGCAATGCCGAAGACAAACTGCGCGCCGGACTCATCGTCATTGAAGCATGGTTCATGGGCTACTGAGGAGTCCTGGATTAGGGGGTATCCGGCCAGCCGGATTGTTGGACCGTGAAGATACAAGACTCAAGATGATTTTTCATATAAAAAACTTTTTAATCCGAGTTCGTATGCAAAAGTTATGCCCATTTTACAAATTCCACAGAGATTTTGCAAATAAAGTCGAAATTCATATTTGTAAATTTTCCCAACAAGTAGACCACATGTCACATGGGAAACTTATTTTCTTTTATTGTTTTGACATTTCCATCATTTTCTTTTATTTTTTTAAAACTGAAAAGGCGGTCCACAGGGGGGAGGGGGGTGTGCATTTGGTGGAATTTTTGGGCCAAGTTAGTAATGGCACACCACTCCCACGGTGTGCCATTACTAGTTCACTAGTAATGGCGCATCACTCCCTAGTGCGCCATTACTAGTTTTGAAAAAATAATAAAAAAATTTGAAAAAAAATTGGAAAAAAAATTACTAGTGGCGCACCATGGATGTGGTACGCCATTACTAGTTTAACTACTAATGGCGCAGTATACCCTGGTGCGCCATTACTAGTTTTGAAAAAAAATTGTTACTAATGGCGCACCGTGGATGTGGTGCGCCATTAGTATTTGGACACCAATGGCGCACCAACACATGGTGCGCCATTAGTATATAGTAGTGGCGCACCACATGTGTGGTGCGCCATTAGTGTCTATATCATCTATAGCCCTTTTCCTAGTAGTGGAAGCTTCAATCTTAGCTTTGTTTCCACATTTCTATCGGAGATGCTTGTTCTGTCTCTCAGGGCCGTACTCTAGCGATTCTGCACAGGCCCCCCCAACAATACCTCATTCGCGAGGTGCAGAATGAGATGTGTCATCGGAGTAAAGAAGCCTGACGGAAAGATCTTCTCTAGCTTGACTATCAACTCCGGTGCCTTCTTATGCAATTTTTCAATCACGTCTTTACTTACTTCTTTAGCACAGAGTGTGCGGAAGAAATGGCTTAGCTCAGCAAGCACTCGCCAGACATGCTCGGGGACATAGCCTCGAACTATCACCGGCATTATCCGCTCAATCCATACATGGTAGTCATGACTCTTCAGGCCAGTCACTTTGCCCGTTGAAAGATTGACTCCCTTACTTATATTCGATGTAAAACCATCGGTGAACTTCAAAATGTGTTTCAGCCAGATAAGTACTTCCTTTTTTCTGGCGGTTTAAGGACAAAGTCAGCATGTGGCTTGAACCAGTTTTTTCGACCGCCTGTGGGAGGCTTCATGTTCAGACGTGGTCTATCACAAGTTCTCTGTTGATCGGCTCTAGCTTTAACGTTATCCTTCGTCTTATCAGGAATGTTGAGGATCGTGTGGAAAAGGGACTCTGCCACATTCTTTTCGGTGTGCATCACATTGATATTATAAGGAAGTTTGAGGTCCTTGAAATAGGGAAGTTGCGAGAAGGGGGTAATGTGAGTCCAGTTGTGCGTCTCACCATATCCCTCGAAGCCTTTGGCTTTGGCTTTGGCTTTGCCTTTGACTTTTGGCTGGAGAGCTTTTTGCTGAGCAAGAACATCTGCCCCCAAAAATGTTGGAATCTCGGTTACTTCATGAACAACCTGGCCTTTTGTGAAGTTCTTCTTGTCTTCCCTATCTGGATGATCTGGAGGTAGGAACTATCGATGCAGGTCAAAGGCTACATACTTGCCAGCCTTACTCAGCCAAATCATTCGCAGAGCCTGCATGCACACTGCAAATGGCATCTTCCCACTTGTACACCATCCGCAGAATAGAGCATAGCCGGGAAAGTCGTGCATGCAATAGTGCAACCAAACTTTCATCAAGAAATTTCTCTGCATATCCCGGTCGTATGTCAACCTCGGAAAGTACCAAGAATGTTGCAAAGCATCCACCAGCGGCTGCATAAACACACCCAATTGCTTCCCCGGGTAATCAAGCCCCGGAATGATGAGCGACAAGAACATGGTCTTGCGTTGCATTAGGGCACCGGGAGGAAGATTGAGCGGAATTACAAACACGGGCCAGCAGCTGTATGGATTCAACCCATCACCTGATATGGCTATTCTGACATTCCCAGCCTCGGCTGCTTCCTCGGGGTATTCTTCATCGAACGACTTACATGCTTCCCCTTCCGATGGATGTACGATTTTTTTGGATTGTACCTTATACCTTCCTTGTGCCACTTCATCATTTTGGCAGACTCCTTCGTGATGAAAAGGCGCTGCAGTCTTTTTATAAAATCAAGATACCGAAGAACCTTAACGGGGATGGTTAGCTGCTTTTTCTCACCATCCTCACCGACCACCTCAATGTACCGAGACGAACCGCACTGCCTACAGTACTTGTCATCCGCATACTCGTGCCTAAACAAAAGGCAATTCTTCGGGCAAACATATATTTTCTCATAATCCATAGAGAGTGCCTTCATGATTTTCATTGTATCGTACATGCTTTTCGGCAGTTCATGACCCTTAGGGAGGCTATTAGCCCATACTCCCAGGAATGCTTCGAAGCATTTCTGGCTATAGCCGTACTCAGCCTTGACTGCAATCAGTTGCGAGATGGCATCCAGCTGAGATATTTTGCACCCGTATAAAGAGGTTTCTTCGACGAGGCCAAGACCTCCAAGAAGGCCTTTGTGGTTGCCTCCGGCTCCTCCGGTTCATTCTCTGAAGGTGTCGCATTTGCCGTTTCTGCAACAATGACATCATCTAGCATGTCCCTGACCCCGTCGTCCTCATATCCATCGATGTGTTGTCACATCACCTCCTCTCTACCATGGTCCTGCTCGGCTATGTTTATCGATGGCATGTCAAAGTTTGGCATATATCCGTGCGTGCGAGGGTGCTCACTCATGTCCATCTTATTTCTATGGTGACGTCTGGCACATTTTTGCACAGGGGCATGGTGGGATAATTCTCATTGGACGACGGAATATCTCCTTTGAATACACTTCGGTTTTCGTGATCCACTCTAATGTTACTCGATTCCGACGGATAAAACCACTATACATCCACTGATTATCTGCCATCCTCAGCTTTTTTGCAAGCCACACAACATAATTAAGGATTCACTTAAATTTATCACATTAAATTTTCAGTTTCTACCGCGTTGAATCCACCTACATCTCTAATAGGTAAAGATGGTCCTAATCCCACCCGAGGATGTGTAGATTGAGTATGTTCTCCATTCTATCCCGTTCCGAGACAAAATTTCGGCAGCACCTCCCCGCTGTTCTCCAGATACACGTCTTGGCAAATAGCCGAGAGAATGTGCTCCGGAGAACAATGGGGAGGCGCCGCCGAAATCCTGTCTCGGAACGGGGTAGAACATGGAGAACATACCCAATCTACACATCCTCGGGCTATCCATGGAAAACGCTGGACAATCCGAAAGAGCTGCGGTGATAAATATGCAATTGAATGCATATTTATCGATGCAACCCTTTCAGACGGGAGACGCCTAGGTTACCCAGTTGACTTGAGAATGAAATCTAGTGATATGAAAAAATGGAGGAGATGAACTTGTAGCTCACCGTCGGCTGTAGAGGAGGTACTCGAACAGCAGAGGGGTGCTCAGGGGGACCAACGCGTCGGACAACGGTCACTCCGATGAAATGCGACACCACAAAGCCTGCAAATTCCATCGCGACAAAAAATTAGAACATCACAACTCATAGAATATCACAATATCATCATCATCTAACAATCATCGAATCATAAAAAAATTGTCATCTATCATCATCATCATCATCATCATCATCATCTAAAAATTATCGAAGCATAAAAAAACATAAACATCTATCATCAACATCATCATCATCTAAAAATTATCGAAGCATAAAAAAACATAAACATCTATCATCAACATCATCATCTAACAATCATCTATCATATATCATCTATCATCATCATCATCATCATCTCAAAATCATCGAAGCATAAAAAATCATCATTATTCTCTCCTCATCTAACAATCATCGTCATCATCATCTAAAAAAAATCCGTATGAACAAGTTATGAACATCACATTTTTCTCAAGTAACTAATTTTTAGCAAGACCATTATATAAGTGTCAAAAAATATTTCATCATTGTTCTGTAGCAACACCATCATGATCAAAATACCACCGTGCAAAAAGTATATAATCACATCACAAAACAACATTGACACTTCAAACTAAAAAAAACTCATATCTATTTATATATAAAAAGTACTTGACAGGTTAACCAGAGAAAAGATAAATATGTTAGAAAATCCCATAAAAATTAGAAATATCTGGCCTTTAATTTAATCCTATAGAAAATTACTACCGTTAGATCTACTTAATGGAACAAAATTTACCCACCATGCCATTAAAGACTGCATGACTCTATATCATATATGACCTTCTCTAGAAAACCTAATATGTATTTTTCTTTATCTTTCACGTGTGGATCATACTTGACGGGCTAACCAGAGAAATCTATTTATATATAAAAAGTACTTGACGGGTTAACCAGAGAAAAG
>NC_041383.1:68730692-68738306 GCF_002162155.2 Triticum dicoccoides
TTAGATCTACTTAATGGAACAAAATTTACCCACCATGCCATTAAAGACTGCATGACTCTATATCATATATGACCTTCTCTAGAAAACCTAATATGTATTTTTCTTTATCTTTCATGTGTGGATCATACTTGACGGGTTAACCAGAGAAAAGATAAATATGTTAGAAAATCCCATAAAAATTAGAAATATCTGGCCTTTAATTTAATCCTATAGAAAATTACTACCGTTAGATCTACTTAATGGAACAAAATTTACCCACCATGCCATTAAAGACTGCATGACTCTATATCATATATGACCTTCTCTAGAAAACCTAATATGTATTTTTCTTTATCTTTCACGTGTGGATCATGGGTTGGAGCTTGCACCGGCCGCTCGCAAAGAGAGAGAAGGTGTATGCATGCCCTTTCGATCGATCTGTCCCTAGCGCAATCACCGAATATGGTTTTGGTCGGTCATCAGCAGAGGCACAAGGTAGATCGCGGTTCTGGTCAGTCATCAGCGGAGCCACAAGGTAGATCAGTTCCATGGCCACCACGTTCAGTAGGATTGTTCCGCAGGATCTCCGGCTGTCAGCTCCCGAATCAGGTATATACTTAGCGGCGCATGTAGCAGATCTTTTTGCCCGATCATTTAGCAGGAAACATGATGGAGATAATCCCGAATCAGGTATATATAATCCATATGCATAATTACTTAGTGGTGCATGAATAAAATCGTCTTGCATGATCTGCCGTTAATTGAGGATTGGCAGGAGACAAGCGCAACATATTCTAGCGGCAGGGATGGCTTGGAGGCGCTGACTTGCTAGGGCATGAGACTCTCCTCCAGCACATCCGATCTTGCTGACCTGCTAGGGCATGAGACTCTCCTCCAGCACATCCGATCTTTGTGATCAAGTCCCGATGTGCTCCAATATCAGCACGTCTGATGCATGGTTTTTTGTTGCTGAAGAATTTGCACGTATATGGTGCTTGAAAGATTAGGTGCCATGTAAACGCCTAGAATCAGTACCAGAATCCCACATCAAAGAAAACAGCAACTGGGTCGAGGAACAGGCCAGCGAAGTAAGCGCGGACATGGTTGAGGAATGGGCCAACAAACTAATTAAGCGCGGACATGTTTGGGGAACTGGCTAGCACAAGATTTTTTGGATGGGCACTTTAGGAGGCTAGGATCATCACCTTCATGTTTGACGGTAAGCTGCAGGTTGGTTCCTTCCGGATTAATCTGCTAATACCTATACATGTTTTTTTGATAGTTAACTAATTGCAGACATATGATTTGCGGTAGATAAGCGATTTGACTTTCATCTACAGATTGATATTTAATTTCTTGGAGTTCATTAGACAGCTCAATTTGATGTATAAAAAGTGATTTGATTTATAGTTACGCATGCCCAAGTGTCTGGTGTTCTAGCATTAGATGGCAACCTCAGTATTAGGATAATTCACTAATTGTCAACGCACAATTCATATCATGACCTAGCCTTCGTATTGCAATGCCAGTTTGCCACTGGAATGTGCCGAGCTATACAAATTGCCAAAGAATCGTTAAGCATGTAGAGACCCAAGCAAGCTTTCAAAATCAGTGTGGTAAATATGTATTTTCTAGAGTGCAGATCTGTCTATTTATCATATAACAATTAGATGCCATTAATCTAATCCTACTTGCATACTACCATGACGACCTGAGCATCTCCATGAACTCTCGACCAGCACCTCCTCCCCGTACTGATCCGTTGATTCCTCTGCCGCACCCCTCATGGGAGTCGCCGCAAATGATCGACTTGGATGCCCCAAGGCTCCTCCCCGAGGTATTCAACCCCCTCCTTGAGTTCCATCGGTTCCTCTGCTGCACCGTAATGTTTGCCGCCACAAACGCTCAATCTGGGAGGCCCAATCTGGACCCTAACGGGACTGAAGATTGCACGTGGTAACAACCATCATCTATGTTCCACGGGTACCATAGTATCGGGTCTTGCATCATCCTCTTTGATGTGTCCAAGAAATCTGCCAGATGGAGTTGTTAATGGTCATCTAGAATAGGTATGGACGGCCTTTATTGTGTCTCTCTGTACCTAACAGCAAGTGATGTATGCAGTTGTTTGTTATTTCTGGTATGAACCCTTAGTTTGATTCCTACAAACTGTGTTGAACTGTTGACCAAGAATCATGCAACATACCTTGATAAAATTTGGTTTCGTCTATATAATGGATCCATCTATTTTTGCTGTGGTATGTTTAAACCATGGATTTATTTATTTATATTCTGATGCGAACCCTGATTTTGATGCTAGCTACTATACACCGCAGATAAAATTTATTTGATTCAGTTTTGTTTCATCATTTCTTATATTCTTTCTATTTGACGTGGTCCATATAAAAAAAGAATGTTGCTGCAGCACAGTCGAGCGAATAGAGGCCTCTAGCGTCAGCTGGGAAGATTGATCTATGCGCCACCGAGAGAATGGCATGGGACGACATCTTCTTATTTTTTTTTTGGTCCAAGCCAGGTGCATGAGTTGTGAAGCAGCTGGTTATCCAAGGTAATATCTCGAATATACATGCAATACACACGGCAAGTTCCTCCATCCAACGCAATTTCTGGAATATACATGAATACATACGGCAAGTTCCTCCATCTCTAATTATTTAATCGTGTCTATGTGGAATTAGACAGCCACGGATCTACTATATTTTCCTCTCAAAATTGCACGGTAATTTTCCATTGATGTTGGAGGGATTGCAGTATTCGTGCTGGCTAACATGTACGTTATGGCTTTAAGCAGTACATTATCTTAACAGAATTTGGAAGATCGCAATTACATTTACATATGAATGGTATGGTTTCTATAGGCAAACAGTGCAGAAAACATATTCATTTGGTAGGTATATTCCGTTCCGAAATCTGTTGTATGCTTTTACTAACATATATAACGTGCATATTCATCTATTGTTTCCCTGGTGCTCTTAATTAGGTAATATCATCTTTCAAATTGGTGGCGCGGTTAGCTTTGCCAGGTATCATTCGCAAATAAAAAAAACCTTTGGCACATAGCCTCATGCATAGCTATTGTAGTTTCCTGCTCTGCGACTAGCTGGCAAGTCATTCTATCTCGTGTAGGTTTAATCCCAGTAAAAAAACGTTTGTAAATATAAATTCTAATTTTTTTTATTTTTTTTTATTTTTTTTAGAAAAGGAGTATTACCCCAGCCTCTGCATCAGAAAGATGCATACGGCTCATATTATTAAAAAAACCAAACCAGTCACAAAGTCTCCAAAACCTGAAAGTTCGAAAAGAAAAACAGGCTGCTCAAGCGAGCCTAAAGATGAAGCCACAACCGGCTGGCAAATAAAATAGAAGCACTATATGCCTATCTTATTACATGACCGCCATCTAAACTGGTTGAAAATAACCCGAGCTACTATCTCCCATCGGGTAGACGCAGTAGCCAAACGCCCCCTGGCCTCCGTCGGAGTGAGTAGCAACCACATACGGATCAATGTTGTTGCCCTGAAGATAACCTGCAAAAAGTGAAAGTTCGTTGCTCTGTTAAAAACCAAATCATTTCTGCAGTTCCATACTGCCCATAACAAAGCACACACTCCAACACGAATGTGTCTTGCTAAATCCAAGTTAACCCCATCAAGCCATGTTCCAAATAACATAGTGATAGAGGTAGGTGGAGTAATATTAAGAGCAATATGAATCGAACGCCAAAGAATCTTAGCCAGCGGACAATCTAGAAAGAGGTGCCTGATAGTTTCGTTACAATCACAAAAACTACACCTAGTAGAACCCATTCAATTGCGTTTTGCCAGATTATCCTTTGTCAAAATGACTTGCTTATGCACAAACCACATAGACACTTTGATTCGCAAAGGTACCTTGACTTTCCAGACGTGCTTCGAGCAAGGAATGACACTAGTGTTTATGACATCCAGATACATGGATTTGACCGAGAACCTGCCGTCCTTAGTCAGTTTCCAAAACAATCTATCTGGCTGCTGAGACAGCTGGACATCCATCAGCCTTCGTACAAGATGAAGCCAAGCCTCCCAACGATCGCCTACCAGCGTCCTCCGGAAGCTAATATTGAGAGGCATGGACTGTAAGACAGTTGCAACGTAGGTTTCTCGACGTTGAACAATGTTATACAGAGTAGGATATTGAAGTGCCAGAGGCGTCTCCCCAAGCCACGTATCCTCCCAGAACCTCGTGTTAGCCCCATCCCCGACTAAGATCTTTGCCCTGTTAAAGAAGAGGGGCTTGACTCTCATCAACCCTTTCCAAAACGATGAATCAGTAGGGCGCAGTCACCTGAGCCAAAGTTTTAGACTGAAGATACTTATTTCGCAGAATTTGAGCCCAAGTAGCCTCTGTCTCGAACGAAAGTTTAAAAAGCCACTTGCTAAGGAGACATCTATTCTTGATCTCTAGGTTTTCAATGCCTAGACCGCCTTGGTCCTTCGGCCTACAGATGATATCCCATTTTGCAAGCCTATACTTTCGTTTCAACTCATCATTCTGCCAAAAGAATCGAGAACGATAAAAATCTAACCTCTTCCTGACCCCCACCGGGACCTCAAAAAAGGATAAAAGAAACATGGGCATACTGGTGAGGACCGAATTAATTAGAATTAATCGACCTCCATATGACATGAGCTTCCCTTTCCAACAGCTCAGTTTCTTTTCAAAACGATCCTCGATGCACTTCCACTCCTTGTTCGTCAGCTTACGATGATGAATGGGTATACCTAAGTATGTAAATGGTAGCGAACCCAACTCACATCCGAACAATTGCTTATACGCCTCCTGGTCCTCATTAGCTCTTCCAAAGCAAAACAATTCACTCTTATGGAAGTTAATCTTGAGTCCAGACAATTGTTCAAATAAGCACAACACAAGCTTCACGTTTCTTGCTTTCGCCAAGTCATGCTCCATAAAGATGATAGTATCATCAGCATACTGCAAAATGGATATACCACCATCAACTAGGTGCAGAACCAAGCCAGAAACCTGCCCCGCATCCTTAGCCCGACCTATTAAAATAGATAACATATCAACCACTATGTTGAATAGAATCGGTGACATGGGATCTCCTTGCCTTAGTTCTTTTGTGTGTCTGGAAATAGTGACCTATATCATCATTCACTTTAATCCCTACACTCCCTTTTTGCGTAAAGGACTCAACCTGGTCTCGCCAGGCCTTATCAAATCCTTTCATACGCAACACCTGTTGAAGGAAAGGCCATTTAACTTTATCGTATGCTTTTTCAAAATTCACTTTAAAAACCACACCATCTAGTTTTTTTGAGTGAATCTCATGGAGCGTTTCATGCAAGACGACCACCCCTTCAAGGATATTTCTATCTGGCATGAAAGCGGTCTGGGACGGTTGCACAACTGAATGCGCAATCTGTGTGAGTCGGTTCGTCCCAACCTTGGTGAAAATTTTGAAACTGACATTAAGCAAACAGATAGGCCTGAACTGCTCAATGCGAATAACCTCTGTCTTCTTAGGAAGAAGAGTTATCGTTCCAAAATTGAGCTTGAACAAACGAAGTTGTCCAATGAATAAATCATGAAACATTGGCAACAGGTCACCCTTAATAAAATGCCAGCACTTTTTGTAAAACTCCGCCGGAAACCCATCTGGTCCTGGCGCTTTATTGTTTTTCATTTGTGCAATGGCCTCAAACACCTCCTTCTCCGTAAAAAAAATAAAATAAAAAAAATTATCAATTCTAAAATTTCTAATGCTAATTTTCTAATTGGAAGGTCCTCTTGCTAAAAAAAGAGAATTGTGTTGATACCCGACATGCCCTATTTTGATATACCGGCCGCCTCAAATTGATGATGAGGTATAACAACTATAAGCCCTATTGGCTTTATATTATGTTTTGATTTTACAGTTAGTTTGGTAATCTCATATTATTAGCATATATGATATTTTCTCTCCATATTTAAGAACCCGTATTATTTCTTTCTTTATGACACTCACATCTCTCCTTATGTATCTCCGTCGCAGCAAGTCTATCAGTGGATACATGTCCGATACATGTCCACTGTGTGTTTGCTCCTCTGCATGGTTGCTGGGAGAAGTTAGATCAAAGTTCATGACTAAGACTCAGGGATCAGCGATCCCCGAGACGTGCATGCAAAGATGAAGACAATGGCTCCCCATAATGATGCAAGTGCATTGAGTCTACGTACAACAACCTGATTATGGTGTTCGTGTCTTTGATCAAGAGGATAACAACCTTAATACCCGGCGTGAGGCCACACTTGCCGCAAGCACATGTCTTTTATAGGAGTTTAGAGAATGTCATCTAACGTAAATTATTTATTTAGAAATAGATGTGCCCTATATGCTTGAGCTAGGCTATTATTTGGTCGCTTGATTTGACTTATTTGTTTCCACAGATAATCGTCCTCACGCTTAAGATTGTTAGAGATACCATTTCTTGCTGAGTGGTGTATTTGTCAATACAATAGAAGCTTTCTATCTGTTTGACCTGTTATTTGATCAATCTTTCCATTATATAAATTGGAATGTGATTTCTGGGTGAGAAGAACATTGGATAAAGCAATGATAAACTATATTGAGATTATCAAATAGTACTTCTTTCGCAGAAATGGTTGGCATTTTACTAGAGTGTAAACAACTAAAACAAAAATCAATACATTGAAAGTTTAAACAATGTCTTGATGTGGTGAAAATAATCCAATGCTTGCTGGACACTAATCAGTGACTTGTACATATAATATCGTTCATCTTTTATTAAGCTTTCTTATTTTGTTCTATTACTAAATAATGAAAACATGCTACATGGCAACCATATGAAATAACAATACAAATTGATTTTTATTCAAAAGAATAATAATTATTATTCACCTTAACAGATCATTTCGTAATATATAATTTCTTTTTGCCCAATAAAAAATATACATTATTGTAGACTTACATACAATGTGGTTTAACTCCTTTATATGTGTGGTGGTCTCGAATGAATACATGTGATGTTATAGGTCTAGCAAAGAATAGACCACATTTATTTCTCCTTCCTAATGTCTTACACAACATATCTTTGTTAAGTGGAAGCACTCAAAAGTTTGAAGTAATTGGCTATTCACACTGATATTTTACACAATATACATGGTGAACATATATTTCATAAAAACCTTTAAAGATGACAAAACAACATTAATGCTTTAATAAGATTTACACAATTCTAGCCCGAGCATCGAGCGGGCCACTCTGCTAGTTTCTAATAACATCCATTGATCAATATTTTGCAAACTAACTACATCTAACAAATATGACATACATTCCATCTATATATGCATTCATCCACCTAAAACCAGTAGCAAACCACTAAAAAAAGAAAGAAAAAATAGCTCACATAGAGGGCCGGCTGGTCGGGTCAGAGGAGGGGCGTCGGCGGTTGGGGGCCGGTGATGAGCAGCAGAAGAAGAAGGGTCGTCTGCTCCAGCCGGCCGGGAAGGGGGCGGCGGACCCGTGGCCGGCGTCGAGTCAGCCCTTGCGGGATAGAAGGGGGCGGGCACGGACAGGGCGGCGCGGGGCGGGGAGGACAGCGGTGTGGCAC
>NC_041383.1:68738464-68793177 GCF_002162155.2 Triticum dicoccoides
GCGGGCGGTGGCGGGCTCGGGGCCGGCGGTAGCGTGCTCAGGGCGGGCGACGGAGGTGGTGGGCGGCGGCGCGGGTGTGGGTCGGGGGGAAGGGGAGATGGGAATGGGTGGGAGGGGGAACCGCAACGGATAAGGTCAAACCTATGTCGACGGCCTAGCCGTCGGCGTAGGCCTGGCCCTTTGCCACATCATCGATCCGTGGCCGTGTGCGCTTCTATGCCGACGGCTAAGCCGTCGGCATAGATACTTTGCATTTTTTTAATTATGGCATATGTGTGACTCTCAGCACACTGTAAAAAATAGTCCCACATTGCCCAAAGACAAGCAACATGACCTGTTTAAATAGTTGGCTAATCCATACGACGTGAGCTCCGGTATTCATTAGACTTCTGTTAAGAAAATGGACAATTACGGTGAAATGTTCAGTTACCGGCCCGGTGCCTGGGTCCGAAGGTTTCACCGTGATAGTCCATTTTCCATCATGGATGCCAGTGTTTTTTTATAAATTCAATTATTACTATTTTTCAGTTTGTCGTGTGTAAGCTGTGGTGGCCGTTTCCCCCCCCCCCCTCCGAGACATGGCGGCAGCGATGCCCGTGAGGGGGGCACACCCCGGAGCCGCGTGTCGGGTGCCTGAGCGTGCCACCATGCTTCCACAAGCGTATGAGGGCCCAGTGCAACACCTGGCGGCATTGATACCCCCACCCCTCCGGTACCCCGTCCCGTCTAACCCTGACACAGAACAACCGCCGGATCTAGCTCTTTGACTTCCGCCGGACTGGGTCTGACCGGTGGACCTTTTCACCTGGTTGTCGTACCCCAGCCCATAGCTACACCCCCCAACACCATCCCGGCCCAACCCACCCAAAGATACCCTCCGTGTCGGCCCGACGTGGCCGTTTCCCCCCTCCGGGACACGACGGCAGCCACGCCGGCACCTGGAGGGGGGAAACGGACGTGTCTGGTCTACACGGAGGGGATCTTGCTATGGGTCTGGCCCGGATGTTGCTCCAAAGTGTTCCTATGCGCTGATGATACGTCCATTTTGCATCATGCTTTTATATCAATATTTATTGCATTATGGGCTATTATTACACATTATATCTCAATACTTATGGCTATTCTCTCTTATTTTACAAGGTTTACCATGAAGAGGGGGAATGCCGACAGCTAGAATTCTGGCTGGAAAAGGAGCAAATATTGGAAACCTATTCTGCACAGCTCCAAAAATCCTGAAACTCCATGGAAGTCACTTTTTGAATTAATAAGAATTATTGAGCGAAAGAAACACCAGAGAGGGCGCACACCCTGGCCAGGAGGGTGGGGCGTGCGCCCACCCCTACTGGGCGCGCCCCTGTCTCCTGGGCCCCCTGGTGGTCCTCCGGTGCCCATCTTCTGCTATATGAAGGCTTTTACCCTGGAAAAAATTAGAGGCAAGCTTACGGGACGAAACTCTGTCGCCAGGAGGCGGAACCTTGGCGGAACCAATCTAGAGCTCCGGCAGAGCTGTTCTGCCGGGGAAACTTCCCTCTGGGAGGGGGAAATCATCACCATCGTCATCACCAACGATCCTCTCATCGGGAGGGGATCAATCTCCATCAACATCTTCACCAGCACCATCTCCTCTCAAAACCCTAGTTCATCTCTTGTATCCAATCTTGTATCAAAACCACAAATTGGTACCTGTGGGTTGCTAGTAGTGTTGATTACTCCTTGTAGTTGATGCTAATTGGTTTACTTGGTGGAAGATCATATGTTCAGATCCTTAATGCATATTACTACTCCTCTGATTATGAACATGAATATGCTTGGTGAGTAGTTACGTTTGTTCCTGAGGACATGGGTGAAGTCTTGCTATTAGTAGTCATGTGAATTTGGTATTTGTTCGATATTTGAATGAGATGTATGTTGTCTTTCCTCTAGTGGTGTTATGTGAACGTCAACTACATGACACTTCACCATTATTTGGGCCTAGAGGAAGGCATTGGGAAGTAATAAGTAGATGATGGGTTGCTAGAGTGATAGAAGCTTAAACCCTAGTTTATGCGTTGCTTCGTAAGGGGCTGATTTGGATCCATATGTTTAATGCTGTGGTTAGGTTTACCTTAATACTTCTTTTGTAGTTGCGGATGCTTGCAATAGGGGTTAATCACAAGTGGGATGCTTGTCCAAGTAAGGGAAGCACCCAAGCACCGATCCACCCACATATCAAATTATCAAAGTACCGAACGCGAATCATATGAGCGTGATGAAAACTAACTTGACGATAATTCCCATGTGTCCTCTGGAGCTCTTTTCTCATTATGAGAAATTTTCCAGCCTTGTCCTTTGCTACAAAAAGGATTGTGCCACCTTGCTGCACTTTATTTACTTTCATTGCTTGTTACTCGTTACAATTTATCTTATCACAAAACTATCTGTTACCTACAATTTCAGTGCTTGCAGAGAAAACCTTACTGAAAACCGCTTGTCATTTCCTTCTGATCCTCGTTGGGTTCGACACTCTTACTTATCGAAAGGACTACGATAGATCCCCTATACTTGTGGATCATCAGCTGACCTAACACAACCGGGTGGAGAGGTCCACTGGTCAACGCCCGTCCGTGCAAAGTCAAAGGGCTAGATCTCGTGGTCAAACGCTACAGGGTTACGCGGGATGGGGGCTGTCGGTGTCAAAACCGGCGGATCTCGGGTAGGGGGTCTCGAACTGTGCGTCTAGGCGGATGGTAACAGGAGACAAGGGACACGATGTTTTACCCAGGTTCGAGCCCTCTTGATGGAGGTAAAACCCTACGTCCTGCTTGATTGATATTGATGATGTGGGTATTAAAAGAGTAGATCTACCACGAGATCAAGGAGGCTAAACCCTAGAAGCTAGCCTATGGTATGATTGTTATTATTCTACGGACTAAACCATCCAGTTTATATAGACACCGGAGAGAGCTAGGGTTACACAGAGTCGGTTACAATGGTAGGAGATCTACATATCCGTATCGCCAACCTTGCCTTCCACGCCAAGGAAAGTCCCATCCGGACACGGGACGAAGTCTTCAATCTTGTATCTTCATAGTCTTGGAGTCCGGCCGATGATGATAGTTCGGCTATCCGGACACCCCCTAGTCCAGGACTCCCTCAGTAGCCCCCGAACCAGGCTTCAATGACGACGAATCCGGCGCATATATTGTCTTCGGCGTTGCAAGGCGGGTTCTTCTTCAAACTTCATGTACCTGCCGAATAGTGTCCGGCTTCCTTATAAATGTTGTGCTTCTTGGCTTCTACGTCCAATAATGGCCCTCTTCCACGTGTCGTGTGAATGCGAAAAGCTAGGGTATTTTTACATTTTACCCCCTGGCCGGGCGAACGAGCCGCCTATAAGAGAGGCGAGGATCTAGATCCAACTCACCCCATCCTCCTTCCGCAAGTACTCATCGAAGCGCCTCTGACAAAAATCCATTCCATCATGGATAGTCGATACGGCTCCTCCTCTCGCGCTCCCAGCCCTCAGCCAGGAGATTGGGGGAAATGCTCAGTTCCACACAGCGAGCTAGTGACGCTCCAAACCGAGGGATATCTTCCCCCAGCCTTCATGGTTCCGGTTCGAGCCGGACTGGCCACCTTCAGGGGTGGAAAGCAGGCGGAGAGCGTCCCCAACCCTTCCAAAGGAGAGCGGGTATGCTTCGTCCCTTATCTAATAAGGGGACTCGGATTTCCCATACATCCATTTCTCCGGGGGCTCCTGGATTTCTACGGACTCCAGCTTCACCACCTTACACCTGCCTCCATTTTGCACATCACGGGTTTTGTAGCTCTTTGCGAGCTGTTCTTGGGCATCGAGCCCCATCTTGCGCTATGGAAGAGATTGTTTTGCCTTGTACCCCGTTCTCACGAGGGGTCGATATATCAAGTGGGCGGAGCCGAAATATGACGCATCGCCGGGACCGGATATCTATCCGATACCCCGAAGAAGGCGTCCGAAAACTGGCCTTCGGAATGGTTCTACATGGAGGACGCCCCTCTGCCGGATCCAGTTCGGATCGGCCTCCCGGAGTTCAGCAATGCTCCCTTGAAGAAACGCCTGGGTTGGCGCCCGCGGAGCCCTCAATGGGAAGATGATGGGAGGGTCCATTATCTGATGGGCCGGATTAGGTTACCGGCCCACTCCAGATTGACCATGATTGGAATCATGGCCACGTGCATTATGCGAGGGGTGCAGCCGCTCCAATATAGGGGCCACCCCATGTGGGATTTCAACGGGGAAGATGACGCCACCCGTCATGGCCGCAGAGGACCGGGATCGACCGCCGATCTGGTAAAGATCCTGTCCGGCTTGTACAAGGGGGAGAAGGAGGACTTCCTCCGCATGAGTCCATTGAATGGATTCTCCATGAATAACCCTCGGAGCTGGGTAAGCAGACGTTTATCTATCCGATCCATATTTCCAAAGTCAAGTGTCTTACTTTGTGATTTTGACGCAGGAGCTGCGCCGGGACGTGGAGGGCATACAAAGCCTGACTCCACAGCCCGAGGATCCGGGACAATCCCTTGATCCGGCCTCCGAAGAGGATCCGGACATAAAGGTGGAGCTGATTGACGGGGTGTTCCACCAACTTAGCATGAACAATGCTCTAGTCGCCATTACGGCTGACTACCCCGGTTTATTTCCGGCTTCCCAGGTGACTACGACTGGAGTCCTGACACCATCATTTGATCCGTGCTCATTTCTGACAATCCTATACCGATGGTGCATCGCAGGAGGCGTCTTTAAGGCGGGAAGCCGAACCCGCGGCGGCTGACCAGCAAGGGTCAGTTCGGCCCAGCAGGCGGAAGAGGAGTGCGACGCAAATTGAAATGTCGCTGCAACGGTACGGCGCACCGCTGTTTTTAAGGGAAGGATCCCTAGGAGGTATATTAATGCTCATAACTTTTCCAGGAGAAAGAGCACTTGCCAGACAGTGTCCGGAGAGGTTGCCAATCAAGCCTCCGCCAGCCATGCTCCAACGCGTGGTCCGGAAGAGGAGGCGAACACAAGGCATGAGCCGGATGCTCCTCCAATGGAGGATACCGACAGGCTGTCCGCCACCAGGTCTGAGGTGGAGAGCGCCATGAATCACAGGCGTCGCCGGACAGTTCTTCATGACGTGTGTTTGTCCTCGGAGGCGTTGAATGCCTTTAATGAGGGAGACGCACACCTCCGTGCCGCTCAAGATGGTTTAACCAGAGTCACGGAGCAGTATGTGAAGGACATACCGTGTAAGAAATTTTAATAGTTATATATGCCAGTAGCCCCCGAGACTTAAAATAGTTAGAATAACTGATTTAAGGATCATTTGTTATGCAGGATCTTACGGAGAAGAATACCCACCTGTCCGAGGAGCTTCAAGAGTGCAAGGCCCAACTTGAGGCCGCACTGGCCGCCACAGGGGGAGCTACAGAGACCCCCGCTGGTAATACATACTTCGAAAAGATAAGTAGTTAATAAAGTGCGGCGTGTGCGTAAATCTGACAATAATATTGCAGAGGGTGCCGGACTAGATCCGGACAAGCAACAGCTACTGCGCCAGCTGAAGGCCGGCGAGAGGGTGCTTATGAAGGTGCAGCAGGAGAGGAACAAGCTCCAAGATGCCCACACCCAGCTAGGAGAAGAGCTGAAAGGTGTTCAGGCCCAGCTGTCTGGCTCCGTGAAGGAGAATCAGCGGCTTCGTCGTGGCATTTATAGTAAGTGCTTGAGCAAACTCCTTTGAAAAGAAGAGTTTGGCGAGGAAGTCGATTGACAAAAATGTGTCTTTAGATGTGCTCACAGGTCGCCCTGTGGAGGGAATGCCCGGTTCAACGGGTGACCAACTCCCCGAGCTGATGCAACTGCATGAACGTGTTCGGCAAGCAATGAGTGGCATTGCCTAGGCCTTATGGCCGTCCGTCTCCCTACCCGAAAGCCTTGAAGGGCTTGCCGAGAAGCTTCAGGGAGCACGGCAGCGCTTCCGTCTGTGGAAGATATCGGCATGCCGTCAAGGCGCCAGGGAGGCCTGGGCCATGGTGAAGACGTGGTACAAGAAGGCGGATCCGAACCACATGGCCGAGGTCGGACCTGTGGGGCCCGATGGGAAGGAGATCCCTGTGAGCTTAATATACGGCCAAGTAGAGTTGGCCGCTAAGTATTCCCTACAGGACTGTAAATTAGACAGCCTGTTAGACGGGATTGAAGAGGAGTACAGTCAGTCAATTTGACGATGTATTTTAAAATGACATGTAAATGCCTTCTAGCCGGATTGTAGATCGTTTGTCTTTGCCGACCTTTTAGCTTCAACCTCGGGACCCTAGAGTCGGGAGTGTGTCCGAATACCTTCTCAGTTATGAAAAAACCGGGGCATGCATGGAAACCAGGCGTAGGGGTCATTAGTGCTTTATCAGACAAGTGTCGTTATGTTATATTACATGGTTAGTAAGAAACATCTTCCAGGGAGAATAGTTCCGTTAGGGGTTCCTTTCCCTGGGAGGCATGCCCTAAAGTGCATGCCCACACTGCGAAGAGAGCAGAAAAAGCATCTGGCGGCAAATAAGTTAAATAAGTAATAAATCATCTTTCAAGTCACCGACCGAATATTCCCTTAAGAACGCTAGCTTTCGGCTTCACCCAATCTGAGGTACACATCCGGCTGACCCGGCAGTAACAATCGCAGAGGTGCTCCCTTTACCTCCTAGCCGAACAATCGGGAACGTAGGGGTAAGCACAGGAGCCAGGCAACCCAGCTTGGCCAAAACTTAAGTCATATCGATGCATATAATGGTGAATAAAAGGTACATGCGGAAGTATGACACATGTGTTGGGCATGAAGCCCGTATAAATAAGCTTCTGTTAAAGAAGCCCCCAGGTATAATGAGTGCTAGGAGCACATCAAGTGTGTGCGAGCAATGCGCAAATCAGCCTATCAAAGGCTTTTACTAAAAAAGAGTGGGAAGAAGGAGGGGGACAAGAGACAGTGAAAATGTAAAAGGTGGACGGAGGAGGGAGACAAACTCTGAGTCCGGCGCTAGGCGTAGAATCTTCGGAGACGGGCTGCGTTCCATGGGTTCGGCTCGAGTCGATTGTCAGATGCGTTACGTAGACGGTATGCTCTGCCGGTTAGGACTTGGTCGATGATGAAGGGACCTTCCCATTTGGGCTTAAGTTTGTCCTTTTTTCTTGTCCGGCAGGCGTAGAACAAGTTCGCCAACATTGTAAGTTTTGGCCCGTACTTCTCTTCTTTGGTATGTTCGAGCCTACTGCTGATAGAATGCGGAACGAGCTTTTGCCACGTCCCGCTCCTCCTCTAAGGCGTCCAAACTGTCCTGCCGATCCAACTCGGCTTCTCTTTCTCCGTACATGCGCACGCGAGGTGAGTCATGAATTATATCGCAGGGCAGAACTGCCTCTGCGCCGTACATAAAAAATGGTGTGAATCCGGTAGTGCGGTTTGGCGTGGTCCGCAGCCCCTAGAGTACGGAGTCGAGCTCCTCTACCCAGTGCGTGTTAGATTCCTTGAGGGACCGCACTAGTCTAGGTTTGATGCCGCTCATGATTAGACCATTTGCTCGTTCGACTTGACCGTTAGTTTGGGGGTGATAGACTGAAGCGTAGTCGAGCTTGATGCCCATGTTTTTGCACCAGAGTTTAACCTCGTCGGCCGTGAAATTCGTGCCGTTATCAGTGATGATGTTGTGGGGGACATCATAACGGTGTACTACCCCGGATATGAAGTCTATCACGGGTCCGGATTCGGCCGTTTTAACTGACTTGGCCTCTATCCATTTGGTGAATTTGTCCACCATGACCAATAGGTATTTTTCCTTGTGGGTTCCCCCTTTAAGGGGTCCAACCATATCAAGCCCCCAGATCGCGAACGGCCAGGTGATGGGTATAGTTTTGAGGGCGGTGGGTGGCATGTGGCTTTGATTAGCAAAGAGCTGGCAACCGACGCATCGTTGGACTAAGTCCTGAGCATCTGCCCGGGAAGTCGGCCAATAAAATCATGTACGGAAGGCCTTGCCTACAAGGGCCCGGGCTGCAGCGTGGTGCCCACCAAGTCCGGCGTGAATTTCAGCCAGGAGATTTCGCCCTTCCTCTTCGGAGATACACCTTTGAAGGACTCCGGTTGTGCTTTTCTTATAAAGTTCTCCCTCATGGACCTTGTAGGCTTTAGATCGCCGAACTATGCAGCGGGCCTCATTTTGGTCTTCGGGGAGTTCCTGCCTAGTTAAGTAGGCTAGGAATGGTTCCGTCCACTGGGCGATTACTGCCATTATTTCGTGGGCTGAGGGTGTTATTTCATTGGCTGAGCCACCGACTGTGTCAGAATGTTCCGTGTTGGGTGGCGAGGTTGGTTCCGGGTTGCTATTTCCGGACTCCTCTTCCCATAGTACGGATGGCTTAAAGAGCCGCTCCAGGAAGATGTTTGGAGGGACGACATCGCGTTTTGCACTGATGCGTGCCAACACGTCGGTTGCCTGGTTGTTGTCCCGGGCTACGTGGTGGAATTCGAGTCCTTTGAACCGAGCTGACATTTTTAAGACGGTGATACGGTAGGCTGCCATTTTCGGATCCTTGGAATCAAAGTCTCCATTTACTTGGGATATTGCGAGGTTTGAATCCCCGCGGACCTCTAGGCGTTGAATGCCCATGGAGATGGCCATCCGGAGACCATGTAGAAGGGCCTTGTATTTGGATGCGTTGTTGGAGTCCGTGTACATTATTTGAAGTACGTATTGGACTGTATCTCCGGTTGGGGACGTCAGAACGACGCCAGCCCCCAAGCCGGACAACATTTTAGAGCCGTCGAAGTGCATAATCCAATTGGAGTATGCGTCGTACTCTTTAGCGAGTCCGGCTTCAGTCCATTCAGCGATGAAGTCAGCCAATACTTGTGACTTTATAGCTCGCCGCGGTTTGTAGGTTATATCGAATGGTAAAAGCTCAATGGCCCATTTTGCAATCCTGCCTGTCGCGTCGCGATTGTTTATGATGTCGTTGAGAGGTACTTCGGAGGCCACTGTTATCGAACACTCTTGAAAGTAGTGTCGCAGCTTCCAGGATGCCATGAACACCGCATACGCTATCTTTTGATAATGTGGGTACCGGGACTTGCATGGAGTTAGGACAGTGGATACGTAGTACACTGGTTTTTGAAGAGGGAATTTATGCCCTTCTGTTTCTCGTTCGACGACGAGCACCGCGCTTACAACTTGATGTGTTGCCGCGATATATAACAACATTGGTTGGCCCAAGTTGGGTGCAGCCAGGACCGGATTTGTTGCCAGTATGGCCTTTATTTCTTCGAGTCCGGCTGTGGCAGCATCCGTCCATTTGAAGTGTTCAGTGCGCCTGAGGAGGCGATAGAGTGGCAATGCTTTTTCTCCCAAACGGGAGATGAAGCGGCTTAGGGCCGCCACGCATCCGGTCAATTTTTGTATTTGTTTGAGGTCTTTTGGGATGTCCAATTGTGACAGAGCTCGGATTTTGGCTGGTTTGCTTCAATTCCTCTACCGGATACAATGAAGCCCAAGAGCTTTCCGGCTGGTACGCCGAAAACGCATTTTTCCGGGTTGAGCTTAATGTTATATGCTCGGAGGTTATCGAATGTGAGCCTCAAATCATCTATTAGAGTTTCGACGTGTTTGGTCTTGACGACCACATCGTCTACGTATGCCTCCACTGTTTTGCCGATCTGGGTAGCCAGACATGTCTGAATCATGCGCTGATATGTTGCACCGGCGTTTTTAAGTCCAAAGGGCATTGTGTTGAAGCAGAATGGTCCGTATGGAGTAATGAATGCCATTGTGGCCTGGTCTGTTTCCGCCATCTTGATTTGATGGTATCCGGAGTATGCGTCGAGGAAACACAATGAATCATGCCCCGCGGTAGCATCGATGATTTGGTCGATGCGGGGGAGGGGGAAAGGATCCTTTGGACAGGCCTTATTAAGGTCCTTAAAATCCACACAAAGGCGCCAGGATTTGTCCTTTTTTGGTACCATTACCAGGTTTTCTAGCCAGTCCGTATGTTTTATATATCTGATGAATTCGGCTTCCAATAGTTTGGCTAGCTCCTCTCCCATTGCCTGTCTTTTGGGTTCGGAAAATCGTCGAAGAGCCTGTTTGACTGGCTTGAACCCTTTTAGGATATTTAGGCTGTGCTCTGCCAGCCTGCGTGGGATTCCTGACATATCTGGAGGGTGCCAGGCAAAAATGTCCCAATTTTCCCGAAGGAATTCTCGTAGTGCGGCTCCTACATCAGGGTTTAATTGTGCCCCAATGGAGGCCGTCTTTGTGGGTTCTGAAGGATGGACCTGGAATTTGACTATGTCGTCTGCTGGTTTGAAAGACGTGGACTTAGATCTCTTGTCGAGTATCACATCGTCCCTATTCACCGTGGAGAGTAGTGCCGTGAGTTCTTCTGCCGCTAGTGCTTCGGATAGTGCCTCTAGGGCTAGTGCGGCTGTCTTGTTTTCGGCGCGGAGTGCTATGTTCGGATCATTGACCAGAGTGATGATTCCATTGGGCCCGGGCATTTTGAGCTTCATGTACCCGTAATGGGGTACGGCTTGGAAAATTGTGAATGCCTCTCGCCCTAATAGAGCGTGATATCCGCTGCTGAACGGGGCCACTTGGAACGTGACTTCCTCGGACCTGTAGTTGTCCGGCGAGCCGAACACCACATCTAGTGTGATTTTTCCTGTGCAGCGTACTTCCCGACTAGGGATTATTCCTCTAAAGGTTGTGCTGCTTCGCTCAATGCGGCTCCAGTCTATTTCCATTTTTTGGAGAGTTTCCTCGTAGATGAGGTTTAATCCGCTGCCGCCATCCATGAGTACCTTGGTAAGACGAAAGCCGTCCACTATGGGACTGAGGACCAATGCGGCTGGTGCTCGGGCTGTTCGGAATTTAGGTTCGTCGCTGGCATTGAAGGTGATAGCCGTGTCGCTCCATGGATTTGTTGTTGCTACTTGGTAGACTTCGGCGAGGCTGCGGATTGTTCATTTCCGCATATTATTTGATGCGAAAGTCTCAAAGACTGTTGATACCGTACTGGTGCTATTGGGCTGGTTGTCCGGGGCTAGAAGCCCTTCGCCACTTTTGGCCACCTGCCGTAGTATCCAACATGCCCGGAGGCTATGTGTTGGAGTGGCGCCTTCTGCATTATGGATTTTGCAGGGTCCGCTGAGCCATCCCTCCAGTACGGTTCTGTACCCTTTGGGAGGTTTTTGCTTTTTGATTTTTGACCCAGGTGCTTGAGCATGGTGCACCCTTTTATTCCGGACTAAGGTTGTGTTTAGAGCTGGATTGTCCCAAAATCTAGTTTCAGTTTTCCAGGCACTCTCCATCGCATAGTATTTTCGTACTATGGTCGCCAGGTCGGCGAAGCGCGTCACCTCGCGACGACTTATGGCGTTCATGATTCCCTTGTCCGTGCAATTATTGCAGAAAATAGAGATTGCGCTTTCCTCATGGCAGTCCTTTATCCTGTCCATAACTAGGAGGAATCTGGCCCAGTAATGATGTACTGTTTCATCGGGCTCTTGCCGTATTTGAGATAGATCGCTTGTGTTTGGGTGGGCGGGTGGAACTAAATTTGGAGCCCCGCCCAATCTGCGGCTCAAAGGCCGAGGAATTTCCGGATTTGGAAGCTTGGATTGCTGGAGGTCGTCCAACGAATCTAGTCCGCTGCCTGACTTTTAGGTTCAGTACTCGATTGACGTCCGTCCCTCCACGGGAATCTAGCATGGAGGGATCGGGAATCCAGACATAACTGGTTCTTAACATAGGGGAAGAGTCGCCGCGTTGTTCTTCTACCACAGCAACATGGTGGGTAGCCTGGGGAGAGTTAATTTCTCTTAGATCGGTTTTAAGCCCAATCTGATCGTAGTCTGTAGCGACTCCCAGGGCGGCGATGCGATCCAAGAGCTCGTTTACGGAAGAGAGCTCCATCGGATCCAGCTGCTCGGCGAATTCCGAGTTGATGCGAAGATCGCTTTTGATGACCCGAGAGGTCATCGTCGAAGCAGTGGCCGGACAGGCGGTCATAAGAAAACCACCTAGCCGGATAGCTTGACCGGCGGCCAAAGCTCCTTTGGCAATGGTACCGTCTTTAAAGATGGGAAGAGGCATCCTTCCTGATTACGACGGCATAGAGGAACTCTCAATGAAAGCACCAATGTCGGTGTCAAAACCGGCGGATCTCGGGTAGGGGGTCCCGAACTGTGCGTCTAGGCGGATGGTAACAGGAGACAAGGGACACGATGTTTTACCCAGGTTCGGGCCCTCTTGATGGAGGTAAAACCCTACGTCCTGCTTGATTGATATTGATGATGTGGGTATTACAAGAGTAGATCTACCACGAGATCAAGGAGGCTAAACCCTAGAAGCTAGCCTATGGTATGATTGTTATTATTCTACGGACTAAACCATCCGGTTTATATAGACACCGGAGAGAGCTAGGGTTACACAGAGTCAGTTACAATGGTAGGAGATCTACATATCCGTATCGCCAACCTTGCCTTCCACGCCAAGGAAAGTCCCATCCGGACACAGGACGAAGTCTTCAATCGTGTATCTTCATAGTCTTGGAGTCCGGCCGATGATGATAGTTCGGCTATCCGGACACCCCCTAGTCCAGGACTCCCTCAGGGGCCCTGGGGGGTAGCAATGCCATCGGAGCATCGCATCGGGCCCTCGTACATGCGGGCTGGTGTGGTGGCATGTCCGAAGAGGCGGCACGTGTCTCCGGGGTGTGCCCCTCCTCACGGATAGCACCGCCGCCGGCACCTGGAGGGGGGAAACGGACGCGTCGAGTCTACACGGAGGGGATCTTGCTGTGGGTCTGGCCCAGATGTTGCTCCAAAGTGTTCCTATGGACTGACCTAACACAACCGGGTGGAGAGGTTCACTGGTCAAAGCCCGACCGTGCAAAGTCAAAGGGCTAGATCACGTGGTCAAACGCTACAGGGTTAGGCGGGACGGGGGCCCTAGGGGTAGCAATGCCACCGGAGCGTCGCACCGGGCCCTCATACATGCGGGGTGGTGTGGTGGCATGTCTGAAGAGGCGGCACACGTCTCCGGGGTGTGCCCCCCTCACGGACGGCGGCGCCGCCGGCACCTGGAGGGGGGAAACGGACGCGTCGGATCTACACGGAGGGGATATTGCTGTGGGTCTCGCCCGGATGTTGCTCTAAAGTGTTCCTATGGGATGACCTAACACAACCGGGTGGATAGGTCCACTGGTCAAAGCCCGTCCGTGCAAAGTCAAAGGGCTAGATCACGTGGTCAAACACTACAGGATTAGGCGGGATGGGGGCTGAGGGAGTCCTAGATTAGGGGGTGTCCGGATAGACGAACTATCACCGTTGGCCGGACTCCTGGACTATGAAGATACAAGATTGAAGACTTCGTCCCGTGTCCGGATGGGACTTTCCTTGGCTTGGAAGGCAAGCTTGGCGATACGGATATGTAGATCTCCTACCATTGTAACCGACTCTGTGTAACCCTAACCCTCTCCAGTGTCTATATAAACCGGAGGGTTTTAGTCTGTAGGAAAAACAACAATCATACCATAGGCTAGCTTCTAGGGTTAAGCCTCTTTGATCTCGTGGTAGATCTACTCTTGTACTACCCATATCATCAATATTAATCAAGCAGGAGTAGGGTTTTACCTCCATCGAGAGGGCCCGAACCTGGGTAAAAACATTGTGTCCCTTGTCTCCTGTTACCATCCGCCTAGACGCACAGTTCGGGACCCCCTACCCGAGATCCGCCGGTTTTGACACCGACATTGGTGCTTTCATTGAGAGTTCCTCTGTGTCGTCACCTTTAGGCCCGATGGCTCCTTCGATCATCAACAACGACGCGGTCCAGGGTGAGACTTTTCTCCCCGGACAGATCTTCGTATTCGGCGGCTTTGCACTACGGGCCAATTCACTTGGCCACCTGGAGCAGATCGAAAGCTACACCCCTGGCCATCAGGTCAGATTTGGGAGTTTGAACTACACGGTTGACATCCGCCGAGACTTGATCTTCGATGGATTCGAGCCACAGCCAAGCGCGCCGCACTGTCTCGATGGGTATGATCTAGCTCTGCCGTCGAACAGTGCCCTGGAGGCCGCACCAGCGTCCGCTCCGACCCTTAGCTCGGAGCCGACTTCACCGATCGAGGACGAGTGGCTGGACACCGCCTCGGGGGCTACGATCTCTATGGCGATTGAGCCTAACACCATCCCTGTCCTTTGCAAAGCCTGTGAATCCGAGGTGCCAGACTCCTCTTCGGACTCCGAACCTCCCGCGCCCCTGCCAATCAAATCCGATTGGGCGCCGGTTATGGAGTTCACTATCACGGACATCTTTCAGCACTCGCCCTTTGACGACATCCTGAATTCACTAAAGTCTCTCTCTTTATCAGGAGAGCCCTGGCCGGACTATGGTCAGGAAGGTTGGGATGCGGACGACGAAGAAATTCAGCGCCCACCTACCACCCACTTTGTCTCCACTGTCGATGATTTAACTGACAAGTTCGACTTCGACTCCAAAGACATCGACGATATGGACGACGATGCAGGAGACAACCAAGAACCAGCGCCCACAGGGCACTGGAAGGCCACCTCGTCATACGACATATACATTGTGGACACCCCAAAAGATGGGAATGGCAATGGAACAGCGGAGGATGACCCCTCCAAGAAACAGCCCAAACGCCGGCGTCAGCGGCGCCGCTCTAAATCCCGCCACAGCAAAAACGGTGATTTCGGCACGGGAGATAATAACACCCCGGATAGTGCCGAAGACAACCCCCTCCAGTAGGATTCAGCGCAGGAGGAGGGAGAAGCCAGCCCTCATGATAGAGCGGCAGACAGAGAGGTAGAGGACAATAATTATATGCCTCCCTCCGAAGATGAAGCAAGCCTCGACGACGACGAATTTGTCGTGCCCGAGGATCCCATCGAACAAGAGCGTTTCAAACGCAGGCTTATGGCCACGTCAAGCAGCCTCAAGAAAAAGCAGCAGCAGCTTAGAGCTGACCAAGACTTGCTAGCTGACAGATGGACCGAAGTCCTTGCAGCCGAAGAGTACAAACTCGATCGCCCCTCCAAGAGCTACCCAAAACGCAGGCTGCTACCCCAATTAGAGGAGGAAGCACCCAAACCTACATCACCAGTGCATGACGTGGCCGACCGGCCACCTCGTGGCCGCAACAGAGAGGCCTCTAGGCCCTCCACTAAAGCCGCACCCCGGCGTCGCTCGAAAAGTACAAAGGCACGGGGAAATGCGCCAGACTTGCAAGACATATTGGAGGACAAGGCAAGGAAAATAAGATCGATCTACGGATCGCGTGGGCGCCCCACGACATGTGATGACAACCGTCACTCCGGATACAGCAATTCCGGCCGGGCCGAATACAGTAGACAAAGCTCATTTGAGCTGCGTCGTGATATAGCCCAATACAGAGGCGCCGCACACCCACTATGCTTCACAGACAAAGTAATGGATCATCAAATCCCCGAGGGTTTCAAACCCGTAAACATTGAATCATACGACGACACAACAGATCCTGTGGTTTGGATCGAGGACTATCTCCTTCACATCCACATGGCCCGCGGTGATGATCTACACGCCATCAAATACCTCCCACTCAACCTTAAAGGACCAGCTCGGCATTGGCTCAACAGCTTGCCAGCAGAATCAATTGGTTGTTATGAAGACCTGGAAGCCGCATTCCTTGATAACTTCCAGGGCACATATGTGCGACCACCAGACGCTGATGACCTAAGCCACATAATTCAGCAGCCAGATGAATCGGCCAGACAATTCTGGACACGGTTCTTAACCAAGAAAAATCAAATTGTTGACTGTCCGGATGCAGAGGCCCTTGCAGCCTTCAAACATAACATCCGCGATGAGTGGCTTGCCCAGCACCTAGGACAGGAAAAGCCGAAATCCATGGCAGCCCTTACATCACTCATGACCCGCTTTTGTGCGGGAGAGGACAGCTGGCTAGCTCGCAGTAACAACTTGACCAAAAACCCTGGTAGTTCGGATACCAAGGATAGCAATGGCAGGTCGCGTCGCAACAAGCACAAGCGCCGCATTAACGGTGATAATACTAAAGGTATGGCAGTCAATGCTGGATTCAGAGGCTCTAAACCCGGTCAGCGGAAAAAGCCGTTCAAAAGAAATACTCAGGGCCCGTCCAATCTGGACCGAATACTCGATCACTCGTGCCAGATACATGGCACCCCCGAAAAACCAGCCAACCACACCTACGGGGATTGTTGGGTATTCAAGCAGGCAGGCAAGTTAAATGCTGAAAACAACGACAAGGGGCTGCATAGCGATGACGAGGAGGAGCCCCGGCCGCCGAACAATAGAGGACAGAAGGGCTTTCCCCCACAAATGCGGACAGTGAACAAGATATACGCAACCCACATACCCAAAAGGGAGCGGAAGCGTGCACTAAGGGACGTATACACGATGGAGCCAGTCGCCCCAAAGTTCAACCCGTGGTCCTCCTGCCCGATCACTTTTGATCGAAGGGACCACCCCACTAGCATCCGCCACGGCGGATTCGCCGCATTGGTTCTTGACCCAATCATTGACGGATTTCACCTCACTAGAGTCCTGATGGACGGCGGCAGCAGCCTGAACCTGCTTTACCAGGATACAGTGTGCAAAATGGGCATAGACCCCTCAAGGATTAAACCCATAAAAACGACCTTTAAAGGCGTCATACCAGGTGTAGAGGCCAACTGTACAGGCTCAATTACACTTGAAGTGGTCTTCGGATCCCCGGATAACTTCCGAAGCGAGGAATTAATCTTCGACATAGTCCCGTTCCGCAGCGGCTATCACGCACTGCTCGGACGAACCGCATTTGCAACGTTCAATGCGGTGCCGCACTACGCATACCTCAAGCTCAAGATGCCAGGCCTCGAGGAGTAATCACGGTCAATGGAAACACCGAACGCTCTCTCCAAACGGAGGAGCATACGGCGGCCCTCGCGGCGGAAGTACAAAGCAGCCTCTTAAGGCAAATCTCGAGTCCGACTACTAAACGTCCGGACACCGTCAAGCGCGCCCGGAGTAACCTACAACAAGACCGCCTGGCACGTTCCGAGCACGCGTAGCAATGCGGTTCCAACCCCAGCCCTCGTGAAATCGCGAGACCAGTACCACGCGTACATAACTACGCTCTGGAGATACCATGGGCATAGGGGGAGGGGCACGACCACGACATGCCCAGAGTGCGGCTCAACCGCACAAGGGGCTCCCAATTGTGTCATTCTTTTTTTTCTTATTCTCAGGACTCCGTTTTCCAGAAGCCCTGTCCGGCAGTAGAATCGCCGAACTCATGATGCAACAGCCAGGGAAGCAGAAAAGCTACGTCGAGTGTCCAGAGTAAACCTGTTTTACATACCATCCCGTAGCCTACCCCTGGAGGGGGACATGTTAAATAGTCCCATCCCTTGCTTATCGCACTATTTGTATCGTTCTGCTTTCACTGCAGTATCTTTTGAATAAACAATACATAGCTTCTGCTTATTATTGCATTCCTTTTTTCTATAAATGTTCATCTATGACATGTTGCACCCGTACAACTTGGTACGGTCAATACACCAGGGGCTTAAGTACCCCAAAACATGGTGTGATAAGTCCGAATACTTTCACAAGTGCGTCACCCCGAACTTATAGCATTATATGCATCGGTTCCGAATCATGTCTTGGGTCAATAGTTGGGTTTGCCCGGCTCCCATGTTTTGGTACCTTACGTTCCGTTATATCGGCTAAGGTAGCGCTAGGAGAACCACTGCTATTGTGCCCCGGTTGACCTGGGTTGAGCACCTCAGTGGAGAAAGCTAAAACTGACCGTCATGATAGGGCGAGAGCCGGTCGCTGTTCGAGAGGTTTTTCGGGTCCCTAAAGACTCATACCGCTTAGAGCGAGGAGTCGGCATTGTCCGGCCAAGGCATGGATAGCGCCCCGAACTCGGTCTTCCGAATACCAGGGGCTTCGCCGAAATTTAAAATTATAGAATTCTATGGCTAAGTGAGAGTGTTCAAGCATTATAGTCCGGTTGCCTCGTTCGTCGTGTTGAACGCCTCCCTCGAAGGACCCAAGAATGGGAACAATAGCGCTCAAGTTTATCCCGAACACCCCAGCACTCGTGGCATGGGGGCTGAAGCCAACGACTCGCCATCTCTCAAATTCGATAAACGGCCGCATAGAAGGTAATATTTTAAATTAACAAGTGTTGCTTAGCGCATATGAACAAAGTTTTCAGCGTACAGGATAACAAATGTGAGTCTACTAAAAAATTACATCTTTGGAGCATTCACCCGCTATAAGGCGGGCACCCTCCAGGACGCCCTCATAGTACATCTCGGGTTGCGATACTCCTTGACCGGCGGTGGCACGTCCGTCACAAGCTTCTCGGCATCCATCTTGCCCTAGTGCACGTTAGCACGGGCAAGGGCCCGACGGGCACCTTCAATGCAGACGGAAAGCTTGATGACTTCAATCCATGGACATGCATCCACCAGCCGCCGCACCAGACCGAAGTAGCTCCCAGGCATGGCTTCTTTAGGCCACAACCGAACTATGAGGCCCTTCATGGCCTGTTCGGCCACCTTGTGGAGCTCGACCAGCTGCTTCAGCTGGTCGCTCAGGGGCACCAGATGTCCGGCCTCAGCATATTGAGACCAGAACACCTTTTCCGTCAAGCTCCCCTCCTCGGCTCGGTAGAACGCGGCAGCATCGGACACACTATGGGGCAGATCTACGAACGCTCCTGGAGAGCTTCGAATTCGGGTAAGTAACAGATAATTCACATTTACATGCTTGCTTTGCATAAAGAATGCCTTACCCGCCGCTATCTTCTTTATCGCCTCGATCTCCTGGAGGGCCTTCTGAGCTTCGGCCTTAGCGGCTTTGGCACTCTCAAGAGCCAAGGCGAGCTCGGACTCTCGAGTCTTCGAGTCACGCTCCAAACTCTTGTGTTTTTCCACGAGAGCCTGGAGCTCTTGCCGCACCTCCGCCACCTGCGCCTCCTGCTTCTCTCGCTCGGTGCGCTCCGCGGCCGCACTGTTTTCGGCCTTGGACACCGCTTCCTTCAGGGTCGCCACCTCGTTCGTGGCCCCTGCAATACCCATGGTATTCCTGTCATTTTTTGCAACCAAATCCTTTCTATAAGGTATTACTTTAATAAGGTATTACTTACCTTCCTTGTCCTCGAGCTGCTTCTTGGCAAGGCCGAGCTCATTCTCGGACCGCTCGAGGCTCTCCTTCAATGCATTGACCTCTGAAGTCAGTGTGGCAGAGGTCAGCAGCGCAGCCTGCATTCCCATATTGACATATTTATGTTAGACTCCTGCGTATATCTTTTTAGATCCTCAGCTCGGCTTTTCTTTCCGAACACCAAACTAAGCATCAGGGGCTACTGTCTATGCGGTAATATTCTTACATATCTTAAAAACTTACCTCAAAGCCTGTTAGAAGGCTGGTACAGGCTTCAGTCAGCCCGCTCTTGGCGGACTGAACTTTCTGGATCACCGCACTCATAACAGTGCGGTGCTCCTCGTCGATGGAGGCACCGTTAAGCGCCTCTAGCAAATTATCCGGCGCCTCCAGTTGGACGGAGGTCACCAGTGTCGCAGTCTCGCCCTTCTTATGAAGGGACCGCCCGTCGAACTCCGGAACCACTGAAGGTTCCGGTGCGGAGTCCGGCCCAGGGCCGGACTTAGAACCCCTTGGGGTTTGATCCCCCTTATGCCCAAAGTCCGGGAGGTTGCCTTGCGGCACCTTTGGGACCTCCTCCTCCTGGATGGGCCCCTTTTGGGACCCCACCTCAGCATCATCAGCAGCGCGAGGAGAGGAGGCGGCCGGAAGTGAAGTGTTGTTCACGTCCGACGGAGCCAGGGAGCCGCTCGTTGAAATGTCGAGCCCATCCTTGGGCGGGCTGAAGGGTTGTATTCGGCGTTAGGAGATTCTATGCGACAAACGAAACACCATGAATTATTCTGGTATCCGGACACTTACGATGTCGCCAGGGGCTTAGCCCTCGGTGGCCACTACTCTTCGCCGTCGTCGGCATTGGTGGAGTAGTCCGGAGGAAGGGTCCTTCCCTTCTTGGACCCTCCGGCCTCCCCAGTTGGGGAGGCCTTCCTTTTCTTCTCTCCCCCCACTGGGGGAGAAGCCTCTTTTTTCTCCTCCTCGTCTTCGCAGGAGGAGTCCGCCTCGGAGTCATCGGACGATGAGTCCGATAACACCTGACGCCGGGAACGCTTTCGGGTTCCCGTGGCCTTCTTCTTCGCCTTCTTATCCGGCACCACATGAGGTGCCGGAACCAGCAGCCCTATCAATCGGGCGTCCGCTGGGTCTTCTGGTAAGGGAGCCGGACAGTTAACCTGCCCGGACTTCTTCTGCCAGTCCTGTCAAAGGTAAGGGAGTTTAGATCCCGCATAGAGTCAAACTATGAAAAACAAGTGTCCTGTAAAGGGTAAAATAGCTTACCTCGCTGGCTTGACGCTGCGAGCTGAATCCGCGATCTTCGGTAGCGGATGCGGGAGCCTCGGCACCCTTGAACAGCACCTTCCAGGCATCTTCGTACGTAGTGTCGAAGAGCCTGCTCAAAGTTTGGTGTTGTGCCGGATCAAACTCCCACAAGTTGAGGGCCTGTTGTTGGCACGGGAGGATCCGGCGGATGAGCATGACCTGGACTACGTTGGCGAGCTTGATCTTCTTGTTCACAAGGTTTTGGATGCAGGTTTGGAGTCCGGTCAGCTCTTCCAAATCACCCCACGTCAGGCCTTTCTCTTTCCAGAAGGTGAGCCATGTGGGGATGCCAGATCGGAATTCAGGGGCCACTGCCCATTCAGGGTCACGCGGCTCGGTGATGTAGAACCACCCCGATTGCCACCCTTTGATGGTTTCCACGAAGGCGCCCTCGAGCCATATGATGTTGGGCATCTTGCCTACCATGGCGCCTCCGCACTCCGCCTGCTGGCCGCCCACTACCTTCGGCTTGACATTGAAGGTCTTCAGCCATAAGCCGAAGTGGGGCTTGATGCGGAGGAAGGCCTCGCACACAACGATAAACGCTGAGATGTTGAGGATGAAATTCGGGGCCAGATCATGGAAATCCAGGCCGTAGTAGAACATGAGCCCCCAGACAAATGGGTGGACTGGGAAGCCCAGTCCGCGAAGGAAATGGGGAAGGAACACCACCCTCTCATGGGGCCTGGGGGTGGGGACGAGCTGCCCCTCGTCTGGAAGCTGGTGCGCAATGTCGTTGTGTAGGTATCCGGCTTTCCTCAACTTTTTGATGTGCCCCTCCGTGACGGAGGAGGCCATCCACTTGCCTCCCGCTCCGAACATGGCTGGGGAAGGTTGAGGCGAGATGTGCGGACTTGGGTGATGGAGCTCGAGTGCGCGGAAATGGATAAGCAAAGGAGGAAGAAGGCGTAGGTAAAAAGGTGGATCCTTATCCCCTTATATGGACGGACGAAACTGTGTGTCCCCACCAGCCTGGTAAAACTCTCTTATCTCCCAAGCGCCGTAACCAATGGCGCGGTTGGATTACCCATGCCCGTATTGATGAGAATCCCGGAATAAGGGGACACGATCTCTGCTTTGACAAGATGTGCTAAAGAAACCGCCTCACTAATTACGCTGAGGTGGGACAGTAAAAATGATTCCAACAAAGGCTTGGCCATGGTGTGACGTCACGCCGCAGAATACGTCAGCAGATTGAATTTGTGTAAAGATTATTCTCTCTACGGTGGTATGTGGCATTTATTTTGTAGAGCCGGACACTATCCTTGTGTTCAAAATCTTCTATGAAGTATTCGGAGGAGGAACCCGCCTTGCAATGCCGAAGGCAATATGCGCGCCAGACTCGTCGTCATTGAAGCCTGGTTCAGGGGCTATTGAGGCAGTCCTGGATTAGGGGGTGTCCGGATAGCCAAACTATCACCGTTGGCCGGACTCCTGGACTATGAAGATACAAGATTGAAGACATCGTCCCGTGTCCGGATGGGACTTTCCTTGGCGTGGAAGGCAAGCTTGGCGATACGGATATGTAGATCTCCTACCATTGTAACCGATTCTGCGTAACCCTAACCCTCTCCCGTGTCTATATAAACCGGAGGGTTTTAGTCCGTAGGACGAACAACAATCATACCATAGGCTAGCTTCTAGGATTAAGCCTCTTTGATCTCGTGGTAGATCTACTCTTGTACTACCAATATCATCAATATTAATCAAGCAGGAGTAGGGTTTTACCTCCATCGAGAGGGCCCGAACCTGGGTAAAAACATCTTGTCCCTTGTCTCCTCTTACCATCCGCCTAGACGCACAGTTTAGGACCCCCTACCCGAGATCCGCCAGTTTTCACACCGACAGGGGCCCTGGGGGTAGCAATGCCACCGGAGCATCGCACCGGGCCCTCATACATGCAGGGTGGTGTGGTGGCATGTCCGAAGAGGCGGCACGCCTCTCCGGGGTGTGCCCCCCCTTACAGACGGCGCCGCCGCCGGCACCTGGAGGGGGAAACAGACGCGTCGGGTCTACACGGAGGGGATATTGTTGTGGGTCTGGCCTGGATGTTGCTCCAAAGTGTTCCTATGGGCTGACCTAACCCAACCGGGTGGATAGGTCCACTGGTCAAAGCCCGTCCGTGCAAAGTCAAAGGGCTAGATCCTGTGGTCAAACGCTATAGGATTAGGTGGGACGGGGGCCCTAGGGGGTAGCAATGCCACCAGAGCGTCCCACCAGGCCCTCATACATGTGAGGTGGTGTGGTGGCATGTTCGAACAGGCGGCACGCGTCTCCGGGGTGTGCCCCCCCTCCCGGACGATGATGACACGGTAGTAGACATTCTGTGGTAACGATGCGACATGAATATTATTAAATACTCGGAGCATGATAAAATCATGAGTTTTTTACATGACATGGGCACATGTGCTATAGGGCTGATGGTAATTTTTCGTAATTTTTGGTGATGGGGAAGTATCTGAACACTTCCCTCTACGCGGATTGCTCTCCGCGTGTCTACGACTATGGCTGGCGGCCTCCGGGGGCTCGCATGCCGCCAAATCTTGCGTAGGTGGCCTCTCACAAGTTTGGAAGTGTTGTGGCAGCTGCAACAGCCCGGCACGCGTCTCCCGAGGTGTGCCCCCCTCACGGACGGCGCCGCCGCCATCCGTGAGGGGGGAAACGGACACGTCGGGTCTACACGGAGGGGATCTTGTTGTGGGGCTGGCCCGGATGTTGCTCCAAAGTGTTCCTATGGGCTGACCTAACACAACCGGGTGGAGAGGTCCACTGGTCAAAGCCCATTCGTGCAAAGTCAAAGGTATAGATCCCGTGGTCAAACGATACAAGGTTAGGCGGGACGGGGCCCCTGGAGGTAGCAATGCCACCGGAGCGTCGCACCGGGACCTCATACATGCGGGGTGGTGTGGTGGCATGTCCAAAGAGGCGGCACGCATCTCCGGGTGGGCCCCCCTTATGGACAGCATAGCCGGCGGCACCTGGAGGGGGGAAATAGACACGTCGGGTCTACATGGAGGGGATATTACTGTGGGTCTGGCCCGGATGTTGCTCCAAAGTGTTCCTATGGGCTGACCTAACACAACCGGGTGGAGAGTGAGGGAGTCCTGGATTAAGGGGTCCTCAGACAGCCGGACTATATACTTTGGCCGGACTGTTGGACTATGAAGATACAAGATTGAAGACTTCGTCCCGTGTCCGGATGGGACTCTCCTTTTCATGGAAGGCAAGCTTGGATATTCGGATATGTAGTTTTCCTTCTCTGTAACCGACTCTGTGTAACCCTAGCCCCCTCCGGTGTCTATATAAACCGAAGGGTTTAGTCCATAGGACAACAACAATCATAATCATAGGCTAGCTTCTAGGGTTTAGCCTCTACGATCTCGTGGTAGATCAAGTCTTGTAATAATCATATCATCAAGATCAATCAAGCAGGAAGTAAGGTATTACCTCCATCGAGAGGGCCCGAACCTGGGAAAAACATAGTGTCCCCTGCCTCCTGTTACCATTAGCCTTAGACGCACAGTTTGGGACCCCCTACCCGAGATCCGCCGGTTTTGACACCGACATTGGTGCTTTCATTGAGAGTTCCACTGTGCCATCGCTGTAAGGCTTGATGGCTCCCTCGATCATCTTCAATGATGCAGTCCAGGGGGAGGTTTTCCTTCCCGGACAGATCTTCGTATTCGGCGGCTTCGTACTGCGGGCCAACTCGCTTGGCCATATGGAGTATATTGATAGCTACGCCCCTGGCCATCAGGTCAGGTTTGGAAGCTTAAGCTATACTGCCCACATCTGCGGAGAATTGATCTTCGACGGATTCGAGCCCAACGCAAGTGCGGTGAACAGTCACGATGGACATGACTTTGATCTGTCGACGAACAGTATTCAGGAGATCGCAGCCGCGTTGGCACCGAGAATCAATCTGGAGCAGATCGTGCCTTTCGAGGACGGGTGGATGGACCCCTCCACGGAGGCCGCACACTCATCGGTGTCAGAGCCGAACACTGGTCCCACCTCCTATGAGAGTGGCGTCATCGGACCCCTGGACTCATCCCCGGCTGCAGGATCCGAACCGCGTGCGTCCGTGCCTATCAAATCAGATTGGGCACCCATCATGGAGTTCACCGCCGCGGATATTTTTCACCACTCACCCTTGGGTGATGTGCTGAACTCATTAAGGTCTCTGTCCCTGTCGGGAGATTCTTGGCCGAACTATATCCGGCTCGAGTGGGAAGCATACGACAAAGAAATTCGTCTCCCACCCACCACCCACGTTATAGCCACTGTTGATGACTTAACCGACGTGCTTGACTTCGACTCCGAAGACATCGACGGTATGGACGACGATGCAGGAGAAGAACAGGAACCACCGCCTATAGGGCGCTGGACCGCCACCTCATCATATGATATTTATATGGTGGACACCCCTAAAGAAAACAATGGCGATGAGGCAACGGAAGATAACCCCTTGGGGAAGCAATCTAGACACCGGCGTCATCGGCGCCGCTCCAAGCCCCGCCATAGCAAAAATAGCAATACCGGCACAAGATATAACAATTCGGATGGTGCCGAAGACGAAGACAATCCTGCCCAGCCAGGCTTCGAGCAAGCCGAGCAAGACGACGGGCAAGCTAGCCCTAAAGAACAGGCAACTGATGTAGAATCAGAGGACGATAATTACATGCCTCTCTCCGAAGATGAAGTGAGCCTTGGCGACGAAGAATTCATCGTGCCTGAGGATCCCGTCGAGCAGGAATGCTTCAAACGCTGGCTTATAGCCACTGCAAAAAGCCTGAAGAAAAATCAGCAACAGCTTCAAGCTGATCAAGATCTGCTAACTGACAGATGGACCGAGGTCCTGGCTGCCGAGGAATACGGACTCGAGCGCCCCAGCAAAAGCTACCCAAAGCGCAGGCCGCTACCTCAACTCGAGGAGGAGGCTTTAAAACCCATGCTGCCAGCGCATGATGCGGCTGACCGGCCACCCCGTGGCCGCAACAAAACGGCGTACCAGCCCGAAGTCCAGACCGCACCCCGTGGCCAATCAAACAATAACACTAAGGCCCGGGGCTACACAAAGGACCTATGAGATTTATTGGAAAACAAAGCAGGACAGTCAAGATCGATCTACGGATCACGGGGATGCGCCCCAATGCATGATAGGGATCGTCATGCCGGATACACTAACAAATCCGGTCGGGCCGAATACAATGAAGCCCGGCACAGAGGCGCCGCACATCCCCTATGCTTCACTGATGAAGTAATGGATCATGAATTCCCGGAAGGGTTTAAACCCGTGAACATTGAATCATACGATGGTACCAGAGACCCCGCGGTATGGATAGAGGATTTTTTCCTCCACATTCGCATGGCCTGCGGAGATGATCTACACGCCATCAAGTACCTCCCACTAAAACTCAAAGGACCGGCTCGGCATTGGCTGAATAGCTTGTCGGCAAACTCCATCGGGAGTTGGGAGAACCTGGCAGACGTATTCCTTGACAACTTCTAGGGCACTTACGTGCGGCCACCGGATGCTGATGATCTAAGTCACATAACCCAGCAGCCCGGAGAGTCAGCCAGGAAATTTTGGACCCGGTTCCTATCCAAAAAGAACCAAATCGCCGACTATCCGGATGTCGAAGCCCTAGCGTCCTTTAAGCATAACATCCGCAACGAATGGCTTGCCCGACATCTCGGCCAGGAAAAGCCAAAGTCCATGGTAGCGCTCACAACACTCATGACCCGCTTTTGCGCGGGCGAGGATAGCTGGTTGGCTCGTAGCAACAATACAGCAAGCAATCCCGGCACATCGAAAGCCAAGGATAGCAACGACAACTCACGGTGCAACAAACACAAGCACCGCAAAAACAGTGATAACCCCGGAGACACGTCAGTCAATGCCGGATTCAGCGGCTCCATGTCCGGTTAGCGGAAGAAACCATTCAACAAAACAATTCAGGCCCGTCTAGTTTTGACCGCATACTCGACCATCCTTGCCAAATTCATGGCACCCCTGGAAAACCAGCCAACCACACCAATAGAGAATGCTGGGTCTTCAGACAAGCCGGCAGGTCAGACGCCCAAAACAAGGGGAAGGGGTCTCAAAGCAACGATGACGAGGAGCCCCGGTCACTGAATACAGGAGGAAAGATGAAATTCCCTCCCCAGGTGAAAATGGTGAATATGATATGCGCAAGCCACATTCCCAAGTGGAAATGTGCACTAAGGGAGGTCTATACAATTGACCCAAAGTTCAACCCATGGTCCTCTTGCCCGATCACCTTCAATCACAGGGACCACCCTACTAGTATCTGTCATAGCGGTTCGGCCGCATTGGTCCTCGACCCCATCATTGACGGATTCCACCTCACACAAGTCCTTATGGACGGAGGCAGCAGCCTGAACCTGCTTTACCAGGATACAGTGTGCAAAATGGGCATCAACCCCTCAAGTATCATGCCCATAAAAACCACCTTTAAAGGTATAATACCAGGTGTAGAGGCATGTTGCACGGTCTCAATCACACTGGAAGTGGTCTTCGGATCTCCGGACAATCATCATACCGAAGACTTAGTCTTCGACATTGTCCCCTTTCGCAGTGGCCATCAGGCACTGCTCGGACGAATCGCATTCGCTCGGTTCAACGCGGTGCCACATTATGCCTACCGTAAATTAAAGATGCCCGGTCCATGCGGCGTCATCACGCACTACAAAAAAATACACTTCCGTGATGATACGTGTTTGTCACAGTAGGTCGCATTTTTTGTCATGCATGTACATCCATGACAAATTTATGACAGAATCAAGATAGTCATACATGTGTTGTCGTAGAAGTGTTCCATGACATTACCAAAGTTATCATCACGGAAGTGTCCACTTCCATGATGATAAATCGTGCGTCACAGAAGTGCTTTCGTCAAGGGTGACCAACACATGGCATCCACCGTAACGGAACGCCGTTAAGCTATCGGGTCGGATTTTGGATCTGATAACCCGTTAACAGCCCCGACCAATGGGAAATTTCCATGTGTAAAATTCTGATTGGCCGAAGGGAACACCTGTCAGCTCGTCAGTGGGCCAGATGTCGCCCGTCCATTGGAGGAGACATGCCTATGATACGTCGACACGTGGCTAGGCCCAACAGAGGCCCATATAGGTTAAAAAGGCTGGCCCAGTCAAAGGCCCATAGAACTTAATCAGGTACTAGTGGGCCAGCCCAATAACGGCCTGCTTAATAAAGGCCCATTTATGACCCGAAGCCAGATCTGGCATGTTAATTGTTTGCCCGATATTTGGGCCCATTTACGGCCCGAAGCCAGATCTGGCCCATTAATTGTCCGCCCAATATTTGGGCCCATTTGCGGGTCGAAGCAAGATCTGGTCCGTTAATTGTTTGCCGAATATTTGGGCCCAACTATAGCCCAGTGACTTTTGGACTGTTAGAGGCCTGATGTAGACATGGGCCCATTTCAGCCCGGTGTGACTTTCGGCCTGGGAATGGCTCGTGCTGCCCATGGGCCATATATGGTCTGACGGGACATCGGGCCCACTAACGGCCCGTGCTAAAGGTGGCAACAGTTAAGCCCAACGTGACTTTGGGCCTGTTAAAGGCCTGTCGCGTAATTTGGCCCGTTGATGCCTGTACTAAGCTTTCGGCCTCTTAAAGGCCCATGATATCAGTGGGCCAACTAAGGCCCGAGATATGTTTTGCCCTGGTAACGGCCTGTGAGCTAACTAGGCCCAAAACGGCCCAGTCTACATTTCGGCCTGCTGAAGGCCCGTCGACGACTAGTGAAAATTGAGGCCCAACATGCATTTTGGCCTGCTAAAGGCCCGTGGTTTCATCTCGGCTGCAACAGGCCAGTACAATATTCAGCCTGTTAATGGCCCAACGCTACCTGGGCCAAACTAAGCGCTGGATCGACAAAAGGCCCAACTAAAATATAGGTCGGTGTAAGTTTGGTCCTGGCGCAATGTGTGAAGGCCCCAATCATTCGGGCCCAAGAAAGACGCAGGCCGGCCCAATTGTGGCCCGCTAAAAACCTGGCCCGTTAGAGTCGAATGTTTCGGCCCGATCGACTACATCTGATTTTTTCAGATAGCGAATGATGGCAGTAACTAGTAGGAATTAAGAACAAACCTACTCTATACAATAAAGAAATTACGGCATAGTAACTAAGAATAAACCTATACTATACAATAAAGGATTTAAGGTATATTACATCCACTGGGCATCGAAGTTCGCCACCAGTGATCATAAAGCGCAACGAAGAAGCAGATTACAAAAACTGGGCACCATTGCAGCGTAACAAAATAATACCGAACCGAGACCACTTCCAAGACAGTTCAAGAAAGGTTAGCCTTGCGGGGGAACTGCTACACAAGCTGCTGAGCAAGGCTGTCAGACCGGCCTAGCATGTCGGTCATAGCTTCCAGGTGTAGTTGTTTAGCGATGAGGTTCTCATTGGTGTTCTCCGCAATCTTTCTTAGAGATAGGACTTCAAGTTGAAGTTGAGTTGCAGAATGCCTTTCTGCTAGAACTTTGGACTGAAGAAGTCGAACTGATTCAGATAACAAATTCTATGAGCTTCTCTGACTGTTAGTCTCAAGTAACTTGAACACTGCATCAAGACAAGACTTTGGGGTTGTCTCGCTATCTTCAAGATGTTTTGCCTTCTTTGCTGCAATATATGTTGGGTTTGTCTCACAGCCTTCAGCAGACTTGTGCATGCCATCAGGCATATCACCCTGAAACAAAGCAGAGAGATGACAGGTTTTGCACGTGTATAAACAAAGATGATAACTATTCTGTCAATTCTATCCAATTTCAAATTAGAAAATAAAGAGTAAGTTCAAAATATCAGTAGCATAATTTGGCATTGTTCATAATGTGGGGAGCTTCACCACACTACTGGATTACCATGTCAACATAACAAGCATAGATGAAGGGCAAAGAAAATCATTGTATCTATTTTGGATAATGTGCATGGCATGTTGTTCATATCATCAGCCACATCAGTAAGATAAAACAGGAGATGACAAAGTGCAAACATGGGCTGCTTCACCACACACTGGATTATAGATCCACAAAACCAAGCATACATATAGGGAGTATTAATTAATGTGCATGGTATGCATAAGGAATTTGGTTTTACAAGTAAAACTTAGAACTTATGGTTCTTACGAACATACATTTTGGTAGAAACAGCAAACTAAACAGCAGTAAACGATAGGGAGTATGAGCAAATTAAACAACAGTTGAGGATAAAGGCTTTAGAAGGACTGACTTACACTAACAGTTAACACTGGCTTTATAATGCCCTTCTCCATGTCAAGGGAAGGATAACTCAAGAATTTCAGCATAGAATCTTCTTCATAAGCATTGCATGTACTCTACATTTTGTAGAGAGTAATTATAGATATGATAATACTGGAAGGGATAGAGGATAATGAAGATAAGATGCAGATTGATGCTACATAATCAACTACCAATCCCTGGAAGTACAAGCGTTACAGGACAAAATGTACTGACAAGAGCAATGGGTTACACTTCTGCACTAGCATTGTCTGTGTATTCTACTTGTTGGTAAGATTAAATGTAGATCTGATCTTTTTTAGTAAATGGTGGGCGAGGGAGACAAGATGCAGAATGCTACAAAATGAACCAATCCCTCTTCCCATAATACCAGAGTGTTTTGAACACTGGTGTACTGTACAAAACGTTCTTATATTATGGGATGGAGGGAGTAGCTGTTAATGTAAGTACAGTGATAGACCACGTTCAGTCCTTACAAGAGGACTGCAGAGCTAAACCTCTTCAAAAGCATTGGGTTGATTCTAAATTTGTGTAAGAGTCCATACAGATCTTATAATGTCCACCAAATGGATGATTACGAGGCTAACATGTGCAGTGATGCTACATAATCAAACAACTATGAAAGTAAGTATGGTCATACAGGGTAAGAGGTACTCACAAGAGCAATGCAGTGTGCAGTATAGTTGCAAGATTCTGTGGTCCCTTGAGAACGAATGTTCTTCTGCTAACAATTTTCGTACAAGTGAGACATTAAGGCAAATGCTGAAATGTAGTTCAAATTGTGATGTGATATCATAGACAGTACCTTACGCTGCAGCCGAGACCAATGTGTAACAAGATTGTTCCAGTCACCGTCGGATAAATGTAGCACCGGAGACTTTACAGAAATTTTGTTCAGAGGCTTGCCATCGAAGTGCGCTTGCCTCAGGTAGGAACGATACTTCATCAACGAGTGCTTGAAAAGCGCAACCAACTCTTGCTCGTCATCACAATCCAGTTTGCTCCTTGCCTATTTAAAAGAATGAAATCTTGTGTCTTTTGTCAACAGAAACATATGCAGTAATGACCATGAATAACATTAGTACATTACTTACATGTAAGTTGCGGAGGAAGACTGGAAATTGTTCTGTGTCTGCGGTATAATCTTTCCATGAAGGAAAGATGCGCACAAAGTTCCTGACAACAAGATAAGCTTCGTCTTCTAAACTGGGAAGAAATGGAACAGGGGTCCTATTTGCTGCAATTGGGGCTCTCTCTGGTTCGAAAGGGGATTTGGCAACTGGATTTGGTGTACTCTTTGCTGGAATGGGGGTTTTGCATCGTACAGCTGGTGCTATGTCAACTGGCATAATCATATTGTTTGCTGCAGTTGGGGTCTGCTGAGTTGGGGCATCAGAACTGACCAGTGTAGTAGGGCTACAGTTTGCTAGAGTTGGGGTATTTTGCGGGTCAGGTGATATTGCAACTACACCTAATGGGCTATTTGATTTATCAGGTGCCACTACCTTTTCCAAATACTTTGCTTGTGCTCCTTCACGATCAGCAATCGCCCTCTTCCTTTTGAACGTCTGATACACAAGAACAGCATTTGAATGGATAAATATGGTATGATGATAGATGGAATATGTACTGAAAATGGATAGGCAGGGCGTATTCACATACACGATGTGTAAACTAAGCTAATGGCAGTTCAACAAAGTAGAAGCAATGCAAAGCATCAGTTGCAAGATATGTGCGAGCAATGTAACCTTGGAAAGTTAGAGCAAGTACCTTTATGGGTGAATAAGATAGGGCATCTTCCTCTGACTCCTCCACTAGGGAGCTACATTGACTTAGGTCTCCCTCTAGCTCAGAATCACTGTTAGGATCATATTCTGAGCATGAATCTGTAGGTGGAGAGCGTTTGCATTGCATTGCATCTAGACTTGATTTCAGTCCCTTAATGACAAGTTTGACAGCCATGGCATTGTTCTGCTTTATTCTTTTCATGCGCGCAAGCTCATAATCATTATGATGATGTTCAGAATCTAAGATTCATGAAAACATAAAAAGTAGTCAGATTATCTATGGAATGCATTGCGGATTCAACTCGGAGAGTGTCTCCCTATAAACCCCTGCATATGCAAAGTTCACCTCCCCAACCGTGCTGACCAGACCACACACAAAAATACAAACCCCTTATGTCTCTATAACAGGCAGGCACACATTTCAAAACTGAAGTAGGAACATTAGAATCATATGAAATCCGTATTTGAACAAATAAACTAAGCAATTATGAGTGGAGTAATGTTTAGCTTCAAGGGTGGAGTGTTGGTAGTGCGACACAAAGCAAGTAGGTAGATTGTATTCCATGTAAAAGATCGAAACCTATGTAAAAGCTGGAAATGACACTTTCTTTCTATACAATGCAGTGTTCGTTACCCACACATGATGGAAGAGATCACATAGAGAAATACTATTCACTCATGTCTACGGTTCCAGTATTTAGAAACGGGGTGGTCCACCCTAAAAGAATATTGACAACAAATATGACAAGGCAAGCATAGATGTAGTGAATCAATCATTTACTTGTGAGCTTATTAGGACAAGTATGCAGAATTGTAACTGCAGTAAGAGACCGTCCAAAATCTGAATGAAGAAGTTTGTCTAGCACTTATTGTTTGCAACTAATCGACGTGAATAATTGGATATTATATCGAATGAGTAAGAAAGACAAGTAAAATTGTCAACAAACCTAGCTTGCAGTAGTAATCTGGGTCAATGTCACTACGACCAACAATCCAAAATGACTAGTTTCTGTTCTGAGGGCCGGAATTTTGAAAACCCTATGAACTTTAGAGGTACTAAAGATTACCGAAATACATCTGAACCATTAAGTGTAGGTGGCACTGAGCACACAACAAACCCTAATGACAGTCCTGCCTAATGAGTAATGAATCAATTAGAAAATGGGTGATGAGGAGTGGCTGCTGAGTGTTGAGGACGTATCTCAGGATAAATCGGGTTGGCTTGGTGGGTGTTGCACGCCTGAGCCCTGAACGGACTGGGAAGGTAGGCACGGCGGCGCGCCCGGGCAGCGGTGATGCTGTTGGGCGAGCGGCTCCTGGCCTCCTATTAGTCTGGCGTCTCCTCCTAGAGTCATGCCGTCCAGGGACGGCAAGTCGCCCGCGAGGCAGGCGGCTGGGGGCGAGTAGAGATCGGAAGCACGCAGCAGAACAGAGGGGAATCGGGGCCTGGGATGACCCAAAATCCCAGGGTGGGCCGGCCCACCGTGGGCACCCTGTAGAGATACACACCTGAGCGGCGAACATGCATTTTCGAAACTAATTTAGGAACATTTAGCTGACCAATTAAACAACTCTATTTTAATAATATCAGATTCGTATTTGAACATCTAAGCTTGTTTAGCTTGATGGGAGGAGCAGTGCTATTATGACACGAAGCACGTATTCTGATCGTATAATGATCATAAAAGGGGGAAACTCTAAGCATATTTTCTTTAGCAAAAGAGGGTTTCCCCCTCTGATTTCTATTAAAGAAACCACCACGGAACGAACATGATCAATTAAACCCTAAGCGTGATCAATTAAACCGTATTATGGATGTGCCATGGTAGATTTGAAGTTGCAAACCGGAGAAATGATATTTAGCATCCATTGTTTGCTTCGAACTAAGAACTAAATTCTAAGAGTTGAAAAGAAAGTAGAGTAACCAAGTTAAGATCTATTTTCTGGCTGAGATCAAAAAGTTGAGGAGATATGAAGTACCACCTCTCTTGCGGTGCCGTGTAGGCATCGGGGGTGCGATGGCTGTCGTGGCGTTGAAGCAGATCTGCGATGGTAGACGGGTGCATCGGGAGATAAGTCCCGTTGCGGTGGAAGAGAAGGTCATGTGAGCGGCCCCGACAAAGAGGACGGCGACGCCGATGAAGCAAGAGGACGCGATGCAAGGCTATTGGTCCGTCGCCGTGGATGAGAAACGTCCATCTCTAGCAGTGGACGACGCGGTCTTGGTAGGCGCTCCAGCATGGTGGAGGACGGTGGTGATGGATGTGGTGGAGGACGCCGCTGCGATGGATGGGGTGGCGGACGGAGGCTGGTGTGGGGATGGGGTGTTCTAGCGCGGACGGTGTATGAATGGGAAAATGGAGGGAGAGGTACGGGGAACCATGTTTTTGGGATGCGCCTATCTGAAATATGGGAAAGTTACGAACTTAGCCCCCGTTTAAAATTTGGACGTCTCGTCGGTTGGGGATAGGACGGTAATCTCGCATCTCGCCAATATTTGCCCAGAGCGATTTCGGGCGAGGAGAGGGTGGTTGGCGCCCATGGTTGGCACCCATGGTGTATGAACGGGGCTGACACGTAGGGCGGTTGTGTCATGTCTGAGTGAAGTTACAAACCTGCCCCTATTGAAAATATTTGCCTACATCGATTTCGGCCGAGTCGAGTTTCTTTTACCGCCCACCATGTATGAAGGGGGAATGGAGGGAGAAACAGAGGTCTTTCGGACGAGCTTGAATCAAATGTGTTTTGCCGCCCATGTTTGACGCCCACCGTGTCGGAATGGGCTCAGAGGCGGTCGTGTCACGTCTAATTGAAGTTACTAACCTACCCCTATTTAGAGGAGTGGAAATCGGGCCGATGGATTTTCCGTGTAATGGGTAGACAGTAATTTCCATCTCCCAAACACTTGGCTTCAGGCAGCCGATGTGGGAGTGGACATTTTGCTGCTTCTTTCAAATTTTGGGACAATAAGCATCCATGTTTACCTTGGCAACTAAATTCGAATCCATTTTGTATTCCTATAAGAATCTTTATAAATCATTCTATGTGTTTTTATTTATCTTCAAAAGGACGACAAAGAAGTATTCCACTGTCATATATGAATATGGTTTACAAATGCCGATACTCAAATTTAGAAACTAGAATCCAGTTTAAGGTGAATTCGAATATTTGGAACACTTCCTGTCCAACTCAAATGTCACACGCAGCATAATGTGTACTCCCATTTAGATATGTAGACAAGCGATGTATCAAGATTCAAATACCGAGTCAATCAACCAAGAATGTACAGAACTAATAGACATATAATTTCTTATAGAGTATATGGATCAATAATATCAACTAACATACATAAGCCAGGCTGATGTACTTTTTTTTGGCTACAATAGCATCCTTTTTTTAGCCAACATCTTGGCCCTTTCCGATGCGTGCCACTTATGGTCCATCTATACTACTACTATTGCTGAATGCACATTCATCCCGATTGGCATATTTGTAGGTCTGGCACAGAAATCCAAATGAAATGTCTCCGAGTCTTATCAATTAATACAGACTTGTGCTCAAATAAAATTACAAACCAAAAAACAAAAAAAACAATTATTACATGATCTCTAAAACAAATGGTTTGATTGATTACATGAACAGACAACACAAAGGTTATTCAACTATGGAAAGAACATTTCACCTATGATTTACCAAGTAGGAATTTAATTTCCTTTTTTCCTTCAGGACCTTAACAATCTGGTCAGTCTCAGCTTGCTTCATTTTGAAATCCACCAAATACTTAATGGTTGTCTTGAGTACTGCTTGTGATTGTGATGTTTGCTTCCTCAACATGTCAACTTCATCTCTAAGTGCAGAAACAGAATCTCTAGTTTAGCCTCTAGAGCATCAGCAGTTGGCAATTCATAATGCACGATTGGACCGGTGCCACTGCTGTGGGATGATGCAACGTCCATGGGGACCTCGCTCTTTGATCTTGGGCTAACCTGTTTTGCCATTAAAGTTCCGATTGGATTCAAAAAAGTTGAAGTTGGCAAAACATCTCAGCTGGGAGTTATAACAACAAACCAGCTAAACAAACAAGGAATTAAAGAGTTTCAATTGGATGTTGAAAAGTAGTTATTAACATCATTGTAACCCACTGTTGCAGCAGCAAAGCAGTTAAACAAACAAGTAGATATTTAAGTTAAGGAAAACAGGTAATTCTTAACAGTAAGTATCAAACACATAGATAGGCGCAGTCTACAATATGATTAACAGGCTGTGCCATTATGTAATCAGTAGCAAACTAAATTAAGCCAAGCAACGTAATTGAACAATTTTGCAATAAGTGGCTAACTAAAATTCCGAGAAGCAGGTAACTGAACTTATGCTAGTTCTTTGTACAGGCACACTACAACCTCTTTTTCACTTTAAAGGTTGTACGAAGGAGTCCATGGCATCAATTGCTTGGATACGCAGTCCCAACACTTTTTTCTTCCCACACTGCATGGGTAAGTTGAATGGTTAATCTGGTAAGATGGTGCGTCCTTGATATGCTATATGAGGACGTGTAGTCAGACTAGTTGTAGCCAAACACATCACACTGGCTTTTACTGTATATTTCATGCGATTACTTTTTGCATATCGAGATCTAAGAAATCTACAATAGGATGAAAAGACTAGCATCCTTCACATTATTGGAGAACTCACTTCATAGAAACAAGCAATTCAACCATTCTATGGGTAAATCAAAAGCGCCACTAGAATATTTTCACTATCCAATCATACACGCAAAAAGAGGCGATGCCACCATAGGGGCTGGTATGGGCGGCCGCCTCAGGTGGCTGGAAAGTGTGCACCTAGTTTGAGTCGTCCAGGTTGGCCCATGCTAGTTTTGTTCGTCCCAATGCACGAGCAGGCAATGTAAAAAATGAAGAAATTTTTTTCAATTTGGATGGGCAAATAACATAAGTGCAAAGCAGGCCCTATAGCAGGCTCGCGGCCCAAACGAGCGCCTCCCATATTGATCGACAGCAGGAAAAATCCCAATTCATTCGCTCCAGCCTCCAGTCCGGTTTGCTCCTAACCTAGCTGCCGTTGGACAGACCGACACAACACTTCCTCACGCCCTCGTTGGAGGGCGGTCGCCGGGCTTCAAGCGAACAGAAGGACAAGAAGATGAAGATCCAACCCTGGGTGTAGCCTACGTGGGAGGCAGCAGCGGCAGCACGGGCATGGCATCGAGCTTGCGCAAACGGACAGTCGCAGCTTGCAAGAGTAGCATGCGCAACGAGCAGGTACATCACATCCCTGATTATATCTAATTCAACTCTTCAATTTCTGGCCCATAGTTAAACCTGATGGTGTTGTAAAACTGCTTGTTTGTAGGGAATCTATGAGAAAATGAAACCAATTTCTACTTATTTTATAACTCCCCCAATCAATACTGAACTGATTGAATATGATGTATCTAATCAAGTTTCCGGTGAAAACATACAAGCTCATGTTGTTCTTGAGCCTGAAGTGTCTAACGAACAGACTGCTAATGAAGGATTTGATGCAAACATTTTACATGCTCCTGGTGATGAACATATAGTGTCTAATGAGGGATCTAATGCAAGCATTTTGCAAGCTCATTGAAGGATTTAGTGTCTAATGATGATCTACTATGTTGAGAGAGATAGAGATTTGCAGGCATTGATGACAAGCAAATTATAGTGCATTTTCATAGCTTGAGGAAACGTCGAGGCCATCTACCAGAAAGTCCCTGTATCATGACAACATAGCATAAATACTTTTCTAATCTGTTGTTTGAAACTATTGGCATACTTGTGCAGGATAGATATATTGATATGCAGTTTGCGCACTGGTTATACGTGCAATTACACTTCGATATTTTCAGCCAGAGAACGAATAATTCAAGCAGGTACAGACCATGTTTGTAGCCCTTGTACACCATGTTGCATTTTGTGTTTTTTGGTGCTTGCATCATTTTGTATTTATAATCTGAACTACTTTGGATCATTAGCTGGTTTTCAAAGTGCATGTAGCTTCCCATTTCTCAAGTTATGTTGATTTTCGGAGTGCAAGTGCGTTCGTATTTTTTAAGTTAAATGTTCGCCCCTGGTAACTTGAATTCGTGGATCAGCCACTGCACACAAATCATACACGAATGCCAGTACGAATTAAATGAAATGCAGTGACTTACGCTAGCTCGTTGTACAGGCTCACTGCAGCTCTGCTTGCGCTTGGGATGTTCCATGTACAAGTCCATGTTACCACTTGCTTGGATGTGCAGGCCTTGTGCTCCTTGCATCCCCCTCTGCATTTTTGACACGGCGAATGGTTGATCAAATAAGAGGAATCGACCTTGATGTTGTACCAGAGGACAGATACTTACAAGGTTATACGGGTGTGCAGGATGTGTACCAGATCCCATAGCGCCGTCATGCTTCGCTAAAAAATGGATTTTCTTGTTTCAGATGATATCTCCAGAAGTAATAAGAGTTAAAGTCGGAGTTGCATAGGTGTGTAAGCTAAGAGAGCAGTGAAAGGATATCCAAACATCGTCGGAACAATGCACAAGGGAGTGATGTGTGGATACCTAGTTCAGGCCGGCGTTTGGGCATGCTCGCCTAGCTAGAGTGTGGGTCACTTCAGAGCCGTTGAGGTTGATGCACTGGCGTTGGCTGGCCGCACACGGATGCAGATCTTGAGTGGCAGCGGAGCGCTACGATGCGGTGGACGAGACCATTGGTGAAGCCCCAACGGCCTCGGGGGGCGGAGGTGCGACGATGTCCTCGGTGAAGTAGCCCCGGTGAGCTGGGAGATGACGTCGGTGAAGCGCACCTGATGCGGTGGAACTCGGTGTCTGTGAGGCACGTCGATTGCGGCGGCCGACGTTGTCGGTGGACCACCCAGTGCGGTGGACGAGGGCGTAGATGAGGTAGCTCTGGTGCGGTGGTGAAGCGTGACCGTCGTCTTCGTCGTCGTCATCCGGCACAGAGGTAGGGAACGGTGGGGAAAGAGACGAGATGAGGGGCGATTCGAGGGATGGCGGAGAATTAGGGATTTGAGCAATCTGGGCGCAGAAGGGGACGATGGAGAAGAGAGATTTTGGAGGGCTGGAATTGGGGCCGCCAGATATTTCAATCCGAAACGTGGAAGCGCGAACTTATATTGTCTCCATCCTTGGGGGGTTGCTAGGTGCTACGCGTCCGTCCGACACACGCGACCACCCCGACAGGACTATGGTTCGGTGCCTTAAGGCACCTGCCTTTGTGTCCATGACATGTGGGCCCAACAGGTGGCTGGCCCATATGTCAGTCACCCAAGGGCAGTTGCCTTTAAGGCACCGAAGCAGCGTCCACCCCAACACGACCTTGGTCTGCCTGGTGCGCCTACATTTGAGAATGCAAATGAATCTTCTTTCATTTGCAAACGAATCTGTATGTACTCCATCCGTTCACTTTTGTAAGTCGTTTCCTTGCAATAATTAGTCATTCGAGACGAGATACTCCATCCGTTCACTTTTGTAAGTCATTTCAGACAACTTAAAATGAACTGTTTTGCACATTGTCTGAAATGTCTTCAAGGTCTTATAAAAGTGAACAGAGGGAGTACTATAAATTAATTAATGAGGAGTTATTTGAAAAAAATCGAAACGGTACCCATGCTAACGTGGATTAGAGTGTGTCACGTAATTAGTTATTTGAATTAGAGTGTGTCACGTAGTTAGTTATTTGAATTAGAGTGTGTGTCACGTAGCGATCTCCAATTCTAACGTGGATTTCGCATTTCATTGTATCCACGCTACATTTTTAATACAAATTCATATGTATATGATGAACACCATGGTAGTGAGAAAACTTTTGGATGGATTCAAACATATGACCTACAAAATAGCTCAACAAATTGAGTCAATGTCAACTTTTCGAAACTTAGTATGGCACGAATTGGAAATAATTACCCGTATACCTGGTCCTCGGTTCAAATCTTACAATGTACACCGAATTGAAACATCGATATTAAGTCTCGTACTATGTACATTCAAATATTGTTTTTAGCCCCCGCCCCAACCGCACAAACGCTACATACTTCCTGTATCGGTCAATCTTCCTCTACTAACCACCTTAGGAAGCTATCGGTTTCCAACACATGTTCATTCTTTCTCTCCATGTTTCGATCTCTAAGTCTCTCAACTACACAACCCCTTTTTCCACTCCTGTTACCAAATGTATTTACCTCACACACCCGCCATTGCACCCCATGCCGAGCTCACTCTCTCTCCCCCCTCTCCCTCTCACCCTCTCGCGCTAAATGCATGCATTACCTATCTAGCCCCCCAACCTCTCGTGCGCACGCACGCACGTTGTATATCTAGGTCACTCCCTCGAGACTGTCTCACTCTTTCTTCCGCACGGCGGGACACACTCGCTCAATCTCGCTCTCTTTATCTGAGTCTCGTTTAACCTCGTTTTCTTTCACACACAAATGATATATCTCCCTGTTCGGGCCTCGATCGACACACTCTATACTCTCTCATGCAGATTGTCTATCTAGGTCAGTCCATCAAAGCCGTCGCCACTCTTTCGACCTCATGGTGGGCCACGCTCACTCAATCTCTCTCTCTCTCTATCTCTCTCTCCATGTGTCTCGATTGACCTCGCTCTTTCTCGGACAAAAACGATATATCACCATGTTTGAGCCCAATTCGACCTATTCACATTGTATACTCTCTCACGCACATCGTCTATCTAGGTCACTCTCTCCAACCCATCTCACTCTTTCGATCGCATGGCGACCCTATGTGATCGGTTGACCTTGCTTCCTCCCACGCACAAAATATATCTACACGTCTGTGACTGGATCATCTCTCAAGCTCTATCTTACAGCCCTCACCCTTGCCAAAAGCTCAATCGGACAATATCTCTCCGGAGCATATATATTTGTTCAATGAATGTCGGACCACACTCACTTTGTCTCTCTATCTATATGTCTCTCGATTGACCTCGCTTTCTCACACCGTATCTTCCATGTGTTGAAGCTACTACCTCTCCATCCCTCGCAAAGTCGGAGCTATTTACATTGCGAGGGGCACTCCAACCTTGGATTAATTTTTGTAGCCATTTATTCCGGTCGGTTTAGATTATATTTTCGTAGCATTCGGCCCACAACTACTCCACACACCGTTGCAACCCACGCAACTCCCCTAGTTGATTTCCCTCTGGCTCGGTCATCGCTCTCTCGCACGTCCTTTCTCGCCTTCAACGTTGCACCATGGTATTATTGAAAAAACTATATTGTTCTCTTTAATTATTATAAATAAGCTACAAAACTACACACCGATAGTCCACTTGGAATGGAACAAATTTCGACCCACAAATTAAAGTGCTACAAACTACACACCGAGGGGCCCACATGTCATGAAACAAATTTGGACCCATATACAAATTAAAAAATAAAGGACGAGGATCGAACATGCGACCGGGCCTTCAAGCCGCACGTCAATAGGCAACATATACGTAGAATAGCAATGTTTGTTGTACCCCCTTTGTTCACATAATGTTTTTATATTATCACAGCCTAATTAATGGATAACATGTAATATTATTTTTAGTACTATTCGCCTTCACTTACTGGTGGGTTCCATGTGTGCTCTCTCTCTCACCTCCCCTTCTGCGTTTAAACGCACGGGCAAACAGGAAGAACTCGCGGGCGATGTTGCCGTTGACCATATCTGGACGCGTTCACAAGTCACGGCCCTAGTTTTACGTACTAGCAGCACTAGTCAGTGTGTACGTGCAATGCACCTTAATTTGGAAGTATATTAAGTGCATGCGGATATTAACTACTAGTATATTATTTGCGTGTTGTATGTGATTAGCACTATTTTTGGCATGAAATTAACTGCACGCTAAACGTATTGAGCACTCGACATTGAAGCAGTCTAGGTCGTTGGATGACAAGGAATACATGTGGCTTGATGACGTTCTATATTTAATTTGATACGGCTCTAGCAGAACATTCAATCGATCAAACCATACATTTCGTTTAGTCTGACTCCGACTTTAAATTATACAACGATCGATATAAAATAAATGGAAATGATAAACGTTCGGATTTTAAGCATGGCAATCTGAACGTTTTTCATTGCAAATTTAGATTACGCGGTGGTGGCGGGGGCGTCTCGCGGTGGGAAGCGGCTCCTCTGCCGTGCTCTGTGTGTCGTCGGGCCACTGACCGACGGCGACGGCGGCGTCTTGCATCGTTGTTGGCGTACTCCTGGACGTTGGCCTAGCTTCAAGGAAGGCCAAAATGTTCTGGACTTCGGAGCGAGTCAACTGGCGGGAGGAGGCGACCGGCGTTTGTGCAAGGAAGCGGTCGACGGCGGCCATCCATGCCGCTGAGGGGGGCAATGGCACCCGCGCGGGGACAGGTGCTGTCAACGGCGCAGCAAAGACATTCATGTGCACGGGCACTGGCATGGGCGCGCACGTCAGTGCACGCGCAGGCGCATGCGCTGGCAGGTGCACGGGCATCGGCACGGGCGTGCGCATCAGTGCACGCGCAGGCGCATGCGCTGGCAGGTGCACGGGCACATGAAAGCTGGCAGAGACCTCGTGGAACCCCGTGGCAGCAAGATCGGCGACAATGTGCGGCTCCCAGCCCATCAATGCCATGGGGATGGGCGCTAGCGCAGTCGGGGTGACGGGAGCCGAAACAGGAGTGGGGACAGGCGTGGCGTCTTCCTGTAAGGCTAGTTCAAGCTCGTCCCAGAGCGCCTTATGTTCTTGAGACTCCGGCTGGGTGTCTTCCTCATGAAACTGGAACACTAAGGGCAGACCATCGTGATGCGGCATGGCGTACGTTTAGGTCAGGCTAGTTGGAGGTAGATGACAGGAGAATCGGAGAGGAAAAGAGAGGATTTAGCGATAGCGGGTAGTGCGGGGTTGATTTTAAACTGCGGCGCCGGCGACATTAAAAGTGGGAGCAGTTGGGACGACGGTGGGCGACGGAGCCTGGTCAAAGGGCTCGCCTCCCGGTGAGTCTACACAGCAGTCTGCTCGCATGCTTCCCTGACAGCCGGCGCAGCGGTCTGCTCGCACGCCTCCCGTCGACTCACACGCTTCCTGGGACGGCACCTGCCGATGAGAAGCGGGGACTCGTGGCGGCATGTAAACGCCCACGGTTTCAATAGTGAAAGTGTTCGCCTTAACGTGACAGGTCTTTGTTCCAAAATACCTTGGCTCTTCATTTGTGCAACTTGTCATAAGCAGCTTGTCTCGAATTGAAGAAAAAACTTATGAAGTAATATTTGTGCCATATCACGTGACCATGCTCAGTTTCAAGAATTTATGCTCACTTTTGGATTTTCTAAAATTCAAGATCCGGGATTCGAAACAATATCATAACCTGCATCATGCAATAAATTTTCAAGCCGTACATCTGTCCTGTTGTATTTCTTAAGAAAGGATTTGGTCAAACATTTTGCTTAGTTAGACTTCAGACAAGTTATATATGCAGAGTACTACCCCTTTCCGGTTTATAGGGCTCAATTCAAAAATCTCACCAACCAAGGTAGATGGTGAGTGGTGGAACAATTGTTTTAGTTTGCAAAACCATTCAATTAATGCGCTTGTTTTCCTCAAAAATTGTGTTTACGAATGCATTAATTGCAATGCATGCATGCATAAAGTACATGCATTGGTCAATTTTCTCTTAATACTTGCATGTAATGATTTATTGCACCTTGAAATCTGAACATGTGATGGGGAACAACCAAATTGAGACTTATAAAATGGGAAAACTAAAATTTTGAGATAAGCCCTATAAACCGGAAAGGAGGGAGTAAAAGGATAATCCCTCTGTACCAGTGCATTGCCTAATATATTAACTCAAGTACTAGGCATGAACAAATGGGCTCAATTCTATGCTCACCTTGGTGTAGTAGTAGTAGTACTAGGCAATGCAGTTGATGGGTGACCTTGACGAGCGGCGACCAAGGGAATTGAACCGTGCTCGGCACAGTAGGTAACATTGTCTAGTTACTAAAGCATCCCTCCATTGTTCATCGGTAGTCATTATGGACCGGGGACATGAGGGGAATTTCCTAGGGCTGGAATTCTGGCCGCCAGATATTTCGACTTGAAATGCCGAGGCTCGACTGGTTGGGGTTGCCTAATGTGCGTACCACGCACGCCACCGAAGGACATGAGCCTGTTTTTTAGGATCAACACGAGCCAAGGTCTGGCTGGTACGCTGTTGGGTCCTACCATTCAAGAATAGGAAAGGAACCTTTTAAATTGCTGAACGAATCTATGTGTATTACAATACCCGTATTTTCCTTGCAAATACTAATCTCAACGTGTAATTGATTTATGACGAGTTGTTGAATTAGAGTGAGTTCGTGATATGGTGATCTCAACGTGGATTTCACATTTCATGGTATCCCTAGTAAGTTTTCCAATGCAAATTCAAATTTAAAAGATGAACAATGTGGAGGTGAGAAAATTTTGTATGTATCAAGCATATGACCACACACACACACAGAGAGACACACACGCACGAACACAACAACAATCCAATAAGTATAGTGCATCTATTTTTCCAAACCATGCATGTATGACACGAATTCAAAAATACTCCTTCTATTCCTAAATATTAGTCTTTTAGAGAGTTCAACAAGTGACTACATACAGAGCAAAATGAGTGAATCTAGACTCTAAAATATGTCTATATACATCCGTATGTGCCAGTCCATTTGAAGCCTCTAAAAAGACTAATATTTAGGAACGAAGGGAGTAAAATGTAAGACATCCATGGTCCTCAGTTCAATATTTAAAATGAACATGAAACTGAAACATGAATATTAAGTCTAGTACTACAGTACATGCAAATGGTGTGTTTAGGCGGAGCTATGATTGTCAGGGGTCAACCCCTCGACCTTAGATAAAATTGTGGAGCTCTGTTTAGGGTTGTTTAGATTATATTTGTCCCCACCCTCCCAACCACCGATTGGTTGTGCACCCCCCACCCCTCCTCCCCGGGAGAATATCATGTCCCCCATACCTTAGATGCTATATGCCGATACGAGTTGCTTGGATCTTGTAGATCTGAGATATAGCAGCTCACATGATGTGTCTTAATTTTTTTGCAGGAAACCTTGATGAGTTTGAGAATTGCACACAATTTGTACAAAAACTACTTAGATGCCCTTTGATCCCATATCCAACGACCTCGAAGCTCGTATCACCGTAGCCTCTAAGATGAAGGAGGACATCATATTCTCGTGTATGTAAGAATATCGTGTGCTACCACACCTTAGATGCTTTGATGATAAAAGCTCTTCGGAGGCGTTGGATTTGTGACCCAACACCTCCTTGGTGGTTCGAATGGTTTTTTGCAGAAAAGCCCCAAAAGAGTTCGGCCACTGCTTACAAGCACAAAGACTGCTCAGATGCCATTGGATCTCAGATCAAACGACCTCCAAGCTCGTATCACCGTAGCATCCAAGCTACGATAGCACCTTATGTTTTCTCGCACGGGAGAGTATGAGGTGCTCCCGCACCGTAGATTCTATGGTGATACGAGTTCACTGAGATCTAACGGCCCATAGTAGGAGGTTTGAATGTTTTTGCAATATACGGCTGATAGAGTTTGGGAAATGCGCAGAAAGTACAAGTACTACGCATGTGCCATCTGATCACTCATCATACGACCTAGATGCTCATATCACCGTAGCAGGTTATTAAGCGGGAGCACCTAATATGAGCACCGGGGAGCCGTTGGATCGAAGATGCAGCGGCACACACGAGGCCTGAATGTTTTATTTGCAAAAGAAAAACCTTTGGAGAGTTTGGAAATTGCGCATAATTACAAAGACTACTCCCAAGCCATTGGATCTCACTTCCAACGGTGTAAAAACTCGTATCACCATAGTATGTAAGCGGCGGGGTGGATGTGATATTCTATGCCGCTGTCATTTTTGTTCGTAAACTTGCAAAATACGTGTAACTCGTGCCGTTACTTGTCTAACCGCGCAAAGTGTTTGTTCAAAAAAACCATCCTACACTGAAATATCGGAACAACACACGGGGGTCCCACTTGTCATTAATCAAATTTGGACCTAAAACTAACAAATCTGAAAGACGAGATTTGAACTTGCAACCTGGACTACAAAGCGTAAGTCGATAGCCTGAAAAAACAAATGGTTGTTGGCTTTGTCCCATAACTTGATTTTATACAGTACACTTGCGTTGAGTAGAGTAGAGGGAGTGCCTCGTCAACATGTGCATGACCGTTGTCTCACTTACTGGTGGGTCCCAGGTCTGTGATCTCAATCTCTCTTCTCTCCATCGTCTAACCTTTGCACGGGCACACACGAAGAGCGGCGCTATCTTGCCGTGGTGTTATTACAACTAAAAAAAAGCTTGGAAAATAGAAGAATCGCCTAGAACAAGAGACGTTGTGGCTGGTTGAGACGGAGCTAACTGTGCCACGTTTGCATGATGAAGTTGTGTGGCTAGTGGGGTGTTTTCGACCGACTGGCTGGGTCCCGAGGTTGAACCATAGGTACTACGTCTGATACAGTATATTTTTACACGCACAATTTTCCTCCGTGCCGAGACGTGGCACACCCTACCGCGCGGTTTCGAGGTCCTCTCGGGTGGTGCATGCATATATTCTTCCTGACGTGGGATGCCCTACCGCGTGTTTTCTGGGTCCTCCTCGGTCGTAGCGCCGAAGCAAGTAAATGAGTCATCAAATCATGAAAGACCACCTTTCCTGCCGAGTACATCAGTGAAGCACGGTGGCTAGCTAGTTGGGCTAGTTCGACTGATTAGCTAGGCCGCCGCCACATTTGTTTTTTCACCCCTTTTTTATCTACTTGCCGGCAGGTAAATTTAAATATCCACCGCGGTGTTACTCTGGTGTTTGGGTGCGGCAAGATTTTTAATTTTTTGATTGACGGGAGCAGGCGCGGCAGCAATTAGTCATGATGACTCCGCCTGTAAAAACCCACTGCTCCCTGATGTGAGAAGTCGTCGACTGGTGTTTTACCGTGGTGAAAACCAAAAGATTCCCCGCTCCTCGGCTAGCTCCCTCCGCCTTCCCGTAGATTGCATTGCCTTTCAGCCGTTTCGCCCCCTTTGCTTCCTCTCCCCATTGCTTCTACCTGGTGCCATGGCGGCGCAGCAGATCACGGAGTCCGAGGTGAGGCGCCTGACACATGAGCTCCATGCCAAGGATGCGGAGATCAGGGCCAAGGACATGGAGCTCCATGAGCTCAAGGAGGAGAGGAGTGCCATGCTCCTCCGTTATGTGCGGGAGTTCACGGAGCTTCAAAGCGGCAGGCGTCCACCACAAAGATGCTCGAGGCATCGGCATCATTGCTGCAGAAAGCGGGAGATACGATAGGCCGTCAGGGGAGCCGGCTGGAGCATGAGCGGGCCAATCGTGATGACGTCCAAGATCACCTCAGCCACTTGGTGAACCAAGTTGCCACGCACGTGTTGCGGCTGTGTGATGCCTACCGTCGTGCCAGCGCGACGATGTTGGCCGTCGGGCTAAACCCGTTCGACCACCTGGCCGACTTCAACGAGTTGCGGCTTCCTGAACTGGTCTCCTTCTTCACCTATATCTCCGAGGAGCTGAGCCATCTCCGCGCGATGGTGGGGGCTGAGCTGGACAAGGAGGGGTTGCGGGATGCCATCGCCGTTGCCGGGCGAATCCTTTCAGGCCTCCGTCACCGGAATCCATTCGTGCCATTGGACGCCGTCTTTGATGAGCTGGCTCCCGTCGACCGGGAGCAGGCTCTGCAGGCGGTTGCACCCTGCATCACCAACACCATGCGCCTCGAGAAGCAGAAGGACTTCAGTGGTGTTTAGGCGCCCTCTGCATGGGCATGTCCATGTCTCGGCGCAACATGACCATTGGATCAAACTCAGATGGTGCAGATCAGTCACTGTAGCACAAAGCGTGTGGGTGTGTTTGGTTGCATTCTCATCTCAATATAGTTGTTTCCTCTCTCGTGTATTTTTGTCAACCTACTAGTGTGGACTCATGCACCCTTCATGCACTCTACCAAACACCCAAAAGTGGGTCGAGAAAGGAACTTTTGCTCCCATCCCGTGCACCCTTCATACACCTTGTCTAACACTATTGGATGTGCTTCATATGGTTCATGTTTCATGGAGTATTGTAGCACCGTACTCTCCGTGCGCTGTGGACCTAGTTCTGTTAACATTTATCTCACCATTCATTCTCGACCGGACAGTCGAAAAAGTGGTACTATGTTACATATAGGAGTAGTTGACATGCGCACAACATCATTTGTTATCGTCATATCTTACTATTCACTAGCAACAAGATTGTTTAGTACTGACATATGAACCACTGCACATGCCTAGTAGTAGGAGCACTGTGTATGTTCAAGTGGCTGCCGTGTTTCGCACTCCTCCGTCGTAGGAGTGGAAACGCTTGCTGTAATCATTTTTTTCTTCAGAATGAAAAATAGTGGACATGCTCTACCGTGCAGATCCTCCTCCAGCCATGCACTAAATTACTCACTTTCGCCGACGTGTGGGACAGCCAGCACCTGGGTCCACCAGCCATGCACTAAATTACTCCGTAGTAGAGTGACGGTAGACTACCCCGATTGAACCACCGCAGTAATGCCCAATGAGCCGTCAAATCACAAAACCCCCTCCTTTCCAGCAGTAAGTTGGACGGACGAAGCAACCATCATTTCACTCTTCTCTCTCAGCTTCCTCTCTTGAAGAAAACCCCCACTCGCTTCGCTTCTCCCTCATCTTGTTCCTCCTTTCACTCTTCTCTCTCAGCTTCCTCTCTTGGATGGACGCCAGAGCACCGGCCGACGTGATGTCTATGGCTCTGGCCAAAACCATCAAGGCTCATGGTACGAAGAAGCACAAGCACCCCGCCGAGACTACCGCAGACAAGCTCAAAGCCATCGCCCTGTCCAAGCCCCCCTCTCCGGGATCCCTCATTAAGCAAGTCCAGGTAATGTCTCTTGTTGATGATCTTTTTCTCGATCTTGATCATGTTTTTTCATCTAACACGCAGTACTAGTACTAGTAGCACAACTTTCTAGGTGATCTTGCATGTGATTTTAGTGTGTCAAATGACGGTTCTAAATTCCTCTTTCGACCAAAACATGCGAGAGGTTGACACCGATTTATTATAGATTACTTTCAACTACTCCCTCTGTCCCAAATTTCTTGTCTTAGATTTGTCTAGATATGGACGTATCTAATACTAAAATGTGACTTGATACATCCGTATCTAGACAAATCTAAGACAAGAATTTTGGGACGGGGGGAGTACTTTATGAACATCAATGCTACCTTTTAAGAGGGTATATTTGCCTCAGTAACTTGTGTTAGGGATATTGCATGTAATCCCTCTGCTCTCATGCCTTTGAATACATGTTCTAGTGTCTTTGTTCACTCATTTCTGTGCGTATATGTAGTCATATATGGAGTATAATATCGAAAATCATCTTATATTTCTGAATGGAGGTAGTAATAAAATATGGTTTCTGTTTGAATTAGAACCAGGTCTGCGGTGGAGATGAAGTTCTCAAAGTCATGCCGTGTGAACTGGAAGACCTGATGATGAGTTCTACTGCTGAACTATCCAGCTATTGTGTCCTTCTCGCCACGTGTCCTGAACTAGTGTTTTCCTATAGCATTGTTGTCAGGCGTGTTCTCGAGGTTGTACTTGACCACAACAATTTCCTTGTTGTGCCTTCGATTACGAAGGGTGTGGTTCTTGTAAAGCTTCCCAACAAATCTGATGCATGCTGTCTTCATCATCATGTGTTTATGAGTGGAAAGGCCACTCTGTTAGGTTCTCCAAGGTTGACAAGATGCTGATGGTGCATGTAGACATCTCACACGAAGTCCATGGCCTAGTCAGTTATGCGGGGTTCATCCCGTAGGTCGGTGGCAAGAAATAGTCTGCAGAGTTTAGTTTGTGCAACTTTGCTTGTCTGTAGTAAGTACTATTGTTCAGTACTTGATTTGTGTTTGTGAACCATGTATTGTTTATTAGTACTGCCGCTATTGGTGTGTGGTCGGTCCTGAGAACGGTCTATGTTAATATATGTCCACTCAATTCAGTCTGTACATTTTGAAGTATCCAGATCATATTTTTTGTGAGGACGGTTTATCAATTATGGTTACACTCCAATATGTGTATGCATTGCAGGGTTTATTGCACCCACCAGGATTTCCAGTCCCATGGATGTTCGGTCCATACGATTTGTCACGACCTTTGAACTGTCGTGCTTGTGGCACTACTAGGAAAAGGGCTATAGACGAGATGGACACTAATGGCGCACCTGTCATGTGGTGCGCCATTAGTATATACTAATGGCGCACCATGTTTTGGTGCGCCGTTAGTGTGAAAGACAATAATGGTGCACCAGGCACATGGTGCGCCACTAGTAACAAAAAAAAATTATTTTATTTTTCCAAACATACTAATGGCGCATCATGGCTTGGTGCGCCATTACTAGTGCTAACTAATAATGGCGCACCGGCCAAACAGTGTGCCATTACTGTTGTTTTTTTATTCTTTTTTTGCAAAACTACTAATGGTGCACCGTGGCATAGTGCGCCATTACTAGTTTAAACTAGTAATGGCGCACTGTGCCACGGTGCGCCATTAGAATATATACTTTTTTATTATTTTTTTGCAAAACTTCTAATGGCGCACCAGCAGCAGGTGCGCCATTAGTAACCAGGGTTACTAATGGTGCATTTGCATATGGTGCGCCATTAGTAACCTGGGACCAACAAGATATTTTAGACAGCCCACCTACCCACTCACTTTCCCCACTTCATTCTGTCCACCTCCTCCTCCAAGCTTGTCTCGGCTGCCTCCTCCTCCTCACCTCATTTGCACCATAGATTCATCCAAATTAAGTGGTTAAATTACCTTTTTTGATAGGTAAGTAAGGGGGGAATCTATCTTTATGTTGTTCTCCCTCTCCAACAACGTGCACATGCACTTTTTGTGGCCTAGCTAGATCTATGTATGTTTGTTTGTGTTTGCAGGTACTAGTATTTGAAATGCGATAGTTGCCAATATTTTGCCGGAATGTTGATTCATTTCCGTTTCGGCGAGAATTTTGGCACTATGCATTCTTTTTGGTCCTATTTTTAGGGAAAGTCATGCCAAATTTTTCTTGGTTCTAAAATATCGTTTTGCTCTACCCCGCAGGCGACCATGGTCCGCACGATGACAAAAGGCATCGTGAATAGGTTTTTGAGCTCCGTAAAGGCCGAGATGCTTCAAAAGAACGAGACGGAGATAAGATGTCCGTGTCGAAGATGCAAGCTGAAGAGCCTTATTGCGGACCCGGATTCTGGGCAGGTGCGGGACCACCTGCTCTTGCGTGGTTTCATGGGTGGCTATCGGTGGCAAGGTGATGAAGATGACTATGAAGTCATCCATGGGGGGCGGGTAAGAAATGAGGAAGGGCAGCAAGACAACCACCGCGGCTCGGGCGGGCGAGAAGACGAAGAATCTCCAGGACATGATCATGATGGTGATGATGTACACAGTCATCATGTAGAAGATGTCGGACATGATGATGAGGAAGATGCCCGAGCAGACGAAGGGCATGATCATGAAGATGAAGATGCCGGCGGAGCAGACGACGATGGACCATCGATGGGCTGGGTGCAAGACCCTCATATTCAAGAGCTACTTCTCAAGCAGACGGATAACGCAAGAGTTGCCGCCCGAGAGAAAGCCAAGCTGGATCAACTGGAGATAGACGCGGTTACTCCATTGTATGAAGGATGCAGGCCCGAGGATACCCGCTTGAAAGTAACGCTCATGGCTCTGGAGATGAAGGTAAAACACAAAATGACCGACGCATGCTTCGACGAGAACATGTCATTCTGGCATGAACGTCTTCCCAAGGGGAACAAGTGCCCGACCAGTTTTGAGGAGGCGAAGAAAATCGTGTGTCCTCTGGATTTACCGCACGTGAAATACCATGTGTGCATGAACAATTGCATCATTTATCGGTACGAGCATGCGGAGTCTACCATATGTCTGGTGTGCAGCGTCACTCGATACAAGAAGAGGAAGAAAGCTCCTCGAAAAGTGGTGTGGTACTTTCCGATCACTCCTCATCTGCAGCGGTATTTCGCAGACCCTAAGGTAGCAAAGCTCCTACGTTGGCACGCGGATAGGGAGGAGAAGAAGCGAGAAGATGACGCAAATGATCTGGAGATAAATAAAAAGACAAGATATTGAGTCACCCAAAGGATGCGAGCCAGTGGCAAGCGTTGAACTTCGAACACCCAGAATTTGGGAAGGATCCAAGGAACATCGTGTTGGGCGCGAGCACCGATGGAGTCAATCCGTTTGGCAGCCAGAGAAGCACACATAGCACCTGGCCTGTGTTTGTGTGGATGTACAACCTTCCCCCTGGTTGTGCATCAAGAGGAAGTACATTCACATGAGTATGCTAATTGAAGGGTCGAAACAACCAGGGAACGACATCAATTTGTATCTGGGGCTGCTGAAAGAGGAGCTAGACACGCTGTGGAAAATGCCAGCCAATACGTGGGACGCCGCAGAGAAAGAATATTTCCCTATGAGAGCCGCACTGCTCACGACGGTGCACGACTATCTCGGTTACGGATATCTCGCGGGGCAGGTGGTCCACGGATTTTCTGGATGCGTCAGGTGCATGGATGACACAATGTATCGCCAGCTAGATAGAGATCCCAGGTCTTCGAAAACCGTGTTCATGGGACATCGAAGGTGGCTTCGCGATGATGACCCGTGGAGGAAACGCAAGGATATGCTCGATGGTGAAACCGAACCCCGAAGACGCCCGCGTACGAGGAGCGGCGAGGAAATAGACCAGCTATTGAAAAATTGGAAAGATTTCCCACTGCCGAGAAAGAAGCAAAAGGCGCCAGAGCCGGGAAAGAATCGAAAGGCGCCAGAGCCGCTGCTGAAGGTATGGAAAACGAGGTCTGTTTTCTGGGACTTGCCGTACTGGAAGATCCACCGTGTGCCTCACAGCCTTGATGTCATGCATATCACGAAGAACGTGTGCGAGAGTCTGCTTGGTACCCTTCTCAACATACCAGAGAGGACCAAAGATGGGCCGAAAGCAAGGGCAGACTTGAAATCAATGGGCATCGGGGAGGAGCTTCACGCTAATGATCATTGTGATGATGATGATGATGAGGCGAAGCAGGACACGGAAAGTCGTCGCAAAGGCAAAAAGTCCAAGAAGACCGGAAATGACTACCCTCCCACGTGCTTCACTCTAAGTCAGGAGGAGATCGAGCAGTTTTTCACCTGCCTCGTAGGAGTAAAACTTCCTTACGGTTACGCGGGGAAGATAAGCAGATACCTAGACCCAGCGAAGCAGAAGTTCAGCGGGATGAAGTCTCACGACTGTCATGTGCTGATGACGCAGATACTTCCAGTTGCAATCCGTGGGATCATGGACGTGCACGTCCGTGAAACGCTATTTGGCCTATGCAACTTTTTCGACGTCATCTCTCGGAAGTCGGTTGGCGTGAGGCAACTCAGAAGGCTACAGGAAGAGATCGTGGTGATACTATGCGAGCTTGAGATGTACTTCCCGCCCGCATTCTTCGACGTTATGGTGCATCTGCTGGTCCATATCGTGGAGGATATCATCCAACTCGGGCCGACGTTCCTGCACAGCATGATGCCGTTCGAAAGGATGAATGGTGTCATCAAAGGATACGTTCGCAACATGTCACATCCAGAGGGAAGCATAGCCAGGGGCTTTCTGACCAAAGAGTGCATCTCCTACTGCATGAATTATCTAGGCATCGAGGACCCCGTTGGTCTGCCCGTCAACAGGCACCTCAGCAGGCTCGCTGGATGGGGTCACCGTGAGGGTCACCGCGAAATGCATGTCGACTCGCCGACTTTGAAAGAGCAAACCTAGTCGCACTACAACACATAGACGTGGTCAATCCTTGGGTGGTAGAGCACAAAACCTTTATTGAGAAGAAGTACAATGACCGAGGCCAACAGAGGACGGACGGAGATATAATCAAAGAGCACAACTCGTGTTTCACGCGTTGGTTCAAGCAGAAGCTTCTGTCGTACCCTTTACATGAGGATTCTTCCGTGGAAGAACAACTCATATTCGCCTTGTCACAGGGCGCCGAGCACAACCTTATGACCTATGAGGCGTACGATATCAACGGCTACACATTCTACACCGAGGACAAGGACATGAAGAGCGATGGTTATCAGAACTCTGGGGTAACGACGGAATCCTACACCGGTAACGACAAGGACAGATACTACGGAAGGATCGAGGAGATCTGGGAGCTGAGCTACGCTGGAGAGAAGGTCCCGATGTTCCGTGTCAGATGGGCCAAGAGCGTCCTAAAAGAAGACCGGTATTTAACCACCATGGTTATACCCGAAGCCAAATCCAAGACCGCGGGCGCAAACGTCACCGCAAAAAATGAGCCATGGGTACTGGCTTCCCAAGTGGACCAATGCTTCTTCATTACCGACCCGTCAAAGCCCTGTCGTGTTGTCGTGAGGAGAGGCAAAAGGAAGATCATCGGAATGGATGGAGTAGCCAATGAGCAAGACTTCGACAAGTACGGCGACCCGAAGATCGAACATGACGACGACGATGAAGTAGCAGCATACAACACAAGAAGAAGCAGGACCACCCTACCTAAAGGACGTCCGTTCCACAGAAGAACTCCATTTGCGAAAAAGAAGGGCAAGAAGATTGTGAACAGATAGCTAGCTAGCTAAGATCGATTGTATTTAAATTGTAGCCTCCATATTTCTCGATTGTATTTCTTGGGCACTTTAATTTTGAACTCATGAATGTTTTTTAAATTTCATGGACACTCGATCTCGATCCCCCTCCATCTCGATCGCTATCCCACCTCGCCAGATCTGGTCCCCCCTCGCCGCTGAGCACCCCCCGCACCCTCTCCCCGCCGCTCCACCAGCCGCCGCCGCCGACCCCCCGGCCCCGCACCCTCCCC
>NC_041383.1:68793693-68794320 GCF_002162155.2 Triticum dicoccoides
GGCCCGCTCCACCGTCACAAATGAATGCAACTAAAATTGAAAAAAAAACAAATTTGATTATATTTTCAAATAACAAATTTGATGATATTTTCAAATAATAAATTTGATGATATTTTCTCATATTCATAAATATTTTCAAATAACAAATTTGATGATATTTTAAAAAAAAATATTACTGTTTTTATAAAAAAATTATTACTGTTTCATATTGATCATATTCATTTTCTTAAAAATTATTAGATGCAACAAAAAATAAAAAAATAAAATTACTTATGGCGCACCTATGGCTGGTGCGCCATTGCTATATATAAAAACATTCTAATGGCGCACCTGATGGGGGTGTGCCATTGCTATCTAAAAAAACATTCTAATGGTGCACTGCTGCGAGGTGCGCCATTAGAAAGCTTCCCCCATCCATACACTTCATCCCTCCCTCGTCCCTCCCTCTCGCCAGACACTTCGTCCCTCTCCCACCATCGCGCCGCTCCCTCCCTCGTCCCTCCCTCCACCGCACCGCCGCCGCCGCTGCCCCGACCCACTGCGCCGCAGCCGCCCACACGCCCCCGCCGCCTCCCTCTCCCCTTCCTCCCCCTCGAGCGCCGCCTCCCCCCCGAGCCCCGCCTCCCC
>NC_041383.1:68794433-68815186 GCF_002162155.2 Triticum dicoccoides
GCCGGAGATTTGGAGTCTCGGAGCCGCTGGAGACTTGGAGCCTCGGAGCCACCCATCCACCAGGAGAGGAGGCCCCATGTCCACCAGGAGAGGAGGCCCGCGACCTCCCCGACGTCTATCCCCGCCTCCCCCAAGCTCGTCGTCTCCGCCCTCCGTCGTCTCCGCTCCGGCCACCACCTCATCGTGGTCAGGTAACCCTCCTCCCTCTACCTCTCTTCTCCTCTCTTCCTCCTCTCCTCCCTCCCGGCCATGCCCTCTTCTTCTCTCTTTTGCTAGGTTTAGGTCAAATCCCTCTCGAATTTAGGTCAAATTAGGTCAAATCCCTCTCAAATTTAGGTCAAATCCCTCTCGAATTTACTGGACGCCGCTTTATGCTAGTATTTCATTTTTCATCATGCTCTGTATGCCATTGCTGCTGCTCTGTGATGCCATACCCCCAAACATTATTTGGCTGGGATTCATTCATACATGTGTGTGTCTGTGTAGTTAGTAAAGGGGTTTGTTTGTATGGAAGCAAGTTTGTGTGTGTGTTTACTAGTTACATGATGATCTAACAAGAATATATTTATATAATGGTTCCCTTTAGCCGACCTGGCATTATGATTGAGAAGAGAAGAAAATAGTTGCTTGTGTTTGAATATTGGCTTGATGCTGGTTTTGAAGTTCGAAGCTGTCTGTCCATGTGAAAAGAGTCCAGTCTAGTCAGCAATATCCATGTGGTATATATCTCTGTCTCTGTCAGTGTGTGTGTGTGTAGTAGGTAGTAGTTGGGTTGGAATGGGATTGAATGGTTCAAAGACTGGACACAGGTGGGTGGGAATGGATCAAGTCAGTCCCATCCATGCATCCATCCATTTGATGATGTAGTAGTAGTAGTAAAGTTGGAGGAGGGATGTATTTTGAGAGGGATGTAGTAGTAGTAAAGTTGGAGGAGGTTAGTAGATGCTGGAGTAAAATTAATTTAACAAGAATGAAGGAAAGAAAGAAAGAGGGAGGTGCTACTCTTGTAGTGGTACAACATGTCTTTGTGTTGACCAGGAGGTGTTTGTGAAGGTTGATTCGGTTCCCCAGCCAGTCACCTTAATATATATATATATATATATATATATATATATATATATATATATGTTTTGGTAAAGCTGTATGCATTCCCATGGTCCTTGCATAACTATCTGTGTTTGTATGTCAAGTTGTATGCATTTTTAAGCTTATTTTACTATTCTGCTAGGTGCTTATTCAGCAGTATTTTATTTTGAACCATATTTTCCTTGTGATGCAGTGCAGCTAAAGAAAGGGATAGAGAGAGAATAATGTAAGGGCCCTAACCTAAAGCAATATAATGGTCACTAGCTAATACGAACATGCTTTAGTATTACCTACCTGTATGTACTGTATATGTTATTTTAATTTGATGGCTACTATGTAATGTTCCTTTATTTTGTTTCTAATTTCTGGAGAGGAGAAATGTTGGTCATGGTGTTGTATAATTACTGGAGTAGATGTTAAACTGCTGCCGAATCTGATACATTGTTGAACATTTTATTACTTGTTGCATTGGAGGTTCATCTTGTCTTGAGGCAAACAAATCAGCATTGGAGGCTCATCTTTGAGGCTCATCTTTATTACATATCAGAACTTGCAAACAAATCTGTGAAAGACTTGTAAAGTTGCTGGGTTTTGTCTCCGACCATTGTGTCGTGATGAATTTGCATGTACCCCGAGAGGCCCTTGAGTTTGCCGAAATGTCGATTAACTTCTGTTCCGGCAAATTTGGGTACTCTATATGTCCTATTTTCAGCAAAGGTCATGCTGAAATTTTCCGTGAATTTTAGCATGATTTGCTAAAAATCGGACATATGGGGTACTTGCTACTAATGCATGGGCCGGGGTATCTTAGTACTTAGTTCAGGATCAACTGCCCCTTTATTCTTGCTGCATTAAACTATAGGTGGCAATAGAGCCAAGTGATTAGGCCCAACTTAGAATTCTCCTTAGCATCGATAAACCCTAGATGATAAACCCAACATAGGTGGCAATAGAGCCAAGTGATTAGTGCCAAGTTATTAGGCCCAACCTAGGGTGCCTCGACATCGATAAACCCTAAATGATGAAAACTTAACTTAGCATTTAGGGTGCCTCGGCATCGACAAACCCTAAATGATGAAACCTTGGCTTCTATAGGGTGCCTCGGTGTCGATGAAAACCTAAATGATGTACGCTTAGGCTTTTAGGGTGCCTCGGCATTGACAAACCCTAAATGATAAAAGCTTAGCTTTTAGGGGTGTCGACAAACCCTAAATGATGAGACCATGATCTTGTTCCTTGACAATAACCAACTTTTTGACCAAACTTTTTTCCTATTTAGAGCAAAACATGGCCCACAACAATGAGGCTGGCGGTTCGGGCGGCAAGCAATTCTGGGAGCTGTTCCAGGAGTTGGAGGAAGAACCTCACCACTATGAGGACGCCGCGGAAGACACCGATCCTGACTGCACAACCCCTAGTGGCGTCAGGGATGACACCACTGATGGTGCCACCGAGGATGCCACCACTAATGATGGCGGCGCACGCACAGATGGCAGCCAACCGAAGAGGCAACGGAAGGACCGGCGCCCGAACGCGCTCCGCACCGTCAAGGAGGAATTTACTCAAGTGGACTCCGACGGGAATCCAATAGAGCCAAAACATATAGTCAAGGGGTACTCGGTTCAGCTCGGGTGCATTCTCCGGAGCACCGTCTCGATCAACACCGAGAACCTTAGGCATAAGGACCGAGGGAATTTGCGCAACCTCCTCTTCACGAAGCTGCACGAACGATACAAGTTCCCCGCTGAATTTGAAAACACACACCTCTCAGGGAATAAAGTGAATAGTGCCGCCCTCACGAGGATGAGCACGGCCCTGTCTACTTGGAGAAGCGCGGTGAAGAGAATGATTGAGAAAGGTGATAGTTATGAGAAGATCAAGGCGAAAAATCCTTCGATCAGCGAAGATGACTACAAGGAGTTCAAGATCAAGTGCGAGAGCAGTGCAACCTCCGAATCAAGTCAGTGGGGGAAAGAAATGCGGGATTTGAACTTAGGGGAACACAAACTCGGTCCCGGCGGTTACAGAGTGGTGGAGCCTATATGGGACAAGGAGGACGCGGAGCGTGCCGAGCAAGGCCTACCGCCCCGCTTCGAGAAATACAGCAGTGAAAAGCAGACCAGGAACTATGTCAGGGCCCGGTACAAGGAGGACCCAATAACAAAGGAGCTTACCACGGATCCGAAGACCAGGGCGCTTGAGCTTGTTCTGGCGAATGAGACTGAAAGCAGTAGCGCGGGGTCGTCTCAGAGCACCCATGCTTGAGACAGCACTCTAAATAGGGCGTTGAACGTAATGAAAAACAAGGATAAGCTCAGTAAGCCGTCGTCAGCTGGTCGTGTGGCCGGCAAAGGCTTGTCCACAAAATGGTCGTCATACTATACCGTTGGTGGGCGAAAGGAGAAAAAGACCAGCTCGGAAAGCCAGTCGCGCGAGGTTCAAGAACTCAAGGCACAAGTGGCGCGGATTCCGGAGATTATCCAAGAGCAAGTGCAATAACAACTGGGATCGACGCTCACCGGCATTATGCCTACCTTGATTCATGGGCCGACGACATGGATTGCGGGTGGCCAACAGGGGCCGCCCCCGATTCCCAGCTTCATGGCCAGCAACTCGCACAACGCGCAGGCGGCGCCATTGGTGTCTCCGGTGGCGCCATTAGTGTCTCCGGCGGTGGCGGTATTGGTGTCTCCGACGCTGGCACGACCGGCATTGGAGCTTAATGCACCCGGGTGTACGCCGGCCGGCACCTCGGCAGCAAGCGGCCCCTCTATCAGTTGCACGCCCGCCGTTGGCGGTGCCTCGACATTAGCCGAGCTCGACGCCATCATCACGGTAACTAATTAAGCCTCTCGGCCGAGGACTTCATCTCCTTTTGCCTTTGACTGCGCATCCCTGACGCCCTACATGTTTTCGCAGGGCGCCGCCGACGTTTCGTGCACTCTCATGCACTTCGTGAACGACGAGTTGGTTGATGTCGCCAAGGGCAAAATTGTTCAAATGGGCAACCCCGTGTTCCATGGTAAACCGATGCCACCCTCCATGTATAGGGTTCAACTGGTTCGGGTGCTGCCAGGCTGCGACGAGTTGTTACCTCCGATTCGACCCGCCGGGGCCGACGAAGATGATCTGATGACCCTCAGCACCTGCATAAGTTGGCCCCTGCTTTGGCCGAAGAGCCAGATTCATTTGGGGGCGGGGGACACCACCCCAAAGACAACACCGCCAGTCGTGCCGGCGCCAAGCCATGGCAAGACCGCCGCAACGCTATCGGACATGTCGGACATCCCTATGGCACAGGATCGAAACATGCATATGGCACAGGATCTGGACGATGACGACAACAACGACGGTCGTACATTTAGCAACGTCGATAAGTACTTTGCCCAACATGGGTACGATGACGAATTCTGCGGGCCTCTTTCTCCAGAACCCAACCCTACAAAAGACGACCGCGGTCTAGCTGGTACGATGGAGAAACCCAATTGCAACAGGCGTCGTCTGGCGTTTAGTTCTGAGGAGACGCCTCCAGTTGCCGACTTCACCGAGCCTCGGATAGCCGAGGAGCCAAATATTATCAGCCCCAACACACTCAAGAAGGCGGTCTGTAAGCAGAACTCGGTCCCATTTCAACAGAAGAAGAAGGGGCGGAAAAGGAAGAGTAACAAGAGTGCGAGCCAGCCGGCACCGAGTACGAACCGTGCTCAGGATGGGCCACCTTCACCTAAGGATATCTCGAGGAGGGTGCATGTGGCGGGTAGGGCGATGCTACCGACAAATATGCTCAATGCTGCAACCGGTGCTATGCAGAGTCTGCATGACAGTGTTCTTTCTTTGGAGAAGCGGCGTCTCAGAGATAATGATATGGCATACCCCGGTTTTCGTGGCCAAGGTGCCAGAGGGCAAGGGCTTTGTGGATGGCCCCATCGGGGGTACGATCGTCCTGCCGTTTGATGACATCTTTGCTATGTTTAACCTTCATCCGCTGCACTACACCTTCGTTCGGTTGTTTTCGCTGAGTATGGAGATGCGGATCATAAGAGACAAGACCCCGAACATCGTGATAGTCGACCCCTTCTACATGCGTGCCAAGAACTTGTGCGGCACTGGGGACCGGCATGTCGCGAGTTCTTACCTCGAAGGCATCATTCTAGCAAACCCAGATAAGGATAACTTCCCCGTGCCTTACTTTCCCGGGTAAGTCATCCCCTAACCGCCCCGTAACATATGATTTCTTAGATTTCGATCATTCTTTTTTTTCTAACATTCCATGTTCTATGCAGTGACACACATTGCACACTCATCCTCGTAAGCCCGAAATATTCCATGGCCACGTATTTCGACCCGGACCGTGACTCCAAGATAGACTACACAAATATCAAGAATGTTCTTGATGATGTTCTCCCCGGCTACGCCAAATCTGGAGGCACCTTCGCCAAGCCAGTTCGTAGGCGGTATGGCGCGCACGTGTTTGCCCACAATACAAAGTTCTCCTGCGTCAAGCAGCCGCCTGGCGGTCAGAAGGATGCCTACTATGCCCTCCATCACATGCGGGCGATCGTACGGGACCATCATCACCTTCTGCTACCAGATAATCTCAAAGATTGGGCCGCGAGCTTGTCGGCAATCCAGGACGCGGACATCAGACAAGAATTCTTTCACATCCAGTCGGAGTTTGCGGAAATTATCCATCAAGATGTCCTTCGTACCTCGGGGCAGTTCTACCTCAGATATCAACTGTCCAACCGTGAGATAGACACAACGCTACAAATGCAGGCTGACAACGCCCGCGATTTCATGACCATCACGACAGACGGCGGCTTCATCCATGCTCCGGTCCCATGAGTCGAGTAGAAAGTAGTGATGCTATGTGTAGTTATGAAACATTGATTGGCTCATGTTGTAATTAAACTTTAATGAACTTGTATGTCTCTTTGGTTTGGACAGTCGTTCAACTTAGATGTAATCAATGCTATTTATTAGTAGGACCATGAATCGTGCTATTAATGTCTTGCTTTTCTCTTCCGATCCTTTTGTTGCATACTTATATATTGCTTATGTATTGTCTGTTGTTTGGCTTGTGCATAGAGATGTCGTCGTATGCCGTGTACAAGGGTAAGGTTCCCGGAGTCTACGACGACTGGGAGGAGTGTAGGAGACAGGTTCACCGTTTCAGCGGTAACAGTTACAAAGGGTACACCACTAGGGCGGAGGTGGAATCTAGATACGCCCGCTATCTAGCGGGAGAGAGGAGGGAGCATTGGAGGAACCGGATGAAGACCAGTTTCATCGCGATGATGCTCATTGTTATGACCGCAGCTCTCTTCTATGTGATGGTAGTTTAGATGATCGATATCGACTTGTAATGTGAAGACACACTCGCTACTCGCGGTCTCGAGACTTGTAATGTTCTATCTTTGTTTGGTCTTTTGAATTCCAAGACTAATATGATGAATTGTATTCGGAGACTAATCTTCTATTGTATTCGATGAATCTGCTGTTGCTGTGTGGTGTTGTCTAAATTCTGTCCAATAATATATTTTGTAACCTGTGAAAATATCAGAAAAGAAGAAAAAAAATCCCTAATATTCATACTAGTGGCGCACCACACAAGACAATAATGGCGCACTGTGATAATCACACTAATGGCGCATCACCCACTGGTGCGCCATTAGTATGCCAAAGCACATGGGTACATATGGCCCCCTGGGAGGAATTCTAATGGCGCACTATGGGCAATACTAATGGCGCACTACGTGGTGTGCCATTAGAACACCAGATACTAATGGCGCACCAGTGGTGCGCCATTAGAATTTAATTCTAATGGCATGATGCTAGTGGCGCACCAGTAGTGTGCCATTAGAAGGCAAAACTGGTGCGCCACTAGCATGCCTTTTCCTAGTAGTGTGGGAGTAGGCGGGGCCCCTACATGCCACGCGTAATTGGACGATCAATCTTCTGTTTAGTACTTCAACATAGTGATTTCCTCATAAGGATTCACTCGTGTCACATCAAGTAAATCTTATTGATTTACTGTCTAAATCTTATTGATTTAATGTCATGTTTTCTTTCTTTTCCTGCAATTTTATGATGCAAGTTTTGCCATGTGACATTCATCACAGAATAAACCGTTTGGTTTGCTCTACGATGGCTATTTTTGCAGGTTTCACTTCTTATGTCGTGTCAGTAACGAAGGCACTGTCCATCACTTATATTACAGGAAAGAATTGGATCAGTCTGTTGTCTGAGTACAAGCTGAATCCCTATGATGAACTGCAGTTTGGTTTAACAAAAATGCCACAGTTAGTCCTTCTCGCGTTTAAAATAAATGAAGAAAAAAAACTGGATCACGGTCACGGATCCTAGTCAAGTTAGGAAGCCGATCATAGCAGACCAGACACGATCACCGTTGTCTCACACAGATCGAGCACCGGCAGTTGCTCTAGCACTAACAGCGGCAGCAGCTAAGTCTGATCCAGCTGAGGATTGGGCACCGACCGCGTCAGCGGATCAGTCTGATCTACCGGAGAATCGGGCATCGACACCGGCACCTGCTCCGACACTGGCACCAGCTCTACAAGGAGCACCATCTCCGGCAGCAGCGGCGGCTTCGGCACCTGCACCAACACTTGCACTTGCATCTGGTCCGGCCCGTGCAGTTGCACCGGCAACAGACTGGGCTGTAGTTCGCACTTCATATACCAAAGTCCTTACAAAAACCGACATGTCCACCTTCTTGGTAAGCATTGGCCGCCCAAGTGCTTCGTTCTTTTTTCTTTCCATGTTGTTTCACATGATTCACTGTGTTGATCTAACTGTTTGGGTATGTCTTCTTGTTTGCAAACAGAGAATTCCTAGAGCAACGAGGGAGTTGTTCAACAATCCGGGCGACCGCGGCCAAGTTTCTCTTACCATGTGCAGCCTTGGTGTGAATGAACCTGCTCAATATACCGTAAGTACAAAGGATGGTCGCATGATGATTGATGCTAAAGGATGGTCAAGGTTCAAATCTAAATCATATCTTGCGGTAGGGGATGATGTCAAAATCAAACTTTCTCGGCAAGGAGAGCTGGTCCAAAATCAACTTTGAAATTCTTCAGTAGCAGCACGCAACTGCCGAACTGATCTATCCTCCGAGAGATTTTGATGTAATAATCTGGCTTGGTGAAACAAGTGTCCTGTGTGTATAAGTAGTACGATAGTATTATTTATCACATGGTATATCGTTGATAGAATTGCAACTCTGATTGCTGGTTAGGAACTGTTGTTCGATTTCATTCCAACAGCTGCCGTGCTTTATTCAATTTTGTGTATTCGCCTTGCGACAGCATCTAAAACCAGCACAGTACCGATCGCTTGCAATATGAAAAGCACTAAGGTAGAACACATGGGCCCCCAAACATGCAGGGTCGGCCTGCGGCCCAAAGTCCAGAACCGTGAGCCTATCTGAGTATTATATTCTCAGTTGAACCCCCATAATGCACGTGTGTTGCAGAGGGAGTATATTTCTCGGCAAGGTGAGCCTGTGATATAAAAGATTTGTATATTTCTTTACAGAGGGAGTATCTCTGTGTCAAAATATATATTTATGTGTAACTAGTTACTCCTGTCTTTCTACTTCCTTTCGCTGATATGTGGGGCAACCGGCAATGGGGTCCATGTGCCATATGCACAAATTAGAGTGCACAACTTCACGGTAGACACACCCCGGTCGTAGCACCGCAGTAATGCCCAATGAGCCGTCAAATCACAACCCCCCCTTTCCAGCTTTAGCAGTAAGCTGGACGGACGAAGCAGCAATATTTCACTGGGCCTGAATCCCCTTCTCCCTCGTCTACTTGTTTAGAGAAAAACCCCGCTCGGCCATTGCATAGGGTTTTCTCATGGAGAACCAGGTAAGAATTCTTCATCCATCCCCGATAAATCCAAGTCCCTTGGTTGCAGGTAATCCTAGGAAGGCAGCCGCCGCCGTTGATGCATTTTTCTTCGTACTGAATCTAGTGTGTTTCAGTTGCAGTGCCCAAAGTGTGAGTACCCTACAGATTTCTGCGCCCTCGGCGAGACGCCACACTTGTTCCTTCTCATCCTAACACAGCATTTTGAAATGCGCACAGTATGTTCCTAGAATCCTCTTCTCTATCCGGGAGGGTGGGTTTTTTTTTAACATGTTGTGTTCTCATATTATTTTTCCTGCAGTGTATTATTTGCTCTGCCAGAACACATGTACTCAAGATGCTCGGCCTTGCCATAACTGAATACACTAGTTTAATGGTCACAGTGAAGACAAGCCATGGATATTACTTTCGAGTTGGGTTCATGAACCAAGAAGATCGCTCCTTTTTTTATGGCCGAACTTGGATAAACTTTCTCAAGTGTTACAAACTGAAAGTTGGTGCACGAATGTTGATGGAAATAGCAGAACCTGGTCTCATCTTCACTGCGATCTTCCACCCCGACGTCGTTCCAATTGTTCATCCATGTTAGTTTTGTATCTGGTTCTTGCTTGTTGCCTCGATTACTTCTTAATCCACCTATTATGTCTAACTAATCACAATTTAACTTTAGAAGTAGCAATGAATCTCTCAGGAAGATGCTACTTCTAACTAATATTTTCTTATAATTGGTGGCACGTGTAGGTTTTTTCAGAGTTAAGCAGTCTGCTCGTTTGTTACTCTATAATAACTCGGCTGTTACTAATGGCACTGAAGTTGACTGGATCGACATCCACAAGTTCCTACACTTTATTGATCGTCTTGAGGTCCTTGTGGGGCGTTTCAATGGTGGAAGGCAAGGTGGGATATGTGTGCCACTGTTGCACTTGTTGAACAGGTCCAACTGTGTCGAGAAACTTATGGTACAAGATGTTTTCTGTTATATATGTTGTTCATAAACTATTGCTTATACACAGTTTTACAGTTGTGATCTTCTTGAAACAGGAACTGCCGAGTTCTATTGTTCCTATACAGATGCCTGACCATGGTCGGGTCAGACTTGCGCTTGGTCACAACATCATGTTTATGTCGACCTACTCAATTCCCCTTGGAGATGAAAAGATACTTATTCATGGGTGGTCTCAAATAATGAAGGCACGTCCATCTTGGAGAATAGGACAGAAGATTATGTTCATGCTTTTCCATGGCTCTAAAGCGAATATCCTGTTTATTGACCACGTTGAGAGATGAAGCCGCTTTCAGAAGGTTGTGGATGCGCGGGGTGACGCCTGGGCCTTGTCCTGGGGCTTGGCGGCCTCATCCTTGGTTAACTGTAGGCAAAGTAGCACTGTTCGAGGTTTGCTTTGTACAGTTGAACTTGTATAAGTACTCATACTGCTTTTAGCTTTGGTTGTTAAGTGCCCCTGCTAGTTTCAGTTAAGGTTGTTAAGTACTCCTGCTGCTTTTACAGTCTGTCGTGTTTCTCCAGTCCTGTCTTCCTCCAGCCGCCAAAACCAAACCAGCGCTGGCAGGGCCGCCTGCTTCTGCCTCCCACGGCTAGCTGTGCCTCAGTGCACGCATCACCGCCCCACCGTCTCCTAAATCGTTAACGCCGACGTCCTTCATGCGCTTTGGTGCGCTCGCCGTGGCGCCGCCCTCTTGTGTTGTCAACATAGTCAACAAACAACAGGAATCGGCAGAAGTACGTGGAGAGGATGATAGTAGGGACCCACCACGTCAGCGTATGGAAAAATAAAATGCTTCCTCTTAGTGTTTTCGTGACATCTGGGACCCACGACATTGTGAGCGTATATAGTCAATAGACCAGAGAACAGCACAAGATCGGCTGACACCTGGGATGTAGCTACTCGAGCAGTATTTTTTTTGTTTGGTATTGTTGAGACGGAGCAGGGTTTGAACTGGGTTGTGGCCCGTCTAGCCTAGGCTTATATTTTATGTTCACCATGTGACCAGCCCAACTATTTTTTCTTTGTGAAAATGAGCCCAGTTTATTTTTTCTGAAGAATACCCAATCCAGGCCTACTTATTTTTCTACGCCCTGATGGGTTGCAACTCTTTCAAGACGCCTGCAAATCTTGAAAGTAATATGAAATGGGTTGTAAATATAAAAACAGATGACAAATTGGCAATTACTTTATAATTTCTGATTTTTTTTCACATTTTCAGATTCCTATTTCACTGGGCATTAACCTAATTTAAATATATCTTCAAAGTACTTTAAATCTGGCTCGACATTTCGGTATTAAAAATAGTTTGGAACCCACAGAAATATGCGAAATTCGCCCTGGCCAACCAAAAAAGCGACTGCAATAAATTGCATAAGAAGTTGCCATGAGCTATATATAAATTATTAAAAAAAGAGGGACTGGTCTGACTTGTGGGCCTGTTTAGTTGACGCGTATGCAAGATTTTTTTTAGTTATTATATACTACATCAACAAACGATTCTAGCAGATGTAACCATTGGATGTCAATCCAACGGCCGTCTCGTTTCTTCAATCTCTGATCTTCTTGCTCCAACCACCAAAGCAGCGCCGGCAGGACCGCCGCTCCTACCTCCCGTGGCCGGCTGTGCTGCCGCGCAGGCCTCAGCGCCCCCTACTACTCCCACCGCTGGCCAGGGCATCCCTCTACTCACCCACACCCCATGTTATTCTGTGGCGTCGGCAGCCTCACACCACAGCCGAACCGGTGAACCCTTGTACTCCTCTCTGTGCGGGCTTCCACTGCCGCGTCTTCCCCGGCTCCGCGTCGTCCCCTTCCTAGGCCTCGCTATCGTCCACCGTCGTGGTGCTCTCGGCACGGCGTGGTCAATGTGGTCAACGACCGACTTCCATCGGAAGAGTACTGTACGTGGAGAGACTGACAGCTGGGTCCACGGCAACCGCAAGGAAGTGCCTCCTTATTACGCGGAAAATAATTATTCCTCCACCTGACAGCAGGGACCCACCGGACGGGCCACCAGTATTTCACGAAAAAAATGTTTCCCCATGACTGTTGGGACCCAAAGGACGGGCCACCGTATTTCCCAAAAAAAACGTTCCCCCCGCTGTCAGCTCGGACCCACCGGAAGTGCCTCCTTATTACGCACAAAAAAATGAATACTCCCCTGCTAGCTGGGACCAACCTTGGTGGGAGGCTGACTTGTGGGCCTACTAAGTTGACTGGGACGGAGGCCTTTGTCAACTTTAGTCAATATATGAACGATTTTAGCTCCAGTGACCGTACGATGTCCTTCCAACGGCCGTAGTGCTTCTTCAACCTCTGGTCTTCTTGCTCCAGCCGCCCAAAGCAGCGCCGGTCGTGCCGCCTGCTCCTGCCACCCGTGGCCGGCTGTGATGCCGCGGAGGCCTCACCGCCCCCTACTACTCCCACCGCTGGCCAGGCCATCCCTCTACGCACCCACACCCCCTGTTATTCTGCGGCAACGACAACCTCACACCGCAGCCGAACGAGTGAACCCTCATACTCCTCTACGTGCGGGCATCCACTGTCGCGTCTTCCCCGGTTCCGCGTTGTCCCCTTCCTAGGCCTCGCCGTCGTCCACCGCTCTGGTGCTCTCGGCGCGGCATGGTGAACGTGGTCAAGAAATGGCTTCCATCGGACGTGGACTGTACGTGGGGAGGCTGACAGTTGGGTCCACGATCGCAGCAAGGAAGTGCCTCCTTATTACGCGCAAAATAATTATTCCTCCACCTAACAGCAGGGACCCACTGGACGGGCCACCATATTTTGCAAAAAAAACGTTCCCCCCCTGACTGCTGGGACCCACCAGCTACACCTTCACACGCAAGGAAGTGCGTCCGGGCAAAAAAAACGATTCGCCCTCCTGACTGCTGGGTCCCACCAGCTACATCTTCGCATGCAAGGAAGTGCGTCCGGGCAAAAAAAACAAAATGATTCGCCCCCCTGACTATTGGGACCCACCAGCTACATCTTCGCATGCAAGGAACTGCCTGACAGTCGGGACCCACCTGGTCGAAGCGTATGTAGCATTGTCATTCTGGTCGCGAACGTGTACGTACATACTGGTCGATGTAGAGGCGCGCACGTGTCATAGTAGTGGCGTGCACGTAGCATGTACATGTACGTACCGCGACGAGGGTGCAAGAAAGAAAATACGGCCACGTACGTACATACGGGCAGGGTCTCAAACGCCTATCGTGCATATGTACATGGCTGGGTTGGAACGGAGAAACAGCGTCGTCGTCGTGTTCATGGGGAGTTAACCGGCTGGGTCGGAACGGAATGCGTGGTCGTGTTCATCGGGAGGGCTTGGAAGGAACAGGCGATGGAAATGAGGCCTGGCATACCGCACAACGGAGGAAACGGCCTTGTGTTCGACCGGCCACGTTCAAAATGGGATCCTGTTGATCGGGAGGGGCCTGGTGTATCGCAAAACGAAGGAAACGGACCTCCTATGGTCGAAACGGGGGTCCTGTTGATCGGGAGGGGTGTGGCGTACCGCAAAACGGACGAAACAAACCTCCTACGGTCGAAACGGGGGTCCTGTTGATCGGGAGGGGTGTGGCATACCGCAAAACGGACGAAACGGACCTCCTATAGTTGAAACAGGGGTCATGTTGATCGGGAGGGGTGTGGCGTACCGCAAAACAGACGAAACGGACCTCCTACGGTCGAAACGGGGGTCCTGTTCATCGGGAGGGGTGTGGCGTACCGCAAAACGGGACTCCACGGGATATTGTTCATCTCCACCGTCGACCTCCTCCAGCCTCCACGAGCTACCGTCGACCTCCTCCAGCCTCCACGGGCTCCTGTTCATCCAGCCTCCACCGCGCGCTACTCCACCGGCTACTGTTCAACCACCCCTCCACGGGCACCCCTCCACCGTCTACTGTTCATCCAGCCCTCCACACCACGGGGTCCTGTTCAACCACCCCTCCACCGTCTACTGTTCATCCAGCCCTCCACACCATGGGGTCATGTTCATCCAGAGGCAACGCCACCGCTCATTGTTCATCCAATCGATCGGCTTCAGTTAGCAGCCGTAGCGAAGGAATCGCTCGATCTGGTTTAGTTAACAGCCATCGATCGATTGCTCGGGTTCAGTAACGCGTAGCCTACAGTGCAATCGCTCGGGTTCAGTTAGAGGCCAACGCCTCGCTCGAGTTCAGTTAGAGCCAATGCCTCGCACACACGCGCGTATGTGTACGAGAGAAACGCGCATCGCTCGGCCCCCGATCTCCCACCGTAACCGGGAACTCCCCGAAATTTTCCTCCCCCTTGCTTCTACCACGGTTTTTTCTGTCATGGACGGCCCAAAGAATGTCATGCAACTGCGTCTCCGGCCCGCCCAGGACGAAAAGCCCATTTTCTGTCATGATTTTTTGTCATAGAAGTAGGAGCCCACCACATCTATGATGATACCGGGTTTTGTCACAATTATCGTCATAGAAGTGTCATATGTATGACAGGAAAAAATTCGTTCGGCCCAAAATGTCACGGATGTGTCTTTTTTGTAGTGACGGTTAATGGCGGGTCCAAATTCCCCCTCCCGGTCGGAGAGTCTACCACCGCCTTAACAGCAAGAACAGCGGACGACACCTTACAGACGAACCTCGAGTCGAAGGCGAAGCTCCCGGACACCATCAAAGGAGTCCAAACTACTGCGCGGTAGGATAGCCCGGCCCGCCTGGAGATTAATTAAAAACACTCCGGAAAAGGATAATACAAGCCACATAATGCGGCTCAACTGCCAGGTGGCGCAAAACCATTTCTTATGTTTTCTTTACAGGTTCACCTTTACGTAGGCCATGATGGATGGTGTGGGAACAGTTCAAGCTCCTCAGGGAATCTCTAGATATTCCCCTGTAATCATCCGACTACATCCCAGATCCGAACACAACTTCCACACGCCCGGTATCAGCAGGTTTCGCAGTCATATTTCTTTTCATCGCATCATCTGTACTCATACGCATTGACATATTACTCAAATACAATATGTGGATTTATGTGATGCTCACCTACTGCTATTTCTTATTTAAAAATATTTTGTTAAAAAGCGGCTACTTATCGCGATATGACTTAATATGCCAGGGGCTTCGTCACGCCCATACTATGGCAAAAAGGTCCGAACACCTTCACGGTAGTCCGGCACCCCGAACTTATAGCATTATATGCATCAACTCCGAATCATGTCTTGGGTCAATAGTTGGGTTTGCCCGGCTCCTATGTTTTGGTACCTTACGTTCCGCTATATCGGCTAAGGTAGCACTAGGAGAACTACTGCGATTGTGTCCCGGTTCTTTCGGACGAGCACCTCAGTAGAGAAAGCCGAAAACTGATTGTCATGATGTAGCGAGAGCTGGTCAGCTGTTCAAGAGGTTCTAAAATCTTTAAGGATTTCTTCCGCATAATGCTATAACCAATGCAGCGTGCGACGGATAGGCCTTTTCCGATCAGGCGCCTATAGAGCCCCTAGTGCGGTCTTCCGAACACCAAGGGCTGCGCCTACCTTCCTCGTAACAACTCCTATGGCTAAGTGAGAGCGATAAAGCCCTATAGTCTAATTGCCTGGTTCGTTGTGCTGAACACCTCCTTTAGGGACCCAACATTGGGGTAAAGAGTGCTCAGGTTTATCTCGAACACCCCCGTACTCACTATGTGGGGGCGGAAGCCAACTACTGGCCGAGTCTTAGGATTAATATATAAAACAGCCACACAGGAGGAAAAACTTTCAAACAACAAGCAATAGACGGTAAGAATGCTCTTGTTCAAATATTACAAAGGATGAACATGACCGTATTTATGGAAATATAAGGTCCTCTGTGCATTACTCCGCCGCAAGGCGGGCTCCTTTCAAGACACCTTCGTAATACAGTTCGGGCTTGCGGTGCTCCTTCCCCTCCGGCGGTCCCTCGGTCATCAGCTTTTCTGCATCCATCTTCCCCCAATGAACCTTGGCACGGGCGAAGGCCATTCACGCACCCTCTATGCAGACCGACCGCTTGATGACTTCGAGTCGAGGGCAGGCACTTACAAGCCGCTTCACGAGCCCGAAGTAGCTGCTTGGAATCGGCTCAGCAGGCCACAGCCGAATAATTAAATACTTCATGGCTAATTCGGCCGCCTTATGTAGCTCGATCAGCTGCTTCAGCTGATCGGAGAAAGGCATCGGATAATTCGGCGCCAGATACTGCATCCAGAAGATCTTATCCATAGTATTCCCCCCTTCAGCTCGGTAGAATTGGGCAACATCAGATATGATGCGCGGCAGCTCCGCAAATACCCTTGTATACATCAAAACTCAAGATTGTCAAATTTGATTTTCTCATCTCCGATACTTGCTTTTTATAGAAAAAGCCTTACCAACCGCAATCTTCCTCGCCTCCTGGATTTCCTTTAGGGCACCTTGGGCTTCCCCCGGGCATCACTTACGGCTTGTCGAGCCTGGGAGAGTTCGGATTCTTTCCCTGCTAAACTCTACTCCAAGGTCTCGCATTTCTGCACGGCCTCTTGAAGCTCTCGCTCAGCCTCAATAACTCTGGCCTCGTGCTTCTCACGGAGCACCTGCTCTGCGGCTGCTTTCCTCTCGGCTTCGGCCACAGCCTTCTTCAGGGCCTCAATTTTGGCCGACGCCCCTAGAGCACATTATCAAAATATTGTTATCATGCACACTTATCCTTTCGTGCTACATACACAAGGTTTCTACATACCTTGATTATCATCCATCTGTCTCTTCACTTGGCCAAGTTCTCCTTCGGCCCGCTCCAAACTACGCCTCAGTCCGGATACTTCCACGGCTTAAGAAGTGGCAGTCGCTACAAATGCCTGCTGGTTAAAAAGAGTGATAAATGTCATCAAGTGAGTCTCCTGTGGACTTGACTTTGATCCTCTGTCCGGTTCTCTCTTTCACCAAACAATGTATCAGGGGCTACTATCTATACCATGATACTCTCCCAAAAACTCATAAAACATACCTCAAAGTCTCTTATGAGGCTGATACAGGATTCGTTCAGTCCACTCTCAGCGGACTGCATTTTCTCAATCACCGCACCCATGAGGGCACGGTGTTCATCAACGATGGAGGCACCCTTCAGCGCCGCCAATAAAGTATTCGGCACCTCTCATTGGACAGAGGTGGTCGATGGAGCAGGCATACCTCCTCCAGTTGGCAGAAGTTGTCTGTCTAACTAGGGGACCTTATGGGTCTCTAGAATTTTGTCTAGCTTAAGTCCGGATTCAAGATGACCCCCACCGTCGACACCCACGGGAGCTTTCTCACCGTGTGACCGGCCCCAGAAGTATGGCCTCCTGACGCCGCCTTTTCGACCTTCTCCCCTCTTCCGTGGCCTGGGTCCTTCTGGGACGAAACCTTGGTTTCATTCCTACGTTTGGAGAAGGAGGCCTTCGGGAGTGTCCCGCTCCCCATAGTGTCTGAACCCAGCAGATCTTCTGACGAGGATTGTTCGGCACGGGGTTTCGCCGGACTCAAAAAGAAAAGCACGGCTCAGATTAGAATGTGATGCCATGAAAAGTCCGGACGCATGAGTGTGTTCGGATTTTATACTTACGAGTTCACCAGGGGCTCAGCCCTGGGATCCCACTCCGGGCTGCTATCGGTGGCGCCGGTGGACTCCTCTTGAAAAGGAGTTTTTCCCCTCTTAGGCGAATCAGCCTCCAAGGAGTTGGAGGTCGTTCACTTCTTCTTTCCCCTTGCGGGAGATTCATCCTCCTCCTCCCCATCCTCTTCGGAGGAAGAATGGGCATTGGAGTCTCCGGATTTTGTGTCCGGGGCACCACGGCGACGGAGGCCGCCCCTGGTCTTCTTGGCCTCATTTCCGGTCTTCTTCTTCGGCACCTTATATGGCGCCGGGACCAGCATCTTCATCAGAAGTGGGCCGACCGATTCTTCTAGCAGAGGGGCTGGACAATAGATCCGCCCCGCCTTCTTTGCCCAGCCCTAGGAAAATGATAGGAAACACGTTAATTATTTTCCTGAGGATGTGCAGATAGGACACATGAGTGTCAAACATTTAGTTGCTTACCGAACTTGCGGGGCGGGACAGTTGGTACCCGCAGTCCTCAGCGGAGTCTGGCCACGGTTTGCCGGACTTAAAAAGCACCTTCCAGATGTCCTCGTGCGTAGAGCCAAAAAGCTCTAGCAGGGTCTGGTGCTTGGCCGGATCGAACTCCCATAGATTGCAAGCTCGGTGTTGACATGGTAGAATCCGACGAACAAACATCACCTAGAGTACATTGACGAGCTTGACGCTCTTGTCTTCCATGTCTTGAACGCGCATCTAGAGCTCTGATAGCTCGTTAGACGAAGCCCAGTTCAGGCCCTTCTTGTGCCAGGATGTAAGTCATAGGGGGGCACCGAATCTAAACTCCGGAATGGTGGACCACTCCTTGCCACGCGGCTCGGTGATGTAGAACCACTGCTGCGGCCACTCCTTGGTGGACTCGTTGAAAGTCCCTGTCGACCATGTAGCATTGGGCATCTTCCTCACCATGGCACCTCCGCATTCGGCGTGCTTTCCGCTCACTACCTTGGGCTTTACATTAAAAAACCTTTAGCCATAAGCTGAAGTGCGGCGGGACGCGGAGGAAGGACTTGCACACAACTATGAATGTCGAGATGTTGAGGAAGGAATTTGGGGATAGATCATGGAAATCAATCCCGTAATAGTACATGATGCCGCGAACAAATGGGTGGAGGGGAAACCCTAGCCCGTGGACAAAATGAGGGAGAAATACCACTCTCTCGTGGGGTTTCGGGGTGGGGATGGTGTGTCCCGCCATCGGAAGATGATGGCTAATTCTCTTGGCCAGATACCCGGCCCCCCGAAGCTTTTTGATATCCTTCTCCCGGACGGTAGAGGCCATCCACTTGCCTCCTGCTCCGGATCCGAACATCTTTGGGAAGCCTTTTTTGGGCGGAGAAGAGGAGCGCTTGGGCACTAGGGCTCGAGCGGAAAGGAATGGATGAGTAGAGAAGGGCGTGGGTGAAAGGGAAGGTCCTTATCCCCTTATAGAGGCAGCAAAGATCCTGCACCTCCCCACTTGCCTGCTAAAAATGCTTATTCCCCCAAGCGCCACGATTGATGGCACGGTTGGGTTACCCACACCCGTATTAATGAGAATCCCGCAATGGGGAAACACGATCTCTACTTCGACAAGATGTGCTGATAAAACCGCCTCGTGATATGTGCATCGGCAGGTTATGAAAATGGTTTCGAATAATGACCAGGCCATGGTGTGACGTCGCGCTATAAAAAGCTGTCAGCAGATTAGATTTGTGGAAAATTATACTCTCTACGGTGGTATGTGGAATTTGTTTTGCAGAGCCGGACACGGTCCTTGTGTTCTAATTCTTCTATGGAGTATTCGGAGAAGGAACCTGCCTTGCAATGCCGAAGATAATTTGCACGCCGGACTCATCATCATTGAAGCCTGGTTCAGGGGCTACTGAGGGAGTCCTGGATTAAGGGGAACTCGGATAGCCGGACTATATACTTTGGCCGGACTGTTGAACTATGAAGATAAAAGATTGAAGACTTTGTCCCGTGTCCGGATGGGACTCTCCTTTGCGTGGAAGGCAAGCTTGGATATTCAGATATGTAGATTTCCTTCTCTGTAACCGACTCTGTGTAACCCTAGCCCCCTCCGGTGTCTATATAGACCAGAGGGTTTAGTCCGTAGGACAACAACAATCATAATCATAGGCTAGCTTCTAGGGTTTAGCCTCTATGATCTCGTGGTAGATCAACTCTTGTAATACTCATACCATCAAGATCAATCAAGCAGGAAGTAGGGTATTACCTCCATCGAGAGGGCCCGAACCTGGGTAAAACATCGTGTCCCATGCCTCCTGCTACCATTAGCCTTAGACGCACAGTTCGGGACCCCCTACCCGAGATCCGCCGGTTTTGACAACGACAGAGAGGTCCACTGGTCAAAGCCTGTCCATGCAAAGTCAAAGGGCTAGATCTCGTGGTCAAACGCTACAGGGTTAGGCGGGACGGGGGCCCTGGGGGTAGCAATGCCACCGGAGCGTCGCACTGGGACCTCATACATGCGGGGTGGTGGGGTGGCATGTCCGAAGAGGCGGCACGCGTCTCTGGGGTGTGCCCCCCCCCCTCACAGACGACGATGACACGGTAGTAGACGTTCTGTGGTAACAATGCGGCGTGAATATTATTAAATACTCGGAGCGTGATAAAATCATGAGTTTTTTACACGACGTGGGCACATGTGCTATAGGACTGATGGTAATTTTTCATAATTGTTGGTGATGGAGAAGTATCTGAACACTTCCCTCTACGCGGATTGCTCTCCGCGTGTTATGACTGTGGCCGGCAGCCTCCGGGGGCTCGCATGCCATGAAATCTTGCGTAGGCGGCCTCTCACAAGTCTGGAAGTGTTGTGGCGGTTGCAAAAGCCCGGCAGGCGTCTCCCGGGTGTGCCCCCCCCCCCTCCCACGGACGGCACCGCCGCCGGCTCCTGGAGGGGGGAAACGGACGCATCGGGTCTACACGGAGGGGATCTTGCTATGGGTCTGGCCCGAATGTTGCTCCAAAGTGTTCCTATGGGGTGACCTAACACAACCGGGTGGAGAGGTCCACTAGTCAAAGCCCGTCCATGCAAAGTCAAAGGGCTAGATCCCGTGGTCAAACACTACAGGGTTAGGCGGGACGGGGGGCCTGGAGGTAGCAATGCCATCGGAGCGTCGCACCGGGCCCTCATACATGCG
>NC_041383.1:68815644-68816701 GCF_002162155.2 Triticum dicoccoides
CGCGTATCCGGGGTGTGCCCCCCTCACGGATGGCGCCGCCGCCGGCACCTGGATGGGGGAAACGGACGCGTCGGGTCTACACGGAGGGGATATAGCTGTGAGTCTGGCCCACATGTTGCTCCAAAGTGTTCCTATGGGCTGACCTAACACAACTGGGTGGATAGGTCCACTGGTCAAAGCCCGTCCGTGCAAAGTCAAAGGGCTAGATCCCGTGGTCAAACACTACAGGGTTAGGTGGGACGGGGGCCCTGGGGGTAGCAATGCCACCGGAGCGTCGTACCGGGACCTCATACATGCGAGGTGGTGTGGTGGCATGTCCAAAGAGGCGGCACGCGTCTCCGGGGTGTGCCCCCCCCCCCTCATAGACGGCGATGACACGGTAGTAGACGTTCTGCGGTAACAATGCGGCGTGAATATTATTAAATACTCAGAGCGTGATAAAATCATGAGTTTTTTACACAACGTGGGCACATGTGCTATAGGACTGATGGTAATTTTTCATAATTTTTGGTGATGGAGAAGTATCTGAACACTTCCCTCTACGCGGATTGCTCTCCGTGTGTTACGACTGTGACCGGCGGCCTCCGGGGTCTTGCATGCCACCAAATCTTGCGTAGGCGGCCTCTCACAAGTCTGGAAGTGTTGTGGCGGTTGCAAAATCCCGGCACGCGTCTCCGGGGGGTGCCTCCCCCCCTCCCCCCCGGACGGCGCCGCCGCCGGCTCCTGGAGGGGGGAAACGGACGCGTCGGGTCTACAGGGAGGGGATCTTGCTATGGGTCTGGCCCGGATGTTGCTCCAAAGTGTTCCTATGGGCTGATCTAACACAACCGGGTGGAGAGGTCCACTGGTCAAAGCCCGTCCATGCAAAGTCAAGGGGCTAGATCCCGTGGTCAAACGCTACAGGGTTAGGCGGGACGGGGGCCCTGGAGGTAGCAATACCATCGGAGCATCGCACCGGGCCCTCATACATGCGGGGTTGTATGGTGGCATGTCCGAAGAGGCGGCACGCGTCTCTGGGGTGTGCCCCCCTCACGGACGGCGCCGCCGCCAACTCCTG
>NC_041383.1:68816711-68817749 GCF_002162155.2 Triticum dicoccoides
GTGTGGTGGCATGTCCGAAGAGGCAGCACGCGTCTCCGGGGTGTGCCCCCCTCATGGATGGCGCTGCCGCCGGCACCTAGAGGGGGGAAATGGACACATCGGGTCTACACGGAGGGGATATAGCTGTGAGTCTGGCCCGGATGTTGCTCCAAAGTGTTCCTATGGGCTGACCTAACACAACCGGGTGGATAGGTCCACTCGTCAAAGCCAGTCCGTGCAAAGTCAAAGGGCTAGATCCTGTGGTCAAACGCTACAGGGTTAAGCGGGACAGGGGCCCTGGGGGGTAGCAATGCCACCAAAGCGTCGCACCGGGACCTCATATATGAGGGATGGTGTGGTGGCATGTCCAAAGAGGCGGCACACATCTCCGGGGTGTGCCCCCCCCCCTCTTGGACGGCGAAGACACGGTAGTAGACGTTCTGTGGTAACGATGCGGCGTGAATATTATTAAATACTCGGAGCGCGATAAAATCATGAGTTTTTTACACGACGTGGGCACATGTGCTATAGGACTAATGGTAATTTTTCAGAATTTTTGGTGATGGAGAAGTATCTGAGCACTTCCCTCTATGCGGATTGCTCTCCGCGTGTGTACGAATGTGGCCGGCGGCCTCCGGGGGCTCGCATGCCGCCAAATCTTGCGTAGGCGGCCTCTCACAATTCTGAAAATGTTGTGGCGGTTGCAAAAGCCCGGCATGCGTCTCCGGGGTGTGCCCCCCCTCACGGACGGCGCTACCATCGTCCGTGAGGGGGGAAACAGACGCGTCGGGTCTACACGGAGGGGATCTTGCTGTGGGTCTGGCCCGGATGTTGCTCCAAAGTGTTCCTATGGGCAGACCTAACACAACCGGGTGGAGAGGTCCACTGGTCAAAGCCCGTCCGTGCAAAGTCAAAGGGCTAGATCCCGTGTTCAAACGCTACAGGGTTAGGCGGGAAGGGGGCTCTGGGGGGTAGCAATGCCACCGTAGCATAGCACCGGGACCTCATTCATGCGGGGTGGTGTAGTGTCATGTCCGAAGAGGCGGCACGCGTCTCCAG
>NC_041383.1:68817759-68818740 GCF_002162155.2 Triticum dicoccoides
CTGGCACCTAGAGGGGGGAAACGGGCGCGTCGGGTCTACACAGAGGGGATATTGTTATGGGTCTGGTCCGGATGTTGCTCCAAATTGTTCCTATAGGCTGACCTAACACAACCGGGTGGATAGGTCCACTGGTCAAAGCCCGTCCGTGCAAAGTCAAAGGGCTAGATCCCGTGGTCAAATGCTACAGGGTTAGGCGGGACGGGGACCCTGGGGGGTAGCAATGCCACCAGAGCGTCGCACCGGGATCTCATACATGTGGGGTGGTGTGGTGGCATGTCCGAAGAGGCGACACGCGTCTCCAAGGTGTGCCCCCCCCTCACGGACGGCGATGACACGGTAGTAGATGTTCTGCAGTAACGAGGCAGCGTGAATATTAATAAATACTCGAAGCACGATAAAATCATGAGTTTTTTACACGACGTGGGCACATGTGCTGTAGGACTGATGGTAATTTTTCATAATTTTTGGTGATGGAGAAGTATCTTAATACTTCCCTCTACGCGGATTGCTCTTCGCGTGTCTACGACTGTAGTCGGCGGCCTCCGGGGGCTCGCATGCCACCAAATCTTGCATAGGCGGCCTCTCACAAGTCTGAAAGTGTTGTGGTGCTTGCAAAAACCCGAGATGCGTATCCGGGGTGTGCCCCCCTCATGGATGGTGCCGCCGCCATCCGTGAGGGGGGAAACGGATGCGTCGGGTCTACACGGAGGAGATCTTGCTGTGGGTCTGGCCCGGATGTTGCTCCAAAGTGTTCCTATGGGCTGACCTAACACAACCGGGTGGAGAGGTTCACTGGTCAAAGCCCGTTCGTGCAAAGTCAAAGGGCTAGATCCCGTGGTCAAACGCTACAGGGTTAGGCGGGACTGGGGCCCTGGGGGTAGCAATGCCACTAGAGCGTCGCTCCAGGAGCTCATACATGCGGGGTGGAGTGGTGGCATGTCCGAAGAGGCGGCACGCGTCTCCGTGGTGTGCCCCCCCCCC
>NC_041383.1:68819464-68823678 GCF_002162155.2 Triticum dicoccoides
CGTGACACGGTGACAGCGACGTTCGTAACGGGGGGCAATCGATTTAGATAAGGCATAATTATCTTATGGAAAAACAAAAAATAATACAAAGTAAAAATAAAAAATAAAAATAAATATATGCCAACGGCAAGGCCGTCGGCATAGATACGCACACGGAGGTGCAGTTCCATGGATCAATGACGTGGCATCGCACACAGATTGATGATGTGGCAGAGGGGCATGGGCCAGGCCTGTGCCGACGGCTACGCCGTAGGCATACCTCTGCCATAGATAGTATAAAGTAAAATAAAAAAACGTATGCCGACGGCAAAGCTTCGCACACGGAGGTGCAGTCCCATGGATCGATGGCGTGGCAGAGGGGCATAGGGCCAAGCCTATGTCGACGGCTATACCGTAGGCATATCTCTGCCATAGATATGCCGACGGCCGCTGTTACCTCCCGTCGGTGTAGTTTCAACGCCGTCAAACAGTCAACGCTGAACAAGTATGTGGGCATGTGCTATGCCAACGGCCTAGCCTATGCCGACGGCCCCCGTAGGCGTATATGTAGTTGTCCCGACGGCCTCATCTATGCCGACGGCCCCGTCGGCATAGGTAGACGTATGCCGACGGCTTTTCTATGCCTACGGCCTGTCCTAGGCCGTCGGTATAGGTCTATCTATGCCGACGGGGGGCCGTCGGCATAGATCGGGGCCGTCGGCGTAAGCAGTTATTCTGGTAGTGACTAAACCCGGAGCAACACATGCATCTTCGAGGAGAACAAGTGTGGCCACGTACAAGCATGGAGGAGGAGGGGGAATCAAAGGCCGCGCCATCGTCTACCTCAACATGGGAAGATCAAAATGACAGCATGCATCTTCTTCAATGGCATGCCTACACCCACCATCTTCTCTTTATCTTTTTTTATCCTTTTTATTTCCGGGCCGGATGATTAGAGCTCGCCTGGTGCCACTGAAGAAGATGGAAGAGGAGTTACCCATCATGCTCACATCTTCATCAACCTCGCCAGTCTTGTCATCACCAACATCAGGCTCGACGGTCATTCAACTGCATCAACCATTCGTCTGTAGGACGACATCTGCATCAACACGCCGTGATATGCCTACACCGACTTCACACTCGGTGTGGATGCCCGTTACCACGGCACGGCGTCACAATCTTCATCAACTCTTCATTCGGCGAGGATGTCCTCTACCTTGATGCCACCGGACTTCAACATGATAATATTGCCATCTTCTTTGACTTATGTCCTGGCGAGGATGCCGACTGCACCAGCACGCCGTCATCCCATTACACCAACCATCTACACTGAGCGGAGGCCGTCCTCGTACTTGCGATGGCTCGAGATCTACATCGACGAGCTCATATTAGTGTCATCTTCAAGCAACGCCACCACGCGGCGACACTCAAGTCTACTCCGACTTCTACATCAACACCTTTCCCCAACATCGTCCAAGCTCCGACGAGATGAAACCACTTCACCATCATGTCTTTCTTCTGATGAAGCTACCCATATCTTGCCGGGCACCGGCGAGGCGAAGGCAAGACACACACAGTCCGACGCCGATGAGGCGGACACCACCATGCCGGGCACCGATGAGGCGAAGGCCACCCATCTGCTTGAGCTGACGAGGCCAGACATCTTCATCACCGGACATCGACAGGCCGGAGGGACATGGCCAAGCATCATCGGAGCGACGGGCGTACCACTCTACCCCTCTGTCCCACAATATCATCACCATCGTCCACGCCAAGCACTTGGAGAAGACGAGACTTCAAGACGACAACAAATCAGTAGCTTAATCAGAGGTGGTCCGCATCTTAGACTCGGGAACGTAATTAATCGGGAGCCTTCCGAGGCCCCGTGAACCAGAACTGCACAATCGCCCAAGTCATATCGGTCGAGCTAGCAGGCCATGGAGCGCTTATGTAAAGGGATCATGTAATTTGTTTCTCCGTTGAGAGATTAATAAAGTACAAGTTTCCCTATATCTTATTTGTGTACTTAGTACACAAGCACACCCACATGTTTATTTCCCCTGGTGCATAGAGAGATAATAACATGATAACTCATCCTTATTTTTATTATTTCTCATGTCAAACAAAATAACGCCCGCAAGAGAGCTCTCCAGCTGTATTTTCTTCTGATGAAGCTACCCATATCTTGCCGGGCATCGACGAGGCAAAGGCAAGACACACTGTCCAACACACCGACAAGGCGGATACCACTAGACTGGGCACCGACGAGGCGAAGGCCACCCATCTGTTTGAGCTGACGAGGCCAGACATCTTCATCATCGGACATCGACAGGCTAGAGGTACATGGCCAAGCATCACCGGAGCGATGGGCGTACCGGTCCAGACCTCTACTCCACAACATCATCACCATCGTCTACGCCAAGCACATGGAGAAGACGAGACTTCAAGACGACGACCATTGCAGCAGCTTAATCAAAGGGCGTCCGCAACTTAGACTCGTGGACATAATTGTTTATTGTTCCATGCTATTATATTATCTGTTTTGGATGTTTTATATGCATTAATATGCTATTTTATAAAAAAATGGACTAACTTATTAACCTAGAGCCTAGTGCTAGATTCAGTTTTTTCCTTGTTTTTGAGTATTGCAGATAGGGAACACCAAACGAAGTCCAAACGAAATGAAACTTTACTATGATTTTTCGTGGACCAGAAGACACCCAAGGGACTTGGAGTCCAAGTCAGAGGAGCCTCGAGGTGGACACTAGGGTGGAGGGCGCGCCCAGGGGGTAGGGCGCGCCCCCTACCTTGTGGCCCCTTGCAGCTCGCCTAACCTAATTCTCCGGCCTATATATTCACATACATTCTAGAAACATTAGAGGAAGCCACGAAACCACTTTTCCGCTGCCATAGCCTTCTGTACCCGTGAGATCCCATCTGGAGGAATTTTCCGGTACTCTGCTGGAGGGGGATTCGATCACAGAGGGCTTCTACATCAACACCATTGCCCTTCCGATGAAGCATGAGTAGTTTACCATAGATATAAGGGTCCATAGCTAGTAGCTAGATGGCTTCTTCTCTCTCTTTGATTCTCAATACCATGTGTCTGCTTGATGTTCTCCTTCGGGCCGCGGTGGCGGAGCGGGCGATGGCCCTGGCTTTCGATGGTGGTGTGGCGGCCGCGACGACAGATGGTGGGGTGGCGGCAATAGAGGCCGGCAACAGCTGCCTTCGGGCAGTGGCGGTGGAGCGTGTGGTGGGTGTTGCGCGCACACCCAACAGGGATGCCACGCGCACTACACTATGTCAGGGACTGCGCCGCCACTGCAGTGTAGCCTCCCAGCTGGAGTTGTCCTCTGATGATGGCGGAGTGGATGACCGACGACGATGGACCGGTGCAATTGGCGATTGTGGGAGAAGCAGACGAGATAAGCTACAAGGAGGGAGGGTAAAATGCAATGCTGGACTCGCCGTCTGTGAAGGTTTATATAGCAGATCGGTAAGCATTTGGATTTTGGGGGATTTTGCCGAGACAGGCGGGAAGCTTGCATGGCTATGCGCGGAAACCAGCACGATTGCGCGGGAATGGGCTCACCGACGATTCATTGGCGCCACTTCGAGCCATCGTTTGGCCAAAAGAACGCCCCTATGCGTTGCTCAAGCTTGCGCTACCCCAACACGTACAGGAGGTCTGCGTACACTAATTAATGTGCTTGAGAAATAGACCTTTTGCTGTAACAAGTCATGGAAGCATAAAGTAAATGAAGAAGTCTACGCCCCTGTTTTCCATGAAAAAACGTTTTGCAGCACCATTCATGGTTTTTGGGCGACTTGGTTCGTCGGTGTCAGCGACCTAGGTCATGAGGGGAGGAGGGTAGGCGAGTTTGTGCCTCGTGTTAGGCGATTCAGGTTGGGTGCTTCGGTGGTTTTTAGGCGACTTGGTTCATCAGGGTCGGCAACCTAGGTCATGAGGTGAAAGGGGGGTAGCTGAATTTGTGCCTTGTGTTAGGCGATTCAGTTTGGGTGCTTCGGTGGTTTTGGGCTACATGGTTCGTCGGTGTCAGCGACTTAGGTCACGAGGGGAGAGTGGGTAGGCAAGTTTGTTCCTCGAGTTAGGCGATTCGGGATGGGTGCTTTGGTGATTTTTGGTGACTTGTTTCGTCTGGGTCGGCGACCTTGGTCACGAGAGGAGAGTGGGGTAGGTGAGTTTGTCCCCCGTGTTAGGCGATTCGGTT
>NC_041383.1:68824161-68838449 GCF_002162155.2 Triticum dicoccoides
CATTCGGGTTGGATGCTTCGTTGGTTTCGGGCAACTTGGATCGTCGGGGTCGGCAACCTTGGTCACCAGGAGAGAGGGGGTAGGCGAGTTTGTCCCTTGTGTTAGGCGATTCGGGTTGGGTGTGTCAGTGGTTTTGGGCAACTTGGTTCGTCTAGGTTGGCAACCTAGGTCACGAGGGGAGAGGGGGTAGGCGAGTTTGTCCCCCGTGTTAGGCGATTCGGGTTGGGTGCTTTGTTGGTTTTGGCAACTTGGTTCGTGTATTTTCCGCGTCCCGATAGGGGTCAAGCTCGGGTCGGCTTCCCACCCATGTATGTAAAGGTTGAGGGCAAAGATTTTCCGCGCCTCACAATTTTTTTTACAGGTCGCGGGCTGATACGGTGTCCGATCGGGACACTTTTTTTCCTGAAACATTAAATGGGTGGTTATTCTGTGGGTTCGCGCGTTTTAAGGGTCCGCTAGAGATGCTCTTACCCGCCCCCGCCCCCCTACCCTTAATTGTGTTCCCTACTAAAGAAAAGCAGATGCTAACTTAGGCAACTTTAGTGTAAGAGATTAGGTGACTCGAAGGATGGATGAGCTAACTTAGTATATGTCAGGACCCCGATTCTATGCCACACCGATCTAGCATGTAACACCTCATATCACTTTGCGGCCTCACGCACGGTATTCCCACGGGTGTCGCCTTACCGTGCCCGGGACCGTTTGCGCCTTTTGGCACACGTATATGATAGTGCCGCTAGCATCCATATGACAAAGAACCCGGGCTGACATGGCTAGTCGTGAACCCAAAGTGGCACTAACTTATAGGGACAGGCATACATGACCCAGCAACGAACGTGTCGGTCATCAGCGAGTGAGTCCTGGCTGTAGCAACTGGGCTACCAGGACTCCGGTAAACACTGCGTGGCATTTCCCCGAAGGGACAGACACAGGAACGAAGAAGGACACATGCCGGCCAACCTAAGTGTTCCGGAGCAGTAGCAAGCTACCAGGGCTCAGTGGAAGCACTAGGAGACATTTCCCAGTAAGAGAGGCTACTAAGGATAAACAACTAGATAGTCAGATCCCACACATAGCAATACACATTACACGTACGCATAACATGCAAGTATGTGCTGTACAACATGGCATCACAGCATAACTCAACAACTCATATAGATAAGGCTCAAAGAGCCATCAAAGCATTATTACAAACAGGGGTCACAAGACCCATCATACAGAGCATACAAGCAACAAGCGGAAACACTACATGTCTGGGTACAGACATCTACAAATGAAAAAGGCTAAAGAGCCTGACTATCTACAGCATCTGGTCAAGATCGTAGCTGAGGTACAAGCTACTCGTCGAAGTCCACGAGAACACTAGTAAGACCGAAGTCTCCGCTGCAAAAACATAAATAAAGCAACATGAGTACAAAGGTACTCAGCAAGACTTACATCAGATCCTATCATACATGCATTTGTATCAAGAGGGTAATGTGGGGTTTAGTTGCAGCAAGCCAGCTTGGACTCTGTGGCTATCCTGTTCTACGACTACCAGAACTTCTTTGAGGTGATATGGCGCACACGAGTCCACTAATCACCACGCAATACACTACTATGGATTCATCCCCGTCTCCCTACGAGAAAGCCATCCATAGTACTCACACTTGTCTTGAGCATTTTAGAGTATCCACTTCAAGTTGTCTATGTACCATGTAAGCATCCAAGAAGTCCATCACCGCGGACCCGGCTATTCGAATAGATCATGTTAACCCTGCAGGGGTGTACTTCTTCACACACGCTCTCGCCACTTACCGCCATGTACACGTCATGTATCTCGGCAACCTTCAAGCGGAAGCCTGGCGAGGGTGTCGGCCACGACCTGACTAACCACACAAGACTCTAATCCAGGTTTATCGCCTATTCGGGTTCCATCCGCAAGGAGATCCGGCCGGGGTGTCGCTCACGGCCCCAAACGATGTGAGCAGGGTTCCCAAGCCCACCATCCGGGTGCCACTTGGTACACCGTGCCACTATGCCTAGTCTGTCCCAAGCCCACCTAGCCGGGTGCCACTTGGTAGACTACTAACACTACCTACAAACACCAGAAACTAGTTGCGACTCCTTGACAGAGACCAAGTTGGTTAATAAGTCGAGAGAGTCAATTAAGGATCCCAATGTGTGGTAGTATCGAGTCATTGGACGACATACACAGAACTCAGTGCTTAAGGATGGTTCCAGTGAGACAACCCACCATGTACTCCTACATGGCCTCTCACCGCTACCTTTACCAAATCGTGTTCACACACTTAACTCTCAGCACCAGAACATATCATAACACTCCAATTCATTCCCAATGAATCAGACCTGACACAACTCTAAGCAATAGCAGGCATGGCATGGTAGGAACACAACAATGGCTTCAATCAACTCCTACACATGCTAGTGGGTTTCAACTATTTACTGTGGCAATGACAGGTCATGTAGAGGAATGGGTTCAACTACCGCAGCACAAAGTAGCAGATGAATCGTTGTTGTCCTAATGCAATAACTGAGAGCAGGAGCGAGAGAGTAGGATTGTATCGGAATGAACAAGGGGGTTTGCTTGCCTGGTAGATCAACAAGGGGGCACTGCTCCTCAGACAGGTACTCTGGAACGGACTCCGGAGCAGGACCTATCGAGAAGGAATGGTGCCAACAATCAATACACAAGCATATGCAACAATATGATGCATGAACATGGCATGAAGATGTGATGTTGTTTGAGCTAATGCAACTAGTATTCATTTGGTTTGAAGTCCATTTGGACCACAGGTTCAAATGCATCTCCAAATCAGCTCTTTATATAAGCCATTTTAGTGTTTTCACTTATACAGCAGGTATAACTTGCTTTTTCATGCATGAAACTGGTATAGATGGATAGGTTGCATTTTTCTGATAATTTTTCATATATAAATTATTTCAATCTGAGTTACGGTTGAATTTCTATGATTTTTTGAAGTTTTGAACATTTTCTGGAATTTCCTGATTTATTTTAATTCCAGAAAATATATTATTGCGCCAGCATGACGTCATGCCTACGTCAGCAGGTCAACGGTGCTGACCAGGTCAAACCTGACGGCTGGGACCCACATGTCAGTGTAACATCTAACTAACAGAGTTAGTTAGTGTTAGGTTAGCACTAACCTAGGTTAATTAGGGCCTGGGCCCACCTGTCAGAGAGACAACTAATTAACTGAGTTAATTAGCACTAACTAAACTAACACCTAAACTAAACAGGGGCATGGCCCACGCGTCAGTGACCCTGGGGGGGTCAAACCCCAGGTCAAACAAGTCAAACCCACCGGCGGTTAGTCGCCGGCGAGATCCGCGGCGAACTTGTGCCCCGGGTTTCCTCTGTGGTGCTCCAAATGACGCGCGGCTAGGCGCGTTGGAGAGCCAGCTCGATGGCGCGTCGGCCGGTGGCCGTGGCTGGGCCTGGGATGGCCGGAGTCGGCGGTGGCGAGCTCGGTTGCGGCCGCCGGAGTTCGGTCGTGCACGAGAGCGCATTTGGAGCTCGAAGACGAGAGAAGCAAAGCGCTAGGGATGCTCTACGGGGCCTTACGAGCTTGTTGGACTCGCCGGGGTGACCAAATGGTCACCGGAGCTGCGTCGACGGCGAGCTCGGCGGGGGCGAAGGTTTGGCCATGGTGGATATGACAGCTAGACGGCGAGCGCGACCAGGGGAGAGAGGGGAGAAGAAGCAGGGCTCACGGCGGACTCAGGGTTGCTTGTTGTGGCCGGGGACGCGCTGGAGACGACGAAGCGGCGATGGCGATCTGCGGCGGCCGGAGGTGATGAAGGCGACGGCGACGGCTCCACAGGGCGCTCCGGCTTGTGTGGCTCGGTGGAGAGCTTCAGAGCGAGGAGGCGGAGCTCCTGCGCGTGTCGGAGAGGCGAGGGGGAGGCGGTGGCTACGGCAACGACGTGCGGCGGCGACGGCAGCGTTCGGGCACGGTGGGGAAACGGCGAGGGAGAGAACAGGGGGAGAGTGAGAGCGGTCGGGGCGGCGCGTGGCGTCGCGCGGGGCATCCAGACGATGAGGGGGAGAAGCAGGAGGTGGCGGGGAGACGTGGCCCCAGCCGGACGCGTGGCCGCGCGCGCCGGTGCATGCCCCTGTCCTCCTGGCGCGAGGAAGGGGACGACTAGCGTCGGCCAGCTGGCTGGGCCGGCCTGCTGGGCCGCTGGGCCAGGCCACACAGTGCCAGGCTGCGGGTAAGTCCAGGTAGGGTTTTCCTCTTTTATTTCTTTTTCTAATTTTCTGACATTTGTTTTGATTTAACTAAAATACTAAATCATTTTATTACCTTATGCCAATTTTTGCAGGAGCTAACTATATTATTCCAGAGCTCCTCAGCAAATGGCATAATTTTTGGACAATATCTTATATATATATAACAATATATATCCAAAGCAAATAATTACTCGGTTAATCCAAATGGCCAAAATAAATATCCATGAGCTCCTAAAATATTTGTTTGAATTTTACCTCTGACCAATATTATTAGAGAGCAACATGAACATTTTCTTGGATCTTTTTGGAACAATTTTTATTTGGGTCATTTTCAGAAATGATTCTGAGGGTTTCACAAGTCCTCATTTCAAAATTAAATGGAATTTAAAAATGATGCACAACTGACTAGCTAGCCTTGAGCATACCAGAACTAGGGATGTGACAACTCGCCCCCACTTGAAAGAATCTCGTCCCGAGATTCAGGGGTCGATGGAAAGAAAACGGGGTACTCCGATCGAAGACGATCTTCTCGCTCCCAAGTAGCTTCTCTCTCGGAATGGTGAGACCACTGAACCTTGAGAAACTTGATGTTCTGACGTCGGGTAACATGCTCTGCTTGACCAAGAATGCGAACCGGGTACTCTCAGTATGTGAGGTTCTCTTGGAGATCAAGCGTTTCGTGGTCCACTCCACGGATAGGACCCGAGAAGCAACGCCTGAGTTGAGAGACGTGGAAGACATCGTGAACTCGAGAAAGATGTGGAGGTAGTTCCAACTGGTAGGCAACCTCTCCTCGTTTAGCGAGAATACGAAAAGGACCAATGTAACGAGGAGCCAACTTGCCCTTGATACCGAAACGATGGGTACCCTTGAAAGGAGTAACCCGAAGGTAAGCTTTGTCGCTAATTTCATAAGTCATATCCTTATGATGACGATCATACTGGCTCTTTTGATGAGACTGGGCTGTTTTCAAATTCTCACGAATGATGCGAACTTGCTCTTCTGCCTCCTGGATCATGTCCGGTCCAAAGAATTGTCTTTCACCGGTTTCTGACCAGTTCAAAGGTGTTCGACATCTTCGTCCATAGAGAATCTCAAAAGGAGCTTTCTTGAGGCTGGATTGATAGCTATTGTTATAAGCAAACTCGGCGAAAGGAAGACATTTCTCCCAATCCATACCGAATGAGATAACACAAGCTCTAAGCATGTCTTCGAGAATTTGGTTGACCCGTTTCACCTGACCACTCGACTGAGGGTGGAAAGCGGTACTGAAGGAAAGATGGGTTCCCATGCCAGTTTGGAAACTCTCCCAGAAATGAGAAGTGAAAAGACTACCACGGTCTGAATTGATCTCTAGTGGAACACCATGAAGTGATACTATTCGAGAAATACATAAGTCAGCGAGCTGACTAGCAGTGATACTCTCTCAAACAGGAAGGAAGTGAGCCACTTTGGAAAGACGATCAATGACTACGAAGATAGCATTATTCCCTTTCTTGGTCCTGGGAAAGCCGGTGATGAAGTCCATACCAACTTTATCCCATTTCCACTCAGGAATGGCTAGAGGCTGAAGAGTGCCAGCAGGTCTTTGATGCTCTGCCTTAACACGACGACAAACGTCACATTTAGCAATGAACTCAGCGATTTCTCTCTTCATCCTAGTCCACCAGAACCTCTGGCGTAGGTCCTGATACATCTTAGTACTACCGGGATGAATCGTGAGAGGAGATTCATGCGCCTCCTTAAGGATCAGCTGTCGAAGATGTTGCTTCTTAGGAACCACTAGACGGTTCTCGAAGAAAAGAACACCTCGATCATCAACAGAGAAACTACCAGCATCTCCCTTCTTAACGTTATCCTTGATTCGAGAAATACCCTTATCATATTGCTGGCTAGTTATGATCTGACCCTCAAGAGTAGGTTTCGCCACCAAGGTAGAAAGGAATACGTGAGGAGCTATGTGAAGATTAAGCTTACAAAATTCCTCATGGAGAAGTGGTTGGCCTTACTGCAACATGAGATTGTTGCAATAGGATTTACGGCTTAGCGCATCAGCCATGACATTGGCTTTGCCTAGAGTGTAGGTAATCCCTAGATCATAATCTGTGATTAACTCCAACCAACGTCTTTGCCTAAGGTTCAAATCTGGTTGGGTGAAGATATACTTGAGGCTCTGGTGATCGGTGTAGATCTCGCAACGTTTACCAAGAAGGTAATGTCGCCAGGTCTTGAGTGCATAGACTACGGCTGCAAGCTCTAGATCATGTGTAGGATAATTCTCCTCATGTGGATGCAACTGACGAGATGCATAGGCAATCACATGACGATCCTGCATAAGAATGCAACCTAGTCCTTGTCATGAGGCATCGCAGTAGATAACAAAGTCTTTAGTGAAATCCGGTGGCACAAGTATGGGAGCAGAAGTCAGGCGTCTTTTCAGTTCCTGAAAACTATACTCACACTGTGGGGACCACTCAAACTTTTTATCTTTCTTGAGAAGTTCCATGAGGGGTTTGGCTACTTTGGAGAAGTTTTCAACAAAACAGCGGCAATAGCTGGCTAGACCAAGGAAACTCCTAACTTGTTTGACTGTTTCAGGTGGAGTCCAATCGAGAACGTCCTTAACTCTCTCGGGGTTGACAGCAATGCCCTTACCAGAGATTATGTGGCCTAGATAGGTCACTTCTGGCAACCAAAATTCGCACTTGGAGAACTTGGCATAAAGGCGGTGCTCTCTGAGTTTTTCTAACACAAGTCTAAGATGTTCGGCATGCTCTTCCTCGTTCTTCGAGTAAATAAGAATATCATCGAGGTAAACCACGACGAACTTATCTAAGTACTCCATGAAGATCGAGTTCATCAAGCGGGAGAATGTAGCTGGAGCGTTGGTTAGACCAAAGGACATGACGGTGTACTCGTACTGGCCATAACGAGTGACAAAAGTCGTTTTAGGGATGTCCCCATTTCTGCTCTTGATTTGGTGGTAGCCTAACCTCAAATCCATCTTGGAGAAGACTGAGGATCCAGCGAGCTGATCATACAGGTCGTTGATCCTGGGGAGCGGATACTTGTTCTTTATCGTGACCAAATTAACGGGACGATAATCTACAACCATCCGATCCGTACCATCCTTCTTCTTGACGAAGAGGACGGGGCAAGCCCAAGGAGAAGAACTAGGACGGATGAAACCCTTTTGCAAGGACTCATCAAGTTGTTTCTTAAGCTCGGCTAGTTCTAAGGGTGCCATCTTGTAAGGTCTCCTAGAAATTGGGGCGGTTCCTGGGATAAGATCTATGGCGAACTCTACATCTCTGTCAGGTGGAACACCTGGCAGTTCCTCTGGAAAGACATCCGGAAAGTCACGGACTACCGGGATATCTTCAAGGTCTGGAAGAGGGCTGGCATTAAGAGAATAGAGCTGACGCCTTGCAACTCTAGTGGAGACAGTGACTATCTTGCCAGATGGGTGTGTAAGCTGAACGGACCTGGTGTAACAATCAATCTTGACATAATGAGCTGTCATCCAGTCCATACCCAAGATGATGTTAATATCTGTAGACTTGAGGCTATAAGTGAGGCAAGGAATACCAGTCTGTCAACAAGGATTTCGTTACCATGGCTTACACTGGAGGTTTGCCATTTGGATCCAGGAGTTTGAATGACTAGTGGAGAGGGCATATCACAAAATGACATGTTGTGCAAGTTAGCATAGCTTTCAGAGATGAAGGAGTGAGATGCTCCAATATCGAACAAAACCAATGCTGGATAGCAATTGACAAGGAGTGTACCAAGAACGACATCCGGATCATCATGAGCGTCTTTAGCTGAGACGTGATGCACACGTCCATGTTCAGTGGGAGCTGACTTGACACTGATCATATTGCATGATGGCTTAACACAACCAACAGTCTTCTCGGGCTGGGGTGGAGCATAACTAGTCTGAGAGCAATCACGTGCATAGTGTCCTGGCTTCCCGTATGTGAAGCAAGTCCCTGAAGTTGGACGTGGACCCGCACTGACAAGCGGTCTACCAGTAGGCCTGGTTAGAACATATGACTGAGCTGGAGGAGGCACCACATAAGATGGCCTCGGTGTATAACCGGAAGGAAGAGCGGAGTTTGGAACCCAAATTCGGCGTTTCTGAGAACTAGAACCGGAGGAAGATCCCAGATCACGGGTGTGCTTACGAGACTCCTCGTAAGTGAGCTGAGCTGTCTCTGCATTAATGGCCTTGTTCACAAGAGCTTGGAATGTATCACAATGATGCAGGTGGAGATCACGATGCAACTTGGGGTTGAGACCCTTCCGGAACCTAGCTTCCTTCTTGGCGTCGGTGGACACCTCTTCTGTGGCGTAACGGGCGAGGTTCTCAAACTCTCTACTGTAAGCATCAACAGCCATCTTACTCTGGGTGAAACTACAGAACTCTTCTCTCTTGCGATTGATGAGGGCCTGAGGAATGTGATGCTCGCGAAAAGCCTCAGTGAAATCCCTCCAGGTAGGAATCTGGCCAGCTGGAAGCATAGCCTCATAGTTCTGCCACCAAAGACTAGCAAGACCTTCCAGGTGGTACGTGGCATAGGTGACCTTGTCATCTTCAGATACGTTTGCGGAACGCAACTTATGAGTGATGCTACGGAGCCAGTCATCTGCATCGAGTGGCTCAATGGAATGATGAAAGGTGGGTGGGTGCAAGCGAATGAAGTCATGAATGGTAGCAGACCCTTTGAACTGATGTGCGGTGTTCTCCTCGATACGTGTCAACAAGCGGTTAGACTCACGCTTGTTCCTCTCCATTTCTAACAAGAACTCTGCCAACGAAGGCTGGTCGGGAGGATCCTCATCCCTACCATCTCCGTGGTTCTGGCTACGAGCAACAGAACTTCGCGTATCTGATGACATCCTGAGAAACGAGACCAAGGACGGAATCAGCATCAACTATAGGCTATAGAATGTAGTACAAGGAAAATACTATCTCTTGAATTCCTAGGGAAATTCTGGCAGCATAACGGCGGTAAAATGCTCAGAATGAGACATCCTGCTAAAAATGGGGTAGTACAACAACTCAACATCACCACTCAAGGTTCTGGGATAGTACTAAACAGACTACACCGGAAGTACTCAAAACTGGGGTATGACTCTGATCAACCAATCCTATGGGACTACGGAGTAGTAACACGTGATCCTGATAGACGGAAGAGAAAGCCTAGTTCCTTAACCCCGCAAGAAAGATAGGATGACTCCGATCAGAAGTCCATGAGGTATAAGGAGTAAAAGAGCCTTACGTTCCTTCCCACAATCAATTCCCTTACATAACTAAAGAATTTCTAGACTCAACTTCGACCAGTTTGGCTTGGTAATCCTACAGGCAGCCAGGCTCTGATACCAAAGCTGTCAGGACCCCGATTCTATGCCACACCGATCTAGCATGTAACACCTCATATCACTTTGCGGCCTCACGCACGGTATTCCCACGGGTGTCGCCTTACCGTGCCCGGGACCGTTTGCGCCTTTTGGCACACGTATATGATAGTGCCGCTAGCATCCATATGACAAAGAATCCGGGCTGACATGGCTAGTCGTGAACCCAAAGTGGCACTAACTTACAGGGACAGGCATACATGACCCAGCAACGAACATGTCGGTCATCAGCGAGTGAGTCCTGGCTGTAGCAACTGGGCTACCAGCACTCCGGTAAACACCGCGTGGCATTTCCCCGAAGGGACAGACACAGGAACGAAGAAGGACACATGCCGGCCAACCTAAGTGTTCCGGAGCAGTAGCAAGCTACCAGGGCTCAGTGGAAGCACTAGGAGACATTTCCCAGTAAGAGAGGCTACTAAGGATAAACAACTAGATAGTCAGATCCCACACATAGCAATACACATTACACGTACGCATAACATGCAAGTATGTGCTGTACAACATGGCATCACAGCATAACTCAACAACTCATATAGATAAGGCTCAAAGAGCCATCAAAGCATTATTACAAACAGGGGTCACAAGACCCATCATACAGAGCATACAAGCAACAAGCGGAAGCATTACATGTCTGGGTACAGACATCTACAAATGAAAAAGGCTAAAGAGCCTGACTATCTACAGCATCCGGTCAAGATCGTAGCTGAGGTACAAGCTACTCGTCGAAGTCCACGAGAACACTAGTAAGACTGAAGTCTCCGCTGCAAAAACATAAATAAAGCAACATGAGTACAAAGGTACTCAGCAAGACTTACATCAGATCCTATCATACATGCATTTGTATCAAGAGGGTAATGTGGGGTTTAGTTGCAGCAAGCCAGCTTTGACTCTGTGGCTATCATGTTCTACGACTACTAGAACTTCTTTGAGGTGATATGGCGCACACGAGTCCACTAATCACCACGCAATACACTACTATGGATTCATCCCCGTCTCCCTACGAGAAAGCCATCCATAGTACTCACACTTGTCTTGAGCATTTTAGAGTATCCACTTCAAGTTGTCTATGTACCATGTAAGCATCCAAGAAGTCCATCACCGCGGACCCGGCTATTCGAATAGATCATGTTAACCCTGCAGGGGTGTACTTCTTCACACACGCTCTCGCCACTTACCGCCATGTACACGTCATGTATCTCGGCAACCTTCAAGCGGAAGCCTGGCGAGGGTGTCGGCCACGACCTGACTAACCACACAAGACTCTAATCCAGGTTTATCGCCTATTCGGGTTCCATCCGCAAGGAGATCCGGCCGGGGTGTCGCTCACGACCCCAAACGATGTGAGCAGGGTTCCCAAGCCCACCATCCGGGTGCCACTTGGTACACCGTGCCACTGTGCCTAGTCTGTCCCAAGCCCACCTGGCCGGGTGCCACTTGGTAGACTACTAACACTACCTACAAATACCAGATACTAGTTGCGACTCCTGGACAGAGACCAAGTTGGTTAATAAGTCGAGAGAGTCAATTAAGGATCCCAATGTGTGGTAGTATCGAGTCATTGGACGACATACACAGAACTCAGTGCTTAAGGACGGTTCCAGTGAGACAACCCACCATGTACTCCTACATGGCCTCTCACCGCTACCTTTACCAAATCGTGTTCACACACTTAACTCTCAGCACCAGAACATATCATAACACTCCAATTCATTCCCAATGAATCAGACCTGACACAACTCTAAGCAATAGCAGGCATGGCATGGTAGGAACACAACAATGGCTTCAATCAACTCCTACACATGCTAGTGGGTTTCAACTATTTGCTGTGGCAATGACAGGTCATGCAGAGGAATGGGTTCAACTACCGCCGCACAAAGTAGCAGATGAATCGTTGTTGTCCTAATGCAATAACTGAGAGCAGGAGCGAGAGAGTAGGATTGTATCGGAATGAACAAGGGGGTTTTCTTGCCTGGTAGATCAACAAGGGGGCACTACTCCTCAGACAGGTACTCTGGAACGGACTCCGGAGCAGGACCTATCGAGAAGGAACGGTGCCAACAATCAATACACAAGCATATGCAACAATATGATGCATGAACATGGCATGAAGATGTGATGTTGTTTGAGCTAATGCAACTAGTATTCATTTGGTTTGAAGTCCATTTGGACCAAAGGTTCAAATGCATCTCCAAATAAGCTCTTTATATAAGCCATTTTAGTGTTTTCACTTATACAGCAGGTATAACTTGGTTTTTCATGCATGAAACTGGTATAGATGGATAGGTTGCATTTTTCTGATAATTTTTCATATATAAATTATTTCAATCTGAGTTATGGTTGAATTTCTATGATTTTTTGAAGTTTTGAACATTTTCTGGAATTTCCTAATTTATTTTAATTCCAGAAAATATATTATTGCGCCAGCATGACGTCATGCCTGCATCAGCAGGTCAACGGTGCTGACCAGGTCAAACCTGACGGCTGGGACCCACATGTCATTGTAACATCTAACTAACAGAGTTAGTTAGTGTTAGGTTAGCACTAACCTAGGTTAATTAGGGCCTGGGCCCACCTGTCAGAGAGACAACTAATTAAATGAGTTAATTAGCGCTAACTAAACTAACACCTAAACTAAACAGGGGCATGGCCCACGCGTCAGTGACCCTGGGGGGGTCAAACCCTAGGTCAAACAAGTCAAACCTGCCGGCGGTTAGTCGCCGGCGAGATCTGCGGCGAACTTGTGCCCCGGGTTTCCTCTGTGGTGCTCCAAATGACGCGCGGCTAGGCGCGTTGGAGAGCCAGCTCGATGGCGCGTCGGCCGGTGGCCGTGGCTGGGCCTGGGATGGCCGGAGTCGGCGGTGGCGAGCTCGGTTGCGGCCGCCGGAGTTCGGTCGTGCACGAGAGCGCGTTTGGAGCTCGAAGACGAGAGAAGCAAAGCGCTAGGGATGCTCTACGGGGCCTTACGAGCTTGTTGGACTCGCCGGGATGACCAAATGGTCACCGGAGCTGCGTCGACAGCGAGCTCGGCGGCGGCGAAGGTTCGGCCATGGTGGAGATGACAGCTAGAGGGCGAGCGCGACCAGGGGAGAGAGGGGAGAAGAAGCAGGGCTCACGGCGGACTTGCAGGGCTGCTCGTTGTGGCCGGGGACGCGCTGGAGACGACGAAGCGGCGATGGCGATCTGCGGCGGCCGGAGGTGATGAAGGCGACGGCGACGGCTCCACGGGGCGCTCCGGCTTGTGTGGCTCGGCGGAGAGCTTCAGAGCGAGGAGGCGGAGCTCCTACGCGTGTCGGAGAGGCGAGGGGGAGGCGGTGGCTACGGCAACGGCGTGCGGCGGCGACGGCAGCGTTCGGGCACGGTGGGGAAACGGCGAGGGAGAGAACAGGGGGAGAGTGAGAGCGGTCGGGGCGGCGCGTGGCATCGCGCGGGGCATCCAGACGACGAGGGGGAGAAGCAGGAGGTGGCGGGGAGACGTGGCCCCAGCCGGACACGTGGCCGCGCGCGCCGGCGCGTGCCCCTGTCCTCCTGGCGCGAGGAAGGGGACGACTGGCGTCGGCCAGCTGGCTGGGCCGGCCTGCTGGGCCGCTGGGCCAGGCCACACAGTGCTAGGCCGCGGGTAAGTCCAGGTAGGGTTTTCCTCTTTTATTTCTTTTTCTAATTTTCTGACATTTGTTTTGATTTAACTAAAATACTAAATCATTTTATTACCTTATGCCAATTTTTTGCAGGAGCTAACTATATTATTCCAGAGCTCCTCAGCAAATGGCATAATTTTTGGACAATATTTTATATATATAACAATATATATCCAAAGCAAATAATTACTCGGATTAATCCAAATGGCCAAAATAAATATCCATGAGCTCCTAAAATATTTGTTTGAATTTTACCTCTGACCAATATTTTCAGAGAGCAACATGAACATTTTCTTGAACCTTTTTGGAACAATTTTTATTTGGGTCATTTTCAGAAATGATTCTGAGGGTTTCACAAGTCCTCATTTCAAAATTAAATGGAATTTAAAAATGATGCACAACTGACTAGCTAGCCTTGAGCATACCAGAACTAGAGATGTGACAGTATATGGGGTTTACGCCACGAGCTCTCACAACCACAACCCTAAAAGTCAGCCACACTATTACAAAACAAGCGATCGAACTTCAGAACCAAGAACATTGTCTACTTCAGCATGGTATAGTATGCAAGAAGAACTTTCAGAAACGAGTATTGCTTGCTGACCGATTATCGCTACATATTAGCTCAGAATCTTCCTCGGTATCACGCAACCACTACTCAACACGACATGCTTCTATCAACATCGACAGGAGGGAATTGGCTGCAAAAAGTACAAATAAAAACACCCAAGAATCACCTCCCTTGCTAGGTACACTGCAATGTAAAAAATAAAAATGAATTGTGCTTTTCATATATAACTCTTACCCAAAATGGAAGCAGCCACATTATGTAGTAGCTATTAAATTGCCTAACGCAGCATTAGTTTCCCAGAGTTTTGGCACGATATTGTTTAGTGTTGTAAGCAATATTTGTCGTTAGAAGCAACAAAATGAGACATTATTTAGCCTCCCGTGCTCTACAAAACTTGGGGTGG
>NC_041383.1:68838699-68845543 GCF_002162155.2 Triticum dicoccoides
AAAATAAATAACATTTTCTATCCCCGTATGATGAATAATGTTGTCTGGAGCAAAATCTGATTAACATAGACGGGCATTTCTTAACAAAATCTGAGGCAAGTTAATGTTGAAAAAGAACCAGTGCCTATGGTGCTAGCTAGCAAGAAACACGGGAGATCTAAGCAAAATTTGACTTGTATCGAGTTCGAGGAGCCCGTCGCGGATCCGGCAGACCTGCTCGCCCGTTACGCTGATTGTTTCAAGGCACCACTCTCAGCCACCCAAATTCAAGCCCTCACCGAGCTCGCCTCCAATGCCTGCGGCAGTAAGAGATGGAGAAAGGAGGCCCTCGTCTGACTGGTATGCTCTTGATTGGTCTGTATCCATGTCGTCTAGTTTCTATGGATTTCTGCAACTTTTTGGTTTGGAATGTCAGAGGCCTAAATTCGCCGGCGAGGAGGACCGCTGTTCGGTCGCTCATCAATTTACATGCCGTCAGTGTGGTTTGCCTGCAGGAGACAAAGTTATCGGATGTTGATTCTGCTGTTGTGGCTGAGATTTGCGGTGTCGCCTTCTCAGAATTCGTCTTCTCGCCGTCTGATGGCGCTAGTGGAGGCCTGCTAGTTGCTTGGTCTGATGTTGTTGCTGTCAATTCTGTGCAATGCTCCAGAAATTTCATTTCCCTCAAGTGCTCAAATAAGATTACTAGTGACTCTTGGCAACTGATTAATGTGTATGGTCCACAGCCTCACAATGAGAAGATTTCTTTTCTTAATGACTTACAACTGTTATGCATGAACTCCCCCGATCCTCTGATTTTAGTGGGCGATTTCAACTTGATTGCTGCTGCTGCTGACAAAAGCAATGGTAATATCAATATAGGGTTGATCAATGCATTCAGAAACTTTATGAACCGGTTGGAGCTCAAGGACATGTATTTGCATGGTAGGAGATATACTTGGAGCAATGAGCAACTGCACACTATCCTGGTCAGGCTCGACAGGGTTCTTTATAATCAACCTTGGAATGAACTTTTCCCCAATGCTCTGTTACAAGGCCTTTCCTCCGCTGATTCAGATCATTGTCCACTCCTGCTTTCAAGTAATGCTCTGTTCAAGCCACAGAGAAGATTCATGTTTGAAAATATGTGGGTACGGCTAGAGGGGTTCAATGAAGTTGTTACTGCAGCTTGGGATAGGGCTACTAAGTCGAGCAATCCGTACACCAATTTGCATAACAAATTGTCCTTCACTGCCAAGAAGCTCAAGTCTTGGGCTTCCTCTCTGCTAAGTGATATTCAGTTAAGGACCAGAATTGTCCACGAACTTATCTTACAGCTGGATATTGCTAGAGATAACAGGATGCTCACCCCCGAAGAGCACACTTTCAGAGGCAAGTTAAAGATGATGAGCCTCGGCTTTGCTGCCTTGGACAGATGTATGTTGCGTCAACGTTCCAGATTTCTCAGGCTCAAGGAGGGAGACTGCAACTCTCGGTTTTTTCACTTGAAGGCCACTGCTAGAAGAAGGAAAAATTTCATTACTTCTATCTTAGTTCAAGACACCGAATATACTGACCAGCAAAACAAAGAGGAGCATATCTGGCAACATTTTAATGATCTTCTTGGCACTTATCAACCCAGGAACTCTTCTTTAAACCTCGAAGCTCTTGACCTCCCTACCTGTGATCTAGCTTCCCTTGACCTTGCATTTTCGGAGGAGGAAATCAAAAAGGCTATTTTTGATATGCACCCAGAGAAGGCCCCTGGTCCTGATGGTTACACTGGCCTCTTCTTTCGCACCTGTTGGGATACTGTCAAATATGACTTGATTGCTGCTTTGAGACACTTCCAAGGGCTGAACACGCAAAACTTATTTCTGCTTAATAGTGCTGTTATTGCGTTGCTTCCAAAGCACCAGGGTGCTGTTAGGCCTCAAGATTTTAGGCCCATTAGCCTAATCCACTTCTTCGCAAAATTAATTGCCAAGATGATGGCTGCCAGACTACAACCATGGATGAACAAGCTAACCTCCCCATGTCAGAATGCATTCATTAAAGGGCGAAGCATACATGATAATTTTGTCTATGTTCAGGCAATGGCTAAGACCCTAAGACAGAAAAAAATCCCCTCTGTTATGCTTAAGTTGGATATAACCAAAGCCTTTGATTCAGTTTCATGGGAGTTTCTGCTTAAGCTACTGCAAGGTCTGGGTTTTGGGCCGAAGTGGAGAGGATGGATATCGGCCCTCTTTTTCTCTGCTTCCACAAGAATATTAGTCAACTCCAAATGCACTCAACAAATCCTCCATCGTAAGGGCCTCAGGCAAGGAGATCCCCTCTCCCCGCTGCTCTTTGTGCTTGTGGTGGACTGCCTTGGAAGGTTGATGGACAAAGCACAAAGGAACAACATCCTATCCCCTCTGGGTAACCAACTTGTTAAACACCGTGCATCTATTTACGCAGACGATGTCATCATTTTCCTCAAGCCTGAGATGCATGATTTTGGGGTTGTAACTGAAGTGCTGAAGCTTTTTGGTGAAGCAACCGGTCTCATCACTAACCTGGCTAAAAGCAAGATCCTTCCTATTCGGTGTGACGGCCTTGACCTTACTCCCCTGCAGCTGGCTCTTGGATGCCAGTTGGCTAGCTTCCCCTGCACTTACCTTGGGATGCCTCTATCTGATAGGCGGTTGAAGCTCATTGACTTCCAAGACCTGCTTGACAAGTTAATTAAGAAGATTGCGGGTTGGAAGGCTAGGTGGATCTCCTCCACTGGAAGAATGGTACTCGTGAGGTTTGTACTTTCGGCAATGCCAATTTTCATGCTTCTGGCTGTTCATCAACCGAAATGGGTCATCAAGCAAATCGATAAGCTACGTCGTGCTTTTTTATGGTCTGGCTCTGATGCTGTCTGCGGTGGCAAGTGCCTTGTCCGCTGGACCCAGGTGTGCTCACCCATCTCTGTAGGCGGGCTTGGCATCCATGACCTTCAAGCTCAGGGGCGGGCGCTTAAAGTACGCTGGCTTTGGCAAAGCATCACAGATCCGGATAAACCATGGCAAGGTCTGCAGCTCCCTGTTGACAAGCACGTTAAGGCTCTTTTCATCGCTTGTACCTCCATCAAAATTGGTAGTGGTATTAAGATATCCTTTTGGCACGATCACTGGCTCAACGGTGAGATTCCAGCTGTTTCGTTTCCTAACCTTTTCAAGCATAGCAAAAACAGAAGAATATCGTTGGCTGAAGGACTCACCAATAGAAAATGGGTCACTCTTCTCAAGCGCAACCCGGGCACCGAGGTGTTGCGCGAATACATTGACTTCTAGCACAGATCCAGTGTGGTCACTTTCTCCAACCTGGAGGATGAGTTCATTTGGAAATGGTCAGCGGATGGAAGATATAATGCTAAGTCAGCTTACCTATGTCAATTCTGGGGCAGGATTGATTCTCCTCTTTCTGAGATCATTTGGCATATCAAGGTTCCACCAAGAATAAGATTCTTCGGTTGGCTCTTTGTACAGGGCAAATGTTTGACTGCGGACAACCTTGCGAAGCGAGGTTGGCCTCACAACCCGATCTGTCAATTATGCCACTTAGGGTGGGAGGATGGTCTGCACCTTGTATCTAGCTGCCCCTTCACGGCTGGTATTTGGGGCTATTGCCTGGCGATATATAATTTTCCATTCAACCTCTTACCTATTGCTCATACTGGCTCTATATTGGACTGGTGGTTAAAGGCTCTGGATCGTACAGGCAGGAAAAAGGACCTATCATCACTTATAATGACGGTGTCCTGGCAGGTTTGGAAAGAAAGAAACAGCCGCATATTCAACAACAAGGCAAACCACTTCCTGAAGGTCGCTGAGAACATTATCAATGAGCTGAATTCTTGGAGAATCGCTGGATTCAAAGGAGCACAATGGACAGGCGCGAGATAATTTCTTTCTTTCTTTCTTTCTTTTTCTAGTGTACATTTGTATAGCTTTTCCTTCCCCTTTCTGGCCTTCAGCCGTCCTGAACCTTGACCTGTATTTCTTGGGGTGTCTCATCCTATCTTAATGAATGAAATCAGCACAATGCTGTTTTTCGTCAAAAAAAAAAATGTGGCAAGTCTTCCATGTCTGCTAGCAACAGCAGACGGAATCAGATGAGGCGCGAGCTAAATTACAGAAGATCTTACTATGCTTCCTCCAAAATGAATTCATGCATTGAGCAGACCCTTCGGCACCCTCACTCCCGCGAGATTTCGGCTCCAGCTCGCCGCGTCGGTCGAGCACCACCGTCCACCAGCTGTTGTCGCTCCCGCTCACTACATCTTGCCGCGCCGGGCCGCCGGCGAGATGCTTTAGATTGACGCCTGCGCCATCATAGCCAGCGGTTAGAGCTCACCGCGGCCGCTCCTGCTCTCTCGACGTTGCCAACGCGCTAGCCGTCGGCGTCCCATTGGTGCGCATCACCGTCCCAGCCGCTTGCTACACTCCTAGAGCTCTTCGCCGTGGAGGAGGGTACCACCAATCTGTCTGGCTAGCTCCGTCTCGCTCGCTCTCTCTGCCTATCTCAAGGGATTGGGGAATGGATAAGAGCGGCAGGAATGGATTAGAGAAAGGAGAAGAACACACACACGGACGAGAACAGAGGAAGGGGAAGACATAAGGTGGTGGGCCCCACGACACGATCCGCGGTTGTACACACATGCGCACGACAAGGAAATCAAATTCGAGCCAGAAGAGTCCTTGGATTTTTATTATCTGAAGGGCAAGGTTTACAATTTTAAGAAGAGGAAGCCCATAAAATAATAAAATCTAACAACACACGCACGACCCGTATAACCCCATCTCGTTCAAGGAAACGTCTCCTCCGCTGTCTTCGCTGGTTGCGTGATTATCGCAGATAGCCGTATTGTAGTTTAATTTGATGCAGGCCATAATGCATTTATGTTGGTTGCATTCACCAATATCAATACGGGCGCAATCTTTCAGCTTAGCGCCTGAACCACACAATTTACAGATGCACCCGAAAAATCATGTTAGTAAGTGTTTCCATGATCCTAATTTACAATACGGAATTTCAGTACTACGATCCGAGCCAGCTTAACTTAGCGGAGGAAGTGAGGAGCGGGGCCAAGGAGAAGGCAGCAAGCAGTTGAGCGCTGTTGAACGCCCTGACCAATTGCTCGATCGAATGAAATTGTTGGATGCGATGGGAGTGTTAGGAGAAGAACGTGATGATGGAGTGCTATTTATACAAGTGATGGAAGTTTTAGCCTCTTGGCCCTGCATTAATGTCTCAGAAGGATATGTTAATCAAAATGTTGCATATTGGTCAGAATTAATTGTGTTCATTGATGTTGATTGATACTTGCCTAATCTCTAACCCCAGCTAGCTTGTGGCTTATTACAAAGGTCGCTAGTGTGCGTTCGTGAATAAGCCGGATAAATGTTGTAGTAGTAAATACGTATACGGGTAATGAACATTGATATTATGTAGAAAATTAATTGCATGTTGATATTAGGTAGAATTTAAATTAAACATTAATTGTGAGATAAGCACAAACATTTATTATTTGTTATCTAGGTCATTTGATTGACCTAATTTGATGACCGAGATTAATTGAATGTGTTTCTTGGGTCTTTTTATATTGGTATAGATATAGGTGCAAATCAATTATCATTGATCAATCTCTACTCTAAAAGGGAAGTTGGTAGCTCGATATCCTGGTTTATTTTCGCCTCACCTGTTTATTTTTGTCTAACCTCCCATCACCCCCCTTGCATTGGTTTATTTTCGCCTCATCTCTCAACACCCAATCCCATTGGATTTTTCTCCCGCACATTAAAAAACCAAATCCAATTAAAGGGGGAGTTCATGTTTGATGCTTGCTCTGGTAGTTGCTGGTTCAATTCATTTACAAAAATATTAGTAAATAATAGGAATCCCACCATATATGTGAGATAATCTTTCTAAAAGACATACATAAGTTTTTTCCCAATATTCTTCCAAAACAAAATCAAACAATTCTCAATAACGAATCGCTAATCGAGTGCATTATCCCATTTATTATTATCATTATCTCTACTATTAAATGACAATCAAAACTTTACTAATACAACAAAAACAACATATCTTTTTCGTATCTTATGGAATCACATATATTTTCTTATCTTACCAAATCACCTATATCTCTAGTATTATAAGGAGTTGGTAGCCCGACACGCATTGTTTACTTTTGCCTTCAACTCCCACCACCACCCCTCCATGAATGGGAACCTTTCATGCAAAACTACACATAATCTCCTCACTTAACAAATTAACTTGCAAAAATCTGAACGTATCAGAACATTCCTCACCTAGATAGGTATGTTTCATTGATGGACTTTCTTTTCAGGCCTGTGCACATGATCCACTTTATGTTACAAATTATGGTTAGAACTCTCCTTAATAAATAGATTTATTTGATCGCATTGCCTTTGCATAAAGTGGTACACATAATCTTCTTCATTTGAAGCAGTTTGGCCCTAGGTTTTCTTACTTCTCGTATCTGCCTTGCCCATGGCTCTGCTGTCGACTATTGTCCATTTCGCAGCTCTGGCGCGAGCGCCAGCCTAGGCCATCTCCATATCGGTATCCCCTACCCAGGGAAACACAGGGTCGGGCCGTCTAAGCCACCAACGGTGTCGACGTAGGATCACGTAACTACTGTCAAAATCAATATAGATCAACTATAAATAGTGGCTGACAGGGCATGCCACCCGCCACTGCTACTTTTCCAAAAGAGTAGTGGCGGGTACACATGACATGCCCGTCACAGTTACGGGCATGTCTATGGCGGTCGCCGGTCACAACCGCCACAGCTAGGCCTACCAAA
>NC_041383.1:68845668-68850093 GCF_002162155.2 Triticum dicoccoides
GGAAGCATTGGCGGACATTACTAGGCGCCCGCCACAACTATATTTTGGCAAGCACGCCAACTAATTCAAATTTTGGAAAAGTTTGTTATGGCGGGTGCACGTGCTCTCCCTTCACTGCTCTCGATGGACAGTTCCCCTTGTGTGCCCGCCCAACAACCGTTGATAGCAACTTTCATTTCCACCATTTCGTCTTTCTCTCTGCCATTTCCTCTCCCTCCTTCTCTTCCTCGCCGTCCTGCGACTGGACCGCTGCCGCAGTCCCTCCAACTAGTTGGCGACGCCGTCCACGCGTCTGACGCCGTGAGCGTCGTTCTCCACCTCGATTGCGCGTAGCCCCCATCCTCCGCCTCGACCGCTACCGTCGTCCTCCACCTCGGCCGCCGCCTTGACCGCCACGTTCGACCGCCGCCCTCGACCGCCATCACGTCAGCGGCTGGAAAAGCGGCCAATGGTATAATCAATCTCCGTGACTAAATTACGCTCTAGGGTATAGAATTTGCATCTTATGAATTTGTAGATTAACTAGTTGTATAACATATAAGAATTTTCAGTACCAAATAATTGCTAAATATGACAAGTGGCAATGCTGTTTGAATTTTCTTACATATGAGAAGTGCATGGGCTTCATTTTGTTGACAAGGATTTGAAAAAGAGTTTGTGAAACGTTGATTCATTTCCGTTTTGTCAAATTTCTGTTGCTCCATACGTCAACTTTTTAAGAAAAATTATTGTCGAATTTCAATTGCTATGACAATATTGCTTAGCTTTGTAAGCAAAGTTAATTCCGAAATTACATATGACAAGTGCATGTGTTTTCAAATTGAGTGCCAACGTTTTGATGAAACGATTGATTAACTTCTGTTTCATCAAATTTCTGGTACTCAAAATTTGTTCAATAGTCAACAAACTTCATGCTGAATTTACATATGACAAGTGCATGGGTTTTGAAAATGAGTGCCAATGTTTTGATGAAACGTTGATTAACTTCTGTTTCATCAAACTTCTAGTACTCAAAATATGTTCAATAGTTAGCAAAGTTCATGCCGAATTTACATATGATAAGTGCATGGGTTATGAAAATGAGTGTCAACGTCTTGATGAAGCATTGATTAACTTCCGTTCCATCAAATTTATGGTATTCAAAATATGTTCAATATTCAACAAAGGTCATGCCAAATTTTATCAAACCCTTCTTAGTCACTGCCTCCTCTTAGAATTACAATTAATAATTGCTTCATAATTATTATTAGGAATCATTAGGCATCCCATCTACCATATCTGCAAATGCCCATGTATGGACAGTGTGGATACTGCAGTAGATTTCAGACTCTTCTTGACGAAGGGATTTCAAAAAAGTGGTAACATTCTTTAACCTCAACTAGTATTCTATTCAAACCATTTGCATAATTATTGTACTGACTTTATTGTTAATGATGACGTGATGCATAGTGTATCCCATGCAACATAAGGGTTGACTTCAACAATTTATGCGGTAACGTTATGTACTTTGACGATGATATGGGGCGCACATTCGAACTAGATGTGCATAAATGGAAGGACAGAACCATCATATATTCTGATGGATGGAAGCAGTACATTGCACAGAATAATTTCATCGAAGGAGAGTAGATATCCTTTTCCCTGAATGAAGAGGTGAACAGGTTTAGGACAATGTATTTTTGCAACGATGACGATGACCAGGATCGTGATGATAGCCATGACCACCAGGATGATGAAGACAACCAAGATGACGAGGGCAGCCGTGAAGATGAGGACAAATCGAATGATGATGACAACAAAAATGACAAGGGCAACCATGAAGATGAGGACAAATCGAATGATGATGATAGACAAAATGACGAGAATGAGGAAGCTTACTACGAATGAGACCCTGAATGTTACGGTGATGTTACCATCGAGTGTGGCCATCGTTTGGAAGCCCTTTATGCACCGTTTAACTAAAACCAATGTCATCAAAAAAGTCATGGTGGGATGTTTTGTATGCTTTCAACTTTTTTGTGCATAACCAAGCATCCTGAGATTTCTAACATTGTGCATCAAACTGAGCACCCGACCACGATAACTAGTGGAGGTTTCCAGGCACCGCACGCCACTGCAATGTCGTACACTTGTGGCGAGCACTAGAGACGTCCCGTCACTGCTGAATTAAGCAAGGAAGTCCCCCTGAGGATTTTCCTGTGGTGAGCACTTAACTCGGCCCGCCACAGCTACTTCTGTAACTGTGGCGGTTGGCTTTTGGTACCCGCCACTACTTCTTTTCAAAAATAGTTGTGGCGGGTAACAAGTGGAACACGCCACTTATTAGAGTTCACCTATAAGCCCTTTCCCAGTAGTGGGGAGAAGGCCTTGATGACTGCCGTGGTAGCACGGGCTAGCAGGCACGCTCGACTCCGCCCACGACCACACCTTGACGGTTGTTGCGGACCCCGAAGAGTAGCATCTTGGTGCTCGTCGGCGACGAGGAGCGCGCGAGTGGAGGCCGCATCGACCACTGCCCCCGCCTGCGGTGGGGGATGTAGACCGGGGCGGGGATGAACGAAATCAGAGGATGGATTGCCGAAGGCGGGCGTTCCCGGCGATGGAAGGCGGCGGCGACGTCATTCTGCACAGCAAGGGAGAAGAGGGATGAGAGGGGGCGGTGAGCAGAACGATACAAAGAGGAGCGGCACGGGGCAGCTGTGAATGAACCTGGCGGCACTCAGCGGTCGCCGAAGGCGCGGGAGATGTGGCGGGCTCGCATTGGATCGAGCCCCCTGACCAGGCTCCTTCTTGTGCTTGCTGGTGAGATGTGGAATGGGTGTGGCAGACTAGTGGTGCAGGGGGGCGGAGAAGAGCGTTCGGGCGGCTTCTCCCTTGTCACGAACGAGCACTGGGATGACGTGGCCAGACAGGACTGTAAGATGCGTGCGTTTCGATCCAATGACAACTATAGCACGTTCGGGGCAAGATGGCAAAACATGGAACGTTCGGGACTCATTGATTCCGAACTTAATTGGTCCAACAAAAGGAAAGGAAAATTAGATGTTTTGGAGCAACAAAGGAGTAGAAACTTTGCCTGGTGATGGTCAACCGTAGTCTAACAATTTGAGGACGTCACTGGAGTGTTTTTTCCTGGAACCGCTTCTTCTCGCGCGTATATTGGAATAATCTAAACATACCTACATGTGTTGATGCTGAAGTAGGAAAGTTTATTGAGTTGGTTCAGTTTCCGTGTAATAGATGTATCACTTTTCTAGATGTATACGTGTGGGTTATGTACTAGATCGTGCCCGACTTGTAACTAGTTGTTTTTTGTATTATTATTTTTTATTTTCCTTTTTCTTTTGCTTTTTCAAGAAATGTTCAGGAATTTCAAATATTAGTTTAAAATTAATGAAAATTGTGATTCCGATTTTTTTTGAAAAAAAGTCAAGAAATGTTTGTGTTCTCCAAGAAAAGGTTCGCAAATTTATTAAAAGCTCTTGTTTCAAAATATGTTTAAAATTTGAAAAAAATAATATGTTTTCAAAAAATGTTCATGTTTTTTAAAAATGTTTACACCTTCTGAAAATGTTTTCGCTCTTCATATGTATTGATTTGCTTAGCCTGTTCGAATTACTAAACTTTCTTTTGGAATCCAATTTTACTAATCAAATTCACCCTTTAATAGAACGGGTTACGCACAGATAAGTGGCCTTCAGGTGTGAAGTCAGATAGAAGGCAACACATGGTGATGTAATTTCGTTTCCACACACTCTTATTTAGTCTCCTATCTGATCAAATAGCAAATTAGCTTGATTGTGGACATTTTTGAGCAACTTGGATACTTTCTAGCATATTTGAATTTAATAGAATGGTAAGAAATTCCTTTGTGCACAAGTATTGGAAAGCATATTTTACTTGAGTTTACTACTCACGGGTGAACTTATCATTCCGTTACAGGGGAGGGATTCTTCACCTTGGGGAAGACAGGGGCGAAGGCAGCAGAGAATTGGAGGAGTGTGGAGGGATGGAGGTAACGAAGTCACATCTTGCAAGGAAGAGAAAATTGCGTGTGAGAAGGGTGGAAGAAGAAGAGGTGGGTTGCCTTTGTGGGGAAGCAAAGGAAGTTAGGGGGATGCGGTGACGACACAAATCACAAACTGTTTTTCCTAATCATGCGACAGGTGGTCCAACGGGGACGACAAGAGGAAACTCCCCTATCCAACCCATGTGAGTCGCTCGATCCGACATGGACAACCTGAGAGGCCGCCCCTTTTCTCGCCGTTAATGTCTTTAATCACTACATTCAAAGTTAAATAGTGATAGGAGAAAGCTTATGTTTAGTGGACAGGACTTACAATCAATTTTGCATTGCAGTGGCGTCACACGTTTCAGAAACAAAACTGTTGTTGTTGGTCAGCAGGGCACTGTAAAATGAAATTT
>NC_041383.1:68850495-68853095 GCF_002162155.2 Triticum dicoccoides
GAAACGAAATGCATGTGCGGAGATTGGATAAAATTTCGAAAACTCAAATCGCCATCCGAACCATCCCTGCACCTTGAGACGCTTCAGATTCTGCATCGCAAAAAAAAAAGAACGAAAGAAACGTTTCGAATTTTGAATCGCGGCCTACGGACAGAGAGAATCGTGTTTGTTTTGGGCTAGGAATAAAAAAAAAGTACTCCACCTGCTACATGTTAATAGATTAGCCTGTTAGATTAAGCTAGGGCTCACATGGGCAAATGATTAGCCAATGTACGCACTAAGCACTGCAGAACTGTATAATTTATCATTTGATTTTCAAGAAAAAGATGGTGGTTCAGTAAACTGAACTGCAACTGTATGCTGGGCCTTCAGCTAGAAACTGTAGCCCCGGTAAATGTAAATGCCTTCCACAGCTTCACTGATTTTCGACAGCTTCAGTGATGTGTTTGCGTGAAGAACTTTAGTACTACCCGGTCACAGAAATGCTCTGTTCGTTTTGCCCTGATGCAAGTGAAGATTCAAATAAATATTTCGAGAACTGAAGCCACCACCCAAAGCATCGTGTACCTTCAAACCTTTCAAGCTTTGCATCGCAGAAGAAAAGAATTTTTTTCCAAATATTTTTCAGGCTCAGATAGAGAACCTTTTTTGTGTGTGTGAACGGCTCAGATAGATCTGTTGTATACCCTGGGCCAGATAGAGAATCTGTTGTATACCCTGGGCCAGATAGATGGGCCTTCAGCGGCCGGCCGGCCGGCCGGCAGCGTGAGAAGAAAAAGCCTGCTCGATGCTGAACCGACGTGAGAGAAACCGGGAGACTGAGAACGACTGAGAACGTTATTAGTCCCACCTCGGCTAAGCTACGAGGGGCTGGGTGTTAGACCGCGGCTATAATAGGGAGGGGGGCGCGCACGTTGAGAGGCATCTTTGCGCTTGGGGCAATGACGCAGCTAGTGAGGTAATACCGAGGCGCGTCAATTGCTGGTTGAAAACTATTTCCAAACCCCCTCTTTGGCTCTCTCTCCGTGGAGGGCCACTGAGAATTTCTGAAAGGGCTCCCTCTCCTTCGGGCGAGGGTAAAGCCCTACAATACCCTAAATTCAAATCTTTCAGAATTCTAACTTTTAAATCTTGAGACCAAACTGTTCATGCTTTGTAGAAATTTTGATGGCACTCTCACAACAAACTGACATTCACACAGACAGCATCACGTATGTACAGTATTAACAAAGAATGCAGAGAGTACAAACCATGCCACCGACACACCCATCATCTCTCAAAAAAAACCAAACGAGACCAAATCACACAAACTCAAAGCGCATGGGGAGCTTGCTCCCCTTGCGGTCCAACAGCGCCACCGCGCGGATCCAGGGCTGCAGCTCCGACACCGGCAGCACCGTCTGCCCCGCAAAGTCGTTCTTCGACATGTCGTACTCATGCGCCTCCACCCGCAGCAGGGCCAGCTCCGGCACCGTCAGGTCTTCTTCATCAGGGAGTCTGCCGGAACGCCGGCAATCCCGACCCGCTTCAGCCAATGGATGCTGCTTTAGGTTATTGTTACTGAACTGATTAAGCTTTATAATTACAGTTCATAGTTGTAACCTGTCTGTCAGCATTCAGTTGATGTTTCAGAGATATGCTTACTGGTTCCTGGTTCCTGATTACATCGAGCTTATGTCTTGCGGGTTAATAGTGTGAGCTATTGATGTGCCAAATTACTTTTCATTCAAATCTGGAGGAGATTATTGGTCAAGGTGTGTCCCGCAAAAAAAAAGGTGTGTCTGCTTGAAGTCCATCCGCCAACAGGCTCCCATGCACACTTTTACCAGAAAAGCAGCACTTCATTTCTCCCCTGAATTTTGAGTGGCACAAACAAAACTGAAGACCTCTGGCGGCGACGGCGGTGAGGAGTAGATTTAGGTTTTTAGATGTTTTATTACTTGTTTTGATGGCCTTTTGGTATGTTTTTCTTTTAAAAAATCAATGCAAAAACAGTGTCTTTTGGTGACTTCGGTAGGATGGCCGGCTCCCTGTTTGGTGTTCGGTCCGGACGTGTCCACCGACATTTGGTGATGCACATTTAGAGATATGCGGTGGAGTTGATCTAAGTTGTTTTCCTTACCTCTCAACCCACACTGTCTTCAAATATATTCAGTAAGCAGGTCTTTGGTGAAATATATCCAGTCTATACGCTCAAACTCTCTAGTCACCCCAAGCACCAGCAGCACACATTTGCGAGCTAAAGTACATTACCATAGCTAGTAGCTCTGCTGCACACTGCAATTCCTTATGAAATAGACCCACTGTCCAAACTAATCTTAATTTACTCTCAAATGAACACTCAACATCTGAAAAGTGCAACTTTCTGCCAGCCACCAAACTAGTCCTAATTTACTCTCAGAAAAAATGTACATACAAGATCTGAAAGGCATTTAGTTTAACTTTGTGGTAGTTCGGAATAATCCATCATTGGCGTACAAACTGCTACAGAAAGCTCACTAATATTTCCGTACTTCTACAACCTGAAACCATTTGGTTCCTTGTTCATTGTTCAAACTAGTTGATCAGTTAAGCTGAGATTTCTTATCTCTGTGGCTGAG
>NC_041383.1:68853318-68854856 GCF_002162155.2 Triticum dicoccoides
TCGAACACTGAAGCCACCGCCCAAAGCATCGTGTGCCTTCAAACCTTTCAAACTTTGCAACGCACAGGAAAAGGAAAAGGTTCCAAATTTTGAATCGCGCCTTCTTCACATAGATAGAGAATCTTTCTTTTTTATTTTTAGAAAAGATAGATGAAGAATCGTGTGTGAGTCTTGGGCTCAGAGATAGAGAATGTGTTGTATACGCTGGGCCACATGGATGGGCCTCACCGACCGGCCGGCCGGCAGCGTGAGAAAGAAAAAGCCTGCTCGATGCTGAACCGACGTGAGAGAAACTGGGCGACTGAGAACGTTATTAGTCCCACCTCGGCTAAGCTACGAGGGGCTGGGTGTTAGACCGCGGCTATAATAGGGAGGGGGGCGCGCACGTTGAGAGGCATCTTTGCGCTTGGGGCAATGACGCAGCTAGTGAGGTAATACCGAGGCGCGTCAATTGCTGGTTGAAAACTATTTCCAAACCCCCTCTGTGGCTCTCCCTCCGTGGAGGGCCACTGAGAATTTCTAGAAGGGCTCCCTCTCCTTCGGGCGAGGGTAAAGCCCTACAACACCCTAAATTCAAATCTTTTTAGCTACGAATATTTTATATTTAAACTCTGGTTGTTCATCTGCCGTTTCTTCATCAGGGAGTCTGCCGGAACGCCGGCAATCCCGACCTGTTTCAGCCAATGGATGCTCCTTTGGCCATTGCCTTTTGGGTTCTTCCTGATTTCATTCAAATCTGGAGGAGAATGTTGGTAAAGTGTGTCTCCTTGAAGTCCATCCGCCAACCGTCTCCCATGTACACTTTTACCTGAAAAGCAGCACTTCATTTCTCTTCTGAATTTTGAGTGGCACAAACAAAACTGAAGACCTCTGATGGCGACGGTAACGGCCAGGCGGACGCCAGCAAGGAGTAGATTTAGGTTTTTTAGATGTTTTATTACTTGTTTTTAGGGCCTTTTGCTATGTTCTGTTTTTCAAAAATCAATGCAAAAACAGTGTCTTTTGGTGACGTCGGTAGGATGGCCGGCTCCCTGTTTGGTGTTCGTGAACGCCCGGACGTGTCCACGGACATTTGGTGATGCACATTTAGAGATCTATGGTGGACTTGATCTAAGTTGTTTTTCTTACCTCTCAACCCACACTGTCTTGGAATATATTCAGTAAGCAGGTCTTTGGTGAAATATATTCAGTCTATACGCTCAAACTCTCTAGTCACCCCAAGCACCAACAACACACATTTGCGAGCTAAAGTACACCACCATAGCTAGTAGCTCTGCTGCACACTGCAATTCCTTATGAAATAGACCCGCTGTCCAAACTAATCCTAATTTACTTTCAAATGCACACTCAACATCTGAAAGTGCAACTTTCTGCCAGCCACCAAACTAGTCCTAATTTACTCTCAAAATAAATGAACACACAATCTGAAAGGTATTTAGTTTAACTTTGTGGTACTTTGGAATAATCCATCATTCTCGCTAATATTTCCTTACTTCTACAACCTGAAAACATTTGCTTCATTGTTCACTGTTCAAACT
>NC_041383.1:68855003-68866001 GCF_002162155.2 Triticum dicoccoides
CAGATCAGTGAAGAAATGGCGGTCAAATCACGTCTATAATCTTGTGGTTTTGCTGCTGCTGTTGTTTTTTGGAGAGAAGCTTGCGCAGTTTTGGAGCCACAAACTTCATCAGTTTGCTATGTTCACCTGTCTGAAACTGTAGGAATTTGTACCCAACGTGCAGCTTTTTCTCCAAATGGCATCGTCCAGCTTAAGGATTAGAAGGAGTACATGTTCAGCTTTTCTTTGGCAGAATGTGTGTGTTGGCAGAATGCTTCACGCAGCACAAGTTACAGGTTAGAAATTCAAATAGAGATACTTCACACACAACGTAAGATGAAAACAGAAATACTTGACAAAAGATAACTTGTAAAGTATAGTCAAGACACAAATAGTTAGGCATCTTACATATCTGCCAAATACTTGGACAAGCAAGAAACTAGCAAAACATAAATATATATATACATACAACTGGCTTAAGGCTATACTAAGGCACACACCGACTAAGGCCTTTTTCAGGTAATATGTAAATACCATCGACCACATTGATATGATGTGACAAGCTCAATGAGAACTGCAGCAGCCCTTCATTCACCTAGAGAAAACCAAATTGCCAATCTATTAGTAACCAGATACATATAGGTAGAACCTAATAGTAGAACCTACTGTAACATAGTGTATAAACAAATGAGTACAAATTCAGGACCAGCTCGGCAACACCAGGAAGAGCTAAGTAATACTCCCTCTGTTTTGGCAGTACAATTTGAACTGCCAAAATGTCTTATATTTAGGAATGGAGGGAGTAGATATCAAATATCCTATTCCTGGTTATATCTCATAGAAATACCTGCAACACAAAATAAATCTTTGGTGCATTCTGACACTCTAGCTTATTGGGGTGGGGAATTAGAATGTTGTAAGACATGGTCTCTAGAATTTATCTCATGCAAACTCATCTCTCATCATGTCAACAAGACAAAATAAATACATGCAAAAATGCAACACTACCACCAGAAGTGATCTTGAATATTGAGATTCAAATAAATGAAGCCTGGTTAGAGAAAACAACTTCAGGGAAAAAATGTGTTGATCATTTGACATTTGCTTTTACATTATTACTCACTTGATATTTGATTTGCTATCTCCCAAGGTTGAAGACAACTACATCATATAATGACACAAAAAGGCCATAAGCTTGTCTATATTGACCGATAACATACACATAACAGTACAACTATAAGTTCATCTATCTAGAAAAGGGACAATGACAATCTGTGGCTAAGTTTAAGTTGTTAGTGAACAACTGAACATCTACAAACTGAAACAAGATATTCGAGCAACCATGTACAAGACATAACAAGATTAGGTTACTCCTACAATATGAGGACTAAGGATGAACAGCCACCTGGCGTGTAGAAACTGTTGAAGGAATGACAAGCGGTAACATGTTGGCTTTCCCAAAGTTTTCTTGATTGCATCGACTTCAGTTGAACAATATAGACAGTGCCGCCCAGATACAATAGCATTTCATTAGCATCCTGGTCGTATCCCAGTATCAGTTCCACCCCCCTTTTCACTACCTCAGTCGGAGGAGAGAGCCCAAGAATGTCATGCATTTCGGTGGTCTTCCACAGCACCCATGTGGCAACACCTTGACAATTGACCTTTCGCTGCCACATTTGAATGTTATGGTAATGGTGAGACAATATGGTGAGACCAAGAGTGCCATCCTCTGCCTGGACGATATCATGGTTGCGGGGAACATTCATACCAAGAGGCGTCTCGATCACATCAAGACTCTGCCTATCCAAATCAAACTGAAGTATGCCGTACTTCGCATGCTTTAGCGGCCAATAAAGAACATTGCCAATGAGGATGCTCTGAGCACCACCGCAACAAGCCGAACCTGGGTGTGGAGCCTCTGTCGGGATGAGATGGCCCCATGTGTCGGTCTCGGAGGAGTAGACGCAGGCGAGGGGCCGATGATCATGGCTGCGCATGAACACCAAGACCACTTTGAACGGGCTGGAGCGGCAGCCGCCGTGCACGTGTCCCTGGCCGCGGTCGGCGCAGAGCACCGCCCCGTTGACCTGGCCCGTCTTGAACTCCGGCGGGACGGCCACGCGGCGCTGCTCGCCCGTGATGGGATCGCACACGACGACCTCCGCCCGCGCCACGTCGAATACGAGGACGCGGCCGTGGCGGCACCCGAGGAGGTGGGCCTCAGACTCAGAATCGGCGACGCGGATTCGGAGGTCGAGGCGCTCGGGAGGGACGCAGTCGGGAGCGGCCAGGACGGGGGCGAACACGATGCCGTCGTCGCGGCGCTGGAAGAAGCCGAGGAGGGGCGGCTTCCCGTGGTGGGCGCGGAAGCGGGCGGTGAACTTGGGGTCGACGGCGGCGCAGCGCCACCGCTTGCAGACGGCGGAGGCGCGGGGGAGGGAGGACGGCTGCGGCGGGATGCGGAGCAGGATCTCGCGGAGGAGATCGTCGTCCTCGAGCGGCGGCGTAGGCGCCGGCGGCGAGCCGCGGCGTCGGCATCGTGTCATTGGCGGTTGGCGCCTGGCTCCCGCTCTCGCTCGTGGGGATGGGGACTCGAGTGCTTTTCTTTCTGGAACCGCTGCTTCTTTTCGTGCACAAAGGAAGAGAAAAAAAAGAGCAACGTGCTGTTTTGTTTTTGTGAGGGGAAGAGCGACGTGCTGTTGGGCCCGGCAAGTTAGTGTAACGAGCGTTTCCTGGGCTTCAGAAGAATCGACGGCCCACCCTGGGAATTCGCTCGTGAGAGAGAACTTTTTTTTTTAATATTCAGCATGATGCATGGCTGTTGGCGTTCATTGATATAACAGAGGAGAGCGGGAAAACAGGGTTTGATCAAAGCGAGTTTTTTTTTATAAACTTCTTCTCCTTTATTTATTCATGAGTAAAGTAGCATTGTTTACAAGTAAAGGGATAACCTCATCAGGGGCGTTATCCATCCAAATCCTCGGAGAAGAAAACCTAGCTAACCTTGCTAGTTCATGAGCTACTCGATCACGTTCCCTATTGATCAAAGCGAGTTTGGTTCAAGTTGGAGATCTCTCTCAAAAGAAAAGGTTGAAGTTGGAGTAAAAATTAGTAGTACCACCACGGTAGTGGCTGTCCCTCTACGAATCGTCGAATCCTATCTTTTTTTAAGCAGAGATTACACATATAGTCAACATATGAGACACAAATGCTTGTCAAGAAACTCGTGCCTCGCCGAAAAATAGTCCACAAACATTCCACGGCGTCACCATGGCAACGCTGGAAAAAAGATGAGAGTAGCCGCCATACCCAGATCTGGGAGAGCACCACCACATACAAAGATGCTTTTTGAGCCGATGAAGCGGGTCGCCGCAAGCGATGAGACCGAGTCTTTGTGGCACGTAGGCCGGGATCTTCTCCGTGGTCACCCGATCTCGATGCCGTCAACTTCATATGATGTACTACAAGAAGAGGAACATTGTCGCCTGCCGTCATCCACGCACCCAACTGCAAGACAGTAAACACAACTACATCAGCCGACACGACCGCCACCCGCGAGAGCATCGTCGGCCGACCACCCGGCATGAACCTCGCTGGATCCCGAGATCGGCAAGACGACCAGACCACCTGCCCCCCAACGCCACCAGTTGCAGCGACGACGAGATGAAGGAAGAGTAGAGGCAAATTATTCCGACACAGCGCCACCTCCTCCATGAAAACAACGCCTCAAGGAAGCAATAGACCAACCCAAACTACAGACCTAAGTCGAAGCACCAGGGTCCCCACCCACTCCGGCCGCCGGAGCGGCGGACGGAGGAGGCAGGGACCGGCGGTAGCGGCTTGGAGGCCTGTGTGGTTGGGGGCAGATGGAATCGCCCCGATTTGCTTTTCTCGGAGGGCTGGGAGGGAGGGAAAACCGCACTCGTATGGGCATCTTGTGACCGTGAACACACTTGAAAAATATGGGCTACTTTTTTGACATAAAATAGCCGTACAACTTCATCAGATCAGGGAGAAAGTGATGCCGTGCCATCGGCAGGTTCACCCTGACGAAACTAAATTGAAGATTTTCTGAAACTTGGCCATATGCTGGAACAGATGAATTTACTTCATCAATGCCACTCATCCTATGGTGCCACTACTTGTTTGTAGGTAGGTCGGCGGAATTCCATTTCGAGATTTTTCAGTGTTCCAGACATTGAATACTACAGCGAATTCGGATAACGCATACCCATCAACATCACTTTAGCTAGATTTCAGTCAGCTGAATTTTAGTTTTGTGGTCAATCAATTTTCTGACCCTTGGATTGTGCTTTAAGATTTGTGTAGCTTTTTTTTCTGTCACATTTTGCTGGTGGTGTTGGGCTGTTTCGATTTGATTGACACCTATTTTGAGTCAGTCGATTTCCTTCTTGGGCTTGATTTGTGTGTGTGTGTGTGTGTGTGTGTGTGTGTGTGTGTGTGTGTGTGTGTGTGTGTGTGTTTTCATGTGTTTACTTTTGTTTTCTGCACATGTATGCTTTTATTTTTTTATTTTGCAGTTGAGTTTATTTTTCTTTATGTGTATTTCGGATGTTGAGTGCGTGAAAAATGTATACATCCAAGTACTACATGTACAAATTACATCAGAATATGGAAACTTCACTCTTATATATTTGTTCTACATATTATAAAAATTACATTTTTGTGCTAATTGTGTGGAATTTTTTTGTTTTTTTTTTCTTTATTCTTTAAGGGTAATACCAATGCTAATTGTTTTGTGCATTTTTTTGCTAATTAAATACATTTTCTATCATTAGGTGTATCTATGCATGAAAGTACAATACAATATGTGTGTAAATTATACTAGACCGCTAAAGTTGCATTATTATATGTGTATTCGGTGCATATTATAAAAAGTGCAATTTCAGTGCAAAGTTGTGTGCAAGTTTTTTTCTTTTTTTTCTCTTTTCTTAGAAAAGAGGCGCTTGCCGGACCTTAAACTGAGGCCCTTACAAGTTCAACGAGTTTATTTTCTTTCTTCTTAAGAGTAATACCAATGCCGCTAATTTATTCTCTCTTAGAAAACTTTAGTTGTTTTATTATGTTCAGTTTTTAATTCATTTCCTGTTTTTAAGGATGATACCAATGCCACTTATTCGTTCCTTGATTAAAATTTTCGTTTTTATGTAAAATTCACTATAATATGTTTAATCTTACATAACTAAAAAAGTGCAATTTATGTGTAAATTGTGTGCAAATTGTATCATTATGTTTTTTAATTCCTTTCTTCTTAAAGGGTGGTACCAATGCCACTATACTTCATTTCTTCTTAAAAAATAGTTTTATTTTTTTGTTTATAAGTCAGTAGACATGCAAGTATGATATACCATGTGTGTAAATTATAATACAAGCAAAAATTGCACAGTATATGCTTATTTTTGGCATTTAGAAAAGTGCAATTCCAGGGCATACTTGAGTGCGAGTTATTTTTTAAGTTTATTTCTTCTTAAAGGTTTTCATTTTCCCAAAACTTTGTTTTTTATATTTTCTTTCTTCTTAAAGGGTTTAATTCTTACATAAAAAACATCATTATTTTGTTTTAATTTTAGTTTTTGTACTTTGTTTCTTAAAGGGTTTCATTCTTCCATAGAAAACTTCATTATTTTGTATTTGTTTTAGTTTTTCATTTTCCTTAAAGGATTTCATTCTTCCCTCGATAACTCATTATTTTGTATTTGTTTTTATTTTTTTATTTTTTCTTCTCAAAAGGTTTCAATCTTCCCTATAAAATTTCATTATTTTTGTTTTTGATTTTTATTATTGTTCTTCTTAAAGGGTTTTATTCTTCCCCAGAAAAAAAAATCATTATTTTGTTTTCATTTTCATTTTAATTTTATTTCATTTTCTTTCTTTAACAGTAATACTCTTATTTTTTGCATATTATAACAAAGCGCAATTTATGTGTAAATTGCGTGCAAATTTTGCCATTACCTGGTTTTTATTGCCTTTTCTTAAAGGGTACTGTCAATGTTCAGTTTTTTTATATTCTTTCTTCCTCAAGGGTAATACACGGGCCATATCCTGATATTCTACTACTAGTCTATTGAGTACTAGTAGTACTTGTTTGCTCCTACCTAGTAGCTTGCCAAGTGAGAAACTAGCACACCAACCCGTCTGATTCGGCAGTCTTAATTAAATTCAGAAGAGACTAGGAGTAATATGAAGCTGGGTCGTGACCTATATGCTTTGCTAAGACAAAGTGACTGACCCTAAATAAGAATTCAGTCGATTGACATATAGCCGGTCCCCATCAGCATAGCACGTAGGTAAGGTATGCATGCTCATACAGCAAGCCAAGCATGCACACAGTCACACATGATAGCAGGTCCCTTCATCACTTCCGAATTATTAGTGCCCCACGCCACGAGCACATACACACACACTGACACACACGATCACGTCTTGCCACGAGGGAGCCACTGATCACTAGCTCTCACTTAGCGTTGACGAACCTGCAATCCTTCCTAACCTCCCCCTGCCCGCCGGTGAGCGGCCCGTTCTCCGACATCCTCACCAGCGCCGCCGCGAACGTCTCACGAAAGTACCCGTTATCAGCGGCCATCTTCTTCACGAACGGCGCGGTGCGCGGGTCGGAGGCGAGCCGCTGGTCCACGAGCAGGAGGCCCCTCCCCTTGAGCAGGTTCTTGTGGTACATGTTGTCGAGCACCATGGGCGTGGCGCGGTCGTTGCGCGCGTACGCCACGTCGCGGGTGTCCTCCCTCGCGTCCGCCGTCGGGCACCGGCCCCGGAGGTACGCGCCGTACGCCGGCTCGATGGCGCCGTCCACCGCCGGGTACAGCCTCGCCACCAGGTTGTTGCAGTGGACGCGGCCCACCGAGTGCGCGCCCAGCAGCGCCACCACGGCCTCCGCGTCCAGCCCCATGGCCGCGAACCTTGACAGCACCGCCGACACCGTGTCGTTGTGGTTCGGGATGTACCGCTCCACCTCGCCGTAGTGGCTCTCCGTGGCGTCCCGCCGCCCCGTCCGCATCGGGATGGCCGCCGGCCCGCCCAGCATGGCCGCGCCGTCCCGGGCGGCCAGCGCGAGGAGGTCCGCGCAGGAGACGGTGCCCGGGCACTCGCGCTCCAGCGCCGACTTGATGGCGCCCACGTACTTGAAGTTGCGCATGCCGAAGCTCCTCGGGGAGGCCTGCTCGGAGACGAGGCCCCTGGCGGTGTTGGTCTCCAGGAGCAGCGACGCGTCGCAGGACTTGACGGTGCAGTCGTGGAAGAGGGCCCGGAGCCACGACACGGCCGTGTTGCCGTGCTCCTCGTACAGGCTCCTCACCTGCTCCTTCACGATCTCCTCCGCCCTCGGGCAGCTCTCGGAGTAGAAGTTCAGCTTCAGACCACCGCCACTCGCAGCAGCGGCGGCAGCATTCCCTGCCATGGCAGCAGATTAAGCAAACCATCGGAAAAATGTACTCTACTTTAGATCTACGATCTCGATGCATTTGGCACGGAAATGAAGGAAGGGAAATTCGCAGTTTGTTACCAGCAGTGAGGCAGCAGAAGAGGAGCACTAGGCTTGAGCTCAGACCCATCTTCAGTTCACTCTGCCTTACAAATATCCAAGGTGCCCAACCCACTCTCATATCATCTCGTTCTTATAGCCTAGGCGCCAAGTGGGAGGGAGTGGTTGACTGAAAGTGACACCATTGGAGATGGCCCAGTGCTCTATATCCATGGAAATGCAGTTACTTCCGGGCTGACCGACACACGCAGAGGTGCGTGCAAGTGCAGTCGTACCAGAAAGACAAGTCATAAACTTTGGTTGAATGCGATTAAAGCCACGTTGAAATCAACTTTCTGTAAGAGGGGCCTTGCTTGAGAGTTGCTGAAAGAAGAACAGCTTTCAGTTCCATACCTTCCCAACTTCCGGAAAGTGGGGACGAGCGCGCTTACATGAATTTGACATGCACCACCACCTTACTCCATTTCAGTCAAAGAGATTTGCAGTGCATATGTGGTTCAATGAAAGCGTTTGAAATGAATGCATCCATCAGTTACCTGACTTGTTCTTAGACCTCAATTTGCAGCCTGCAAGTTTCAGTCATTGCACACTATACATAAACTTCACAGCAGAGGTCCACATTAAAAACCTCTGGGAACTGGCTACCAAGAACAAGCAAGGTAGTATGGGGGGAATATATGGATAACTAAAACCATTTGTTTCGGCGTTGCGTGGCTATCCTAAGAGCAACTCCAACGGGCCGACCCAAACGGACGGTGATTTCGTCTTTTTTTTGTCCGTTTGGATCGGCCAGGCGAACACGAGCGTCCGCTTTCGCGTTTGGGTCGGCGCGTGCACCCAACGTTGGCGCGACCCATTTTGACAGCGTAAAAAAAACTGAATGCATGCATATTTAACATAAAAAACTAAATTAATTAAACATTAAAAGCCGGCCACGTAGGCCGGCGGGAGTCCACGCGTTCACATTAGCATTTAAGAAAAATAAAAACAAACTAAAAACTAGGCGTCGGCGCGTTGCCCTAGACAACGTCGTCCTCGGGGTCAGTGAGGTCGATGAGCGTCGGCGCCGGACCGGCCCAGCTGAACGCCGTGTTTCAGAGCGTGGCCATGTCGGGCGCCGGCTGTGAGGGCGCTGGTAGTGCCGCCGCCTGAGTCGCCGCGGCCTGGCGCGCCTCCTCCTCGGCATCGGCGTCGCGCTCGAGCATCTCGAGGTACTCGCCCTCGCGGCGCTCCTCGGCCACCCGGATCTACCGCCAGTGATCGAGGTACGCCGCTCTTGCTCCGGTGTGGCCTGCATCCAGACCGGTGGTACCCTCACCCACTCGCGCACTACTCCCGTCCGGGAGTAGCGCTTGATGGGCTCCCGCTCCGGCTCCGGTTGTGGTTCGGCTTTGGCGAGGCGGCGGGAAGGGGACGGCGGGGCTACCGGCGGCACCACGCAGTCGCCGGCCACGGAGAGGGCCATGGCCTGCGCCATGGCCGCCTCGTACTGAGCTTCTTCTTCTTCTGCCGCCCCCGCCCTGCGCCGCGTGTCCTCCTCGCTCTCCCGGTAGACGGCCGCAAGGGCCGCCTGGTCTTTCTCCTTGACGATGAGCGGCGGTGCCGGCACGCTGCGGTCGACCTTGCGCACGCCGCACCGCCTCGCCTCCTCGTGCTCGAAGGCGAACCAACACGCCCAGTTGGGCGAGTCGTAGGTGTAGGCTTCGTCGCCGCGCTGCTCCGGCGTCAGGAGCGCCCGCCGGCGACGCACCTCCTCCGCGTGCGCCCTAGCCGACCGTGGCACCGTCGGCACTGGGATCCTTTCCGGATCCAGATGCCAGTCGTGCGGCAGCGTCACGTCGGGGTACGGCAGCGGCACACGGTGGCGCCAGTGCCACTCCGCCTGATGCACGGGCACGTTCACCCGCCGCCTCTGCCGGCGAGCCGGCGCAGGCGGAGGCGGGGTGAACTCCGCGGGGAAGGGGACGGCGGGGGCCTTGCCCTTCGACTTGCTGCTGCTGCCGGAGAAGAGCCGCATTTGAGCGGCTGGGGTGGCTAGGGTTTGCTTGCCAGCGATGGGGGAGCGAGCGTGGCCTAGATGGGGACGGAAACTGGATGAGGACGGCCCCGCCATACGGTCAGCTTAAAAAAGGACGACCGACGTCGCTGACGCGTGGGCCCGGGGTCATAAATTAAGCTGACCAGCAAGGGGGCGGGTAGTTGGGCGATCGCCGGATGGGGCCACGGCGGACATCGAGAAGGCGCGCGTGGCGTCCGTTTCACGTTCGCGCCGACGCATTTGGGGTGCAAATTTGGGCCGCAAGTCGGCGCGAACGCGAAGCGGGCGCGTTTTGGATTTGGGTCGGCGCGTTGGGCCTCCATTTTTATCCGCGCCGACCCAAACAGACGACGGCGGACGAAATGGGTCGCTCCATTGGAGTTGCTCTAAACGTCTGAAACTCGGACGGCAATGCATTGGTCTCAATCAGGCTTGAAGCTGCATGTTTCCAAGTAGTACCCCGCCATTGCAAAGCAGTGTATGAACCATTATTGCAAACCACCGCTAAGAACAAATCATGTGAATGCTGAAAAATGTCGCAAATAATACGGACAAACTCTATGAATGATGTTCTGGGATATTTATTTTTCAAATATATATATGGACCATAAAACAAAGTGGAATGATGGCATGTCACATCGTCGGCCCTATATCTCAGTTATTGCAACCGTTCTTATTATGCATGGCCGTGGCCTAATAATGTGGATCATTTCTTTTTGTAGTGCTTTATTTGCACCACCACCTTACACTATTTCACTCAAAAGATCTGCAAGTGCCTACATCAGTTACACGGCTTGGTTCTTGGGCCTCGATTTACACCGTATCGCTTCAAAATGTTCACTGTGTATAAAAAATAATATCTGGGTTGTGTTAAACTGTGTTATTGCTGTATTAGGAAAATATTATCCATTTAAAAAAATGTTGTAAAATTTTATAAAATGTTCATGATATTGTTAAGAAATGTCCGTGCTATGTTAAAATATATTTATACCATACAAAAACAAATGTCACATGTTTCAAAATATGTTCTTAACTTTAGAAAAGTGATCCGTACAATCCATAAAGAGGTTCATAACAGTTAACAAAATACAATGCTTTTCCAAAACATGTCTATGATATTCTATGAAAATGTAGAATTTTATGCGTAATTTTAAAAAAGTATAGTAAAAAATGTTCATAAAAATAAAAGAATGTTTTAACACTTGACAAATGTTTTTCTCATTATAAAACATATTCATGGCATTAATAAAAATGTTCAATGTGCATTACAAAATTTTCATCGTGTATTAAAAAATATTCAATGCCTATTTGACATAAGGTAAAAGGGGAAAATGGAGAAGGAAATAAAATAATTATAAAGATAAACACAGAAAATAAGAACATAAAAATCACTACGACACCTTCCAAAAACCGGGCGAAAGTCTACTAAAATCAATTCCCATCATAGAAACCCATCAGGATG
>NC_041383.1:68866235-68998586 GCF_002162155.2 Triticum dicoccoides
AAGCACGAAGACAATATCACACTGACAGCGAGTATAGCGTCCGTGTCAGCTGAACTATTCCCTCCATGTGTAGCTACTAGTTCGGCCCATTTCTCATGTGTTTTTTTTTGTTTACTGGGATTCGACGCAGACGCTTGTGGTTTTGTTCGGTTGTTGTACTGGTTTCGGCTTGGTTTTTGTAGGCCTTTACCCTTTTTTTTATTTCTCTTTGGTTTTCTTTGTTTTTTCTCTTTTTTGTTTTCTTTTTTCACCGGGTTTCTCCATTTCTTGCTCTGTTGTCACTTTTTTAAAACAGTTTTATTTTTTCTTTATCAGATTTTGGGTATTTTCTTTTAAAAAAATTCCTTGCTTTTTTTGTTTTTTGTAGGTTTTTATTGGTTTTCTTTTTAAAACACGTGTAAAAAAGTCAGTATATAATATAAATTTTTGGTGTAACACGTGAAACATTTTTGATACCTTGAACATTTCAAATACATGATGCACACTTTTATTTTAATGTATGGTTTCAAGACTTCTTGAATACATGGTCAATTTTTTAAAAATAAAGATTGCAAATTTTATTAATGGCAATAAACAGGTTTTTAAAAACTACACGGATATTTTTTAACATAGTAAACATTTTGAAAATTTCATTGACAGTTTTGGGAAAAACGTGAATATTTTCTTTAAAATGTCACGTAAATTGTTTTATGGCAATATTTTAAAAAAATTGTATAAACATTTTTTCTGTAGACCTTGAACATTTTATTTGAAACCAATGGGAACTATGACCGAACATAGCATTATAAGCATGATTGCTTTGTTGCCAATATTTGGCTAGCCAAATGTTGACAATACCAAGACTTGTCAAATATTGACAACTTTATATGAGATAGGCAACGCAACTCGGTAACCAACCAATTAGTAGCCAATATTTGGCACAATATCAAATATTAGCATGCCAATTTTTGGCACCAAACCAATTATGTTGTATATACCACAACAGAGATCCACATTAAAAACCTATGGGAACTGGCTACCCGGAACAAGCAAGGTAGTATTGGGGCAATTGGATAATTAAAACCTGGTGTTTCATTGTTGCGTGACTATATTAAACATCTGAAACTCGGACAACGATGCATTATTCTCAGTCAGGCTAGATGCTGCAAGTTTCCAAGTAGTACGCCGCTATTGCAAAGCAGTGCTTGAACCATTATTGCAAACCACCGCTAAGAACAAATTATGTGAATGCCGAAAAAATATCGCAAATAATACAGATAAACTTTGTAACTGTTGTTACGATATATTTATTTTTTCAAATATATGTGGATAGAAAACAGAGTGGAATGATGGCCCATCGCATCGACGACCCTATATATCAGTTATTGCAAAGGGTATTGGGACTGTTCTTATGCATGGCTGTGGCCTAATAATGCGGGTCATTTCTTTTTGTAGTGTTTTATTTGCACCCCCACCTTACACTATTTCAGTAAAAAGATCTGAAGGTGCATCCATCAATTAAATGGCTTGGTTCTTGGGCCTCGATTTACACCGTGTCATTTTGAAATGTTCACTGTGTATAAAAATTAATATCTGGGGAGTGCTATTTTTTTTCTTGCGGTATTAGAAAATGTTGTCCATTTTTTTTTAAAACTGTTGTGACATTTTAAAAAATGTTCATGATATTATTAAGAAATGATTGTGCAATGTTGAAAAAATGGTCATGGCATCCAAAAACAAATGTTCACGCATTTCAAAGATATGTTCTTAACTTTCGAGAATATCCCAGAGTCAACGACGACCATGTTTTTACACCATCATCTCTGTTGCAAAAATTTCTGCAACATCATCTGTGTTGCAAAAGTTCCTTCCGCAACAGCGCCTATGTTGCAAAAAAGTGAAGACGAAAAAAAAATATCTGCAACATAACCTATGTTTCAAAAAAAAAATTGCAAATATTTCCACAACACAAGCTTTCTTGCAAAGGGTTCTGTAACACCGTCTTTGTTGCAATAGTGACGAGGAGACAGGGCCGCTAGATGTAGCCAGATCTAACGGCCGCTCAGGCGGACGTGTAGCACGTCCCATAGATTAATGTACAGTATGCTTTTTGTTGTTGCCAGAAGGTAAAAATGTATGATTTTCTTGTAGATTAACTTGTCCAGTGTTGGAAGCAGAGTAGCAACTCCCATATTCAGATTAACTCGTAGAAAATATGGAAAACAACTTGAATACTAGGAACAACTTTCAATTTCAGAGCTACCAACAATCATAAAAACGATTCAAACTGAATATCCCCAGGAAAAGCAGGGTAATATCTAAAACTGCATCTTTGTTGATCAGGATTTAAGTATCTCTAGAGACCGATGGACAGACCTCGATTACCCAATGTACAGTAGAATCTATCATTTGTTTTTCAAGAAAGAGATAGTGGAATGCCGTTTACAGAAATATTTCAGTTCAGCAAACTGAACTGCAACTATACGCGGGGCCTTGAGAGCTTAACTGATATCGCTGCCCGGCACCCCCGAGGCGCAGAGCGGCCAGAAGCCCAGAACCAAACCGCAGAGACCAGCAGCTCCGCCGCAGAGACCACGACGGAAGTGACCCAGGAATGGAATCCTCTGCTGCCAGTTAACATTTCCTCCCCAACAGCCCGGTAAATGTAAATGCCTCCCACAGCTTCAGTGATACATCAGGACAGCTTCAGTGATGCAGCGTGGGAAAGAAAAGGCCTGGTCGATGCTGAACCGACGTGAGAGAAACCGGGCGACTGAGAACGTTATTAGTCCCACCTCGGCTAAGCTACGAGGGGCTGGGTGTTAGACCGCGGCTATAATAGGGAGGGGGGCGCGCACATTGAGAGGCATCTTTGCGCTTGGGGCAATGACGCAGCTAGTGAGGTAATACCGAGGCGCGTCAATTGCTGGTTGAAAACTATTTCCAAACCCCCTCTTTGGCTCTCCCTCCGTGGAGGGCCACTGAGAATTTCTGAAAGGGCTCCCTCTCCTTCGGGCGAGGGTAAAGCCCTACAATACCCTAAATTCAAATTTTTTTGGCTATGGAATTTTTTATATTTATATTTATAAACTTTGGTTGTTCATCTGCTGTTTCTTCATCAGGGAGTCTGCCGGAACGCCGGCAATCCTGACCTTTTTCAGCCAAAGGATGCTCCTTTAGAGCTTTACAAATGCAGTTCATAGTTGTAAGCTGTCTGTCAGCATTCAGTTTGATGTTTCAGAGATGCTTACTGGCTTTGGGTTCTTGTTTCCGATTTCATCGAGCTATTGATGTGCCAAATTAGTTTTCATTCAAATCTTGAGGAGAATATTGGTCAAAGTGTGTCTGCTTGAAGTCCATCCGCCAACCGTTTCCCATGTACACTTTTACCTGAAAAGCGGCACTTAATTTCTCTGCTGAATTTTGAGTGGCACAAACAAAACTGAAGACCTCTGAGGCCAATGGGCGACGGCGGCAAGGAGTAGATTTAGTTTTGAGTTAAATACATCACTGGTGCCTTAACTTATCCATCACGGTCAGTTTGATACCTAAATTTGCACAATACTCCCTCTATAAACTAATATAAGAGCGTTTAGATCACTAAAGTAGTGATTTAAACGCTTTTATATTAGTTTACGGAGGGAGTACATAAAAGTGGTGTTATAACTTGTCCTCCCGTGCATATATGGTGCCTCTGGCTGTATGCGGCCGTATGGACTGTCCGCGTGAAATGCGAGCTGGCGGCTGGCCCACTTGTCAGTGGGCGAGTGATTCATGTTTTATTCGAATTAGAAATATAGGTCTCGTATGTCAACATGACAGAGAGAGAAATCGCTAAAATAAATTACAGGTAGACCTACTGCTTAGTGCGGGCATGAACAGACCATCGGGCAGAAAATGATGCGTTCTAATATTAGCTAGTACTCATATACATACACCTAGTCCGTGGATCTTTCTGCACTTCCTTCACATGTTTTTTTATTTTTTAGTTCCTGTTTAGTTTTTATATGTAAATTTTTCCATCAAAAAATACAAAAAATATAAGTAGGCAATTATTGTGCATTTTAATTCTTTAATCTATTTTCATTATTGTTACCTCTCAACCCAAACTGTCTTGAAATATATTCAGTAAGCAGGTCTTTGGTGAAATATATTCAGTCTATACGCTCAAACTCTCTAGTCACCCCAAGCACCAACAGCACACATTTGCGAGCTAAAGTACACTACCATAGCTAGTACGCTCTGTTGCACACTGCAATTCCTTATGAAATAGAACCACTGTCCAAACTAATCCTAATTTACTCTCAAATGCACACTCAAAATCTGAAAGTGCAGCTTTCTGCCGGCCACCAAACTAGTCCTAATTTACTCTCAAAATAAATGAACACACAATCTGAAAGGTATTTAGTTTAACTTCGTGGTAGTTCGGGATAATCCATCATTCTCGCTAATATTTCCTTACTTCTACAACCTGGAAACATTTGCTTCATTGTTCACTTGTTCAAACTAGTTAAGCTGAGATTTCTTATTAAACGTCCCCCCCCCCCTCCCCTTTTTTTTTATTAAGCTGTGATTTCTTATTAAATCTAAACCCTAAACCCTAAACCCTTTTTTTTATGGATGTGGTACCCATCCTAGCACTTTACATGGCCAGATCAGTGAAGAAATGGCGGTCAAATCACGTCTATAATCTTGTGGTTTTGCTGCTGCTGTTGTTTTTTGGAGAGAAGCTTGCGCAGTTTTGGAGCCACAAACTTCATCAGTTTGCTATGTTCACCAGTCTGAAACTGTAGGAATATGTACCCAACGTGCAGCTCCTTCTCCAAATGGCATCGTCCAGCTCAAGGATCAGAAGGAGTACATGTTCAGCTTTTCTTTTACCCCCAGACGTTAATAAACCGTTAAGAAAGAAACATGACGGCAACATGAGTGTGTGTGTTGGCAGAATGCTTCATGCAGCACAAGTTACGGGTTAGAAATTCAAATAGAGATACTTCACACACAACGTAAGATGAAAACAGAAATACTTGACAAAAGAGAACTTGTAAAGTATAGTCAAGACACAAATAGTTAGGCATCTTACATATCTGCCAAATACTTGGACAAGCAAGAAACTAGCAAAACATAAATATAAACATACAACTGGCTTAAGGCTATACTAAGGCACACACCGACTAAGGCCTTTTTCAGGTAACATGTAAATACCGCCGACCACATTGATATGATGTGACAAGCTCAATGAGAACTGCAGCAGCCCTTCATTCACCTAGAGAAAACCAAATTGCCCATCTGTTACTAACCAGATACACATAGGCAGAACGTAATAGTAGAACCTACTGTAACATAGTGTATAAACAAATGAATACAAATTCAGGACCAGCTCGGCAACACAAGGAAGAGCTAAGTAATACTCCCTCTGTTCCTAAATATAAGACGTTTTGGCAACTGCCAAAACGTCTTATATTTAGGAATGGAGGGAGTAGATATCAAATATCCTATTCCTGGTTATATCTCATAGAAATACCTGCAACACAAAATAAATCTTTGGTGCATTCTGACACTCTAGTTTATTGGGGTGGGGAATTAGAATGTTGTAAGACATGGTCTCTAAGATTTATCTCATGCAAACTCATCTCTCATCATGTCAACAAGACAAAATAAATAAATACATGCAAAAATGCAACACTACCACCAGAAGTGATCTTGAATATTGAGATTTAAATAAATGAAGCCTGGTTAGAGAAAACAACTTCGGGGAAAAAAGGTGTTGATCATTTGACATTTGCTTTTACATTATTACTCACTTGATATTTGATTTACTATCTCCCAAGGTTGATGACAACTACATCATATAATGACACAAAAAAGGCCATAAGCTTGTCTATATTGACCGATAACATACATTTTAAGCAACAGTACAGCTATAAGTTCATCTATCTAGGAAAGGGACAATCTGTAGCTAAGTTTAAGTTGTTAGTGAACAATTGAACATCTACAAACTGAAACAAAGATATTCAAGCAACCATGTACAAGACATAACAAGATTAGGTTACTCCTACAATATGAGGACTAAAGATGAACAATCACCTGGCGTGTAGAGACTGTTGAAGGAATTACAAGCGGTAACATGATCGCTTTCCCAAAGTTTTCTTGATTGCATCGACTTCAGTTGAACAATATAGACAGTGCCGTCCAGATGTAATAACATTTCATTAACATCCTGATCGTATCCAAGTATCAGTTCTGCCCCCCTTTTCACTACCTCAGTCGGAGGAGAGAGACCAAGAATGCCATGCATTTCAGTGGTCTTCCATAGCACCCATGTGGCAACACCTTGACAATTGACCTTCCGCTGCCACATTTGAATGTTATGGCTGAGACAATATGGTGAGACCAAGAGTGCCATCCTCTGCCTGGACGATATCATGGTTGCGGGGAACATTCATACCTAGAGGCGCCTCGATCACATCTAGACTCTGCCTATCCAAATCAAACTGAAGTATGCCGTAAATAGCATAAAACTACTACTTTACAGGCTAAGATTCCAAAAAACTACCGAATATTTTTTTTCTTCTGATAACTACCAACTCAGGGGTCGGCTGTTTCAAAAAACCGAAATTTGACGTTGCTAACATTTTAAACCGGTTTATGACAGGTCGGGCCCGCTCCTAAACAATCCGTTTGTTGACCGTTTTGTTTGACCGTTAGCTTACTGTGGGACCCATATGGAAGATGTTTCTTCTTCCTCCTACCTTTTCTTCTCTCCTCCTGTCTTTTTCTTCTCTCCTCCTTCCCGAGCTGCAGCTCCTCCAGGTCCTCCGCCACTCACCGATGGCTACCTCCACCACTCATCGACGGCCACCTCCACCACTCATCGACGACCACCTCCACCACTCACCGACGGCCGCGCCCGCCGCGAGCCGCGCCCCGAGTAGGGGCCACCGCAAGACGCGCCCAGGAGCACGGGCTACCGCGCTCAGGAGTGCCGGGAGCTGCGCCTAGGAGCAAGGAGCAACGGCCGCGCGTGCCATGGCCAGGGTTCAGGCCGACGCGCCCAGAGCACGCGCTGCAGCGAGCCGAGCGCCATGGCCAGGGGCTCGGGCTCGGGCCGCCGCGCCAAGGAAGAGGGAGGAGAGAGAGAGGCCGCATGGCTGGGACTTCACGCGGCTCGAGGTGCAGCTTGCCGGCAGGAGGAGGCAGCGACCGAAGGAGCTCAGCGGCGGCCCTTGCTGCACGTCGACGAGCGCGTGAGGGAAGTCTGCGGTGGCGCAGCTCCTCTCGAGCTTGAGCACGGGAGGGACCCGTTGCTTTTTCTTTAACTTTGCAGGGACCCGATTGCTTTTTTCAAATTTTACAGGGACCCAATTGCTTTATTGATATTTTTTATTAAATTATGATAAAGAGACACTGACATATGGGCCCCACATGTCAGCTAACGGTCAAACAAACGGTTAGACAATCCGTTGTCTTACATGTGGGCCCTAGCTGTCATAATCACGATCAACGGTAAAGCACTGGACGATTAGAGTTTTTTGAAACAGCCGACCTCTGACTTGGTAGTTATCAGAGAAAAAAAATATTTAGTAGTTTTTTTGGAACCTTAGCCTGTAAAGTAGTAGTTTTATGCTATTTACTCGGCCAGTAAAGAACATTGCCAATGAGGATGCTCTGAGCACCACCGCAACAAGCCGAACCTGGGTGTGGAGCCTCTGTCGGGATGAGATGGCCCCATGTGTCGGTCTCGGAGGAGTAGAAGCAGGCGAGGGGCCGATGATCGGGGCTGCGCATGAACACCAAGACCACCTTGAACGGGCTGGAGCGACAGCCGCCGTGCACGTGTCCCTGGCCGCGGTCGGCGCAGAGCACCGCCCCGTTGATGTGGCCCGTCTTGAACTCCGGCGGGATGGCCACGCGGCGCTGCTCGCCCGTGATGGGATCGCACATGAGGACCTCTGCCCGCGACACGTCGAAGACGAGGACGCGGTCGTGGCGGCACCCGAGGAGATGGGCCTCAGAGTCGGCGACGCGGATTCGCAGGTCCAAGCGCTCGGGAGGGACGCGGTCGGGAGCGGCCAGGACGGGGGCGAACACGATGTCGTCATCACGGCACTGGAAGAAGCCGAGGAGGGGCGGCTTCCCGTGGTGGGCGCGGAAGCGGGCGGTGAACTTGGGGTCGACGGCGGCGCAGCGCCACCGCTTGCAGACGGCGGAGGCGCGGGGAAGGGAGGAGGGCTGCGGCGGGATGCGGAGCAGGACCTCGCGGAGGATATCGTCATCCTCGAGCGGCGGCGGAGGCGCCGGTAGCGAGCCGCGGCGTCGGCGACGGCGGCAGGTCATTGGCGGTTGGCGCCTGGCTCCCGCTCTCGCTCGTGGGACTGGAGTGCTCTTTTCTTGGAACCGCTCCTTCTTCTTTCTCTGTTTTAGAACAACCGCTTCCTCTTCGGGGGCTGCTACGCGTCCGCCGGCTGATCTTTTTAAAAGATCGGCCGGGCCGCGAGCCGTTAGATCTGGCGTCATCGGATTGCACCCTCAACTATTGCAACAGGGATAATGTTGCAGAAACATCTCCAACAAAGGTCATGCTGCAGATTGTTTTTACAAAAAAGATCATGTTGCAGATTTTTTCTTTTGCAACATAGACCATGTTGCGGAAATGTCTATATAATATTTTGAATAGAGGTCATGCTGCAGAAACGTCCGTAGAATTTTTTGCAGTAGAGATCATGTTGCGGAAATTTTTTGTAACAAGAATCATATTACAGGATCTGTTGTTGCATCTCAGCCCAGGGAGGCCGCACCTATGGACGCCGGTGCTCCTCCAGGACGTCAGCGACATGGAACAACGACGAACGACGGCGGACAGGGCGGCATGCCTTGTACTCCCTCTGTAAACTAATATAAAAGCGTTTAGATTACTACTTTAGTATTCTAAACACTCTTACATTAGTTTACGGAGGGAGCAGATGTGAGCGGTGCAGTTCGGCAGCTTCAAGCGCACGCACGGCCAATTCACAGCACCGCGGGAGGCGGCTTCCAGCATCTACGCCTGGTAGCAGGCCGCTGCACCGGCCACCTGCCATGTCAAGGACGAGGTCAATGCTTGGATAAAGTGGCACATGTGCATCAGGATTCAAGCTAGGTGTAGAAGATGAATGACTAAATAAAGGAACCAGTAGTTCTAAGCGGTGATAGCCTCAGCCCACATGAGACGCGTGGCACGTGTGGGAGGCGGTGGACGCTGCGCTGTAATCGGCCGGATGACGGAAATCTTTTCCCTTCCTCTTTTCGTGCACAAGGAAGAGAAAAAAGAGCGACGTGCTGTTGGGCCCGGAAAGTTGGTGTAACGAGCGCTTGCTGGCCTCTAGAAGAATCGATAGCCCACCTTGGGAATTCGCCCGTGAGATAGAGATCAATCGAGTTTGATCCCCTAAAAAATCAATCGAGTTCCCTAAAAAAAATTCAATCGACTTTGGTTCAAGTTAGAGCAACCGCCGCCGCAATGGTGTCCCTGTTCGAATCCCATCTTGTGACTTGAAAATTACGGGCTACTTTCTTTGGACATCCTCGGTCATGCTCAAGCTTGACATCACCAAAGCATTTGACACTATGGACTAGGCGTTCTTGATGGAAGTCTTGCAACAGCTTGGTTTTGGCCCCAAGTGGATGGCCTGGGTGGACGGCCTTCTTGCCTCCTCCTCAACGGGAGTTCTGCTCAACGGAATCCCTGGGGAAGTTATATATAACAGGCAAGGTCTTCGGCAGGGGGACTTAATGTCTCCCCTGCTATTTGTTCTGCTCATGGAGGGCCTCCATCACTTGCTGCAGCATGCGGCAACGGCGGGTGTGTTCACTCTGCTGGCGCCCACTGGACTGCGTCATAGAACCTCTATATATGTCGACGACGCAGTTACATTTCTCAGACCGGATCTCCAAAGCTTAAGGGCGTGTGCAACACTGCTAGCTGATTTTGGCATGGCTTCAGGGCTTCGTACGAACATGGCCAAGTGCTCCGCGCACCCTATTCATTGTTCGGTGGAGCAAGTGCAGTTGATAGCCGATGAGCTGGGATGCCAAGTCTCGGGATGGCCATGCCGCTACCTGGGGCTACCTTTGGGTTTGCGCAAAATCTCGGCAACACAACTATAGTACTTGGTGGATAGAATGGCTGATCGGTTTCCTGCATGGCAAGCTAGGATGCTCTTCAGGGTTGGGCGTCTAGAGCTAGTCAAGACTACACTAGCGTCTATGCCCATTCACGCAATGGTGGCACTCGACCTGCCGGTGAAAACTATTGAAGCAACGAACAAGATTTGTCGCGGGTTTCTGTGGAAGGGACGCCGCGATATACATGGAGGCCACTGTTAGATGGCGTGGGACCAAGTTTGCATGCCTAAGGAATACGGCGGCCTTGGCATTCCAAATTTGCGTCTTCTCAATGCGGCACTCAGAGCTCGATGGCCTTGGCTGATGAGAAAGGAGCATGATCGATCATGGATTGAGTTCAACCTGCAAGTCTCATCGGATTCCTTGAGCATCTACAAGGCGGCGACCAAGTGCACGCTAGGAAATGGTGAGGTCGCGCTCTTCTGGACAGATTGGTGGCTGTGGGACGGGCGGATTGAAGACCTCATGCCTAACTTATTCGCGGTTGTGAGGAGCAGAGTGTTGGAAATATGCCCTAGAGGCAATAATAAAAGGGTTATTATTATATTTCCTTGTTAATGATAATTGTCTTTTATTCATGCTATAACTGTATTATCCGGAAATCGTAATACATGTATGAATACATAAACCATAACATGTCCCTAGTGAGCCTCTAGTTGACTAGCTCGTTGGTCGACAGATAGTCATGGTTTCCTGACTATGGACATTAGATGTCATTGACAACGGGATCACATCATTAGAAGAATGATGTGATGGACGAGACCCAATCCTAAGCATAGCACAAGATCGTGTAGTTCGTTTTGCTAGAGCTTTTCCAATGTCAAGTATCTCTTCCTTAGACCATGAGATCGTGTAACTCCCGGATACCATAAGAGTGATTTGGGTGTACCAAACGTCACAAGGTAACTGGGTGACTATAAAGGTGCACTACAGGTATCTCCGAAAGTGTTTGTTGGGTTGACATGGATCGAGACTGGGATTTTTCACTCCGTATGACGGAGAGGTATCTCTGGGCCCACTCGGTAATGCATCATCACAATGAGCTCAAAATGACCAAGTGTTTGGTCACGGGATCATGCATTACGGTACGAGTAAAGTGACTTGCCGGTAACGAGACTGGACGAGGTATTGGGATACCGACGATCGAGTCTCGGGCATGTAACGTACCGAATGACAAAAGGAATTGTATACGGTGTTGTTCGAATCCTCGACATCGTGGTTCATCCGATGAGATCATCGAGGAGCATGTGGGAGCCAACATGGGTATCCAGATCCCGCTGTTGGTTATTGCCCGAGAGCCGTCTCGGTCATGTCTACGTGTCTCCCGAACCCGTAGGGTCTACACACTTAAGGTTCGGTGACGCTAGGGTTGTATGAATATGAGTATGCAGTATACTGAATGTTGTTAGGAGTCCCGGATGAGATCCCGGACGTCACGAGGAGTTTCGGAATGGTCCGGAGGTAAAGAATTATATATAGGAAGTGGTATTTCGGCCATCGGGAAAGTTTCGGGGTCACCCGGTATTGTACCGGGACCACCGGAAGGGTCCCGGGGGTCCACCGGGTGGGGCCACCCATCCCGGAGGGCCCCATGGGCTGAAGTGGGAGGGGAGCCAGCCCATAGTGGGCTGGTGCGCCCCCCTAGGCCCACCCCCTGCGCCTAGGGTTGAAACCCTAGGGTGGGGGGGCGCACCACATGCCTTGGGGGGCACTCCTCCCCCCTTGGCCGCCGCCCCCTTGGGAGATTGAATCTCCCAGGGCCGGCGCCCCCCCCCTGGGGGCCTATATAAAGGGAGGGGGGAGAGGGGTAGCCGCACCCTGAAGTCCTGGCGCCCCCTCCCCCTGCTACACCTCTTCCTCCTCCGTCACGTGCTTGGCGAAGCCCTGCCGGAGTGCTGCTGTTCCACCACCATCACGCCGTTGTGCTGCTGCTGGAGCCATCATCATCAACCTCTCCTTCCCCCTTGCTGGATCAAGAAGGAGGAGACGTCACACGCTCCGTACGTGTGTTGAACGCGGAGGTGCCGTCCGTTCGGCGCTAGGATCTTCGGTGATCTGAATCACGGCGAGTACGACTCCATCATCACCGCTCCCTCTAACGCTTCCGTACGCGATCTACAAGTGGTATGTAGATGCAAAATCACTCCCTTGACTCGTTGCTTAGATGAACTCATAGATGGATCTTGGTGAAACCGTAGGAAAAATTTTAATTTTCTGCAACGTTCCCCAACAGTGGCATCATGAGCTAGGTCTATACGTAGTTCTCTATTGCACGAGTAGAACACAACTTTGTTGTGGGCGTAGATCTTATCAACTTGCTTGCCGCTACTAGTCTTATCTTGCTTCAGCGGTATTGTGGGATGAAGCGGTCCGGATCAACCTTACACGTACGCTTACGTGAGACCGGTTCCACCGACTAACATGCACTAGTTGCATAAGGTGGCTAGCGGGTGTCTGTCTCTCCCACTTTAGTTGGAGCGGATTCGATGAAAAGGGTCCTTATGAAGGGTAAATAGAAGTTGACAAAATCACGTTGTGGTTATTCGTAGGTAAGAAAACGTTCTTGCTAGAACCCAATTGCAGCCACGTAAAAGATGCAACAACAATTAGAGGACGTCTAACTTGTTTTTGCAGCAATTGTCATGTGATGTGATATGGCCAGAAGTTGTGATGAATGATGAATGATATATTGTGATGTATGAGATCATGTTCTTGTAATAGGAATCACGACTTGCATGTCGATGAGTATGACAACCGGCAGGAGCCATAGGAGTTGTCTTTATTTTTTGTATGACCTGCGTGTCATTGAAGAACGCCATGTAAACTATTTACTTTATTGCTAAACGCGTTAGTCATAGAAGTAGAAGTAGTCGTTGGCGTGACAACTTCATGAAGACACGATGATGGAGATCATGATGATGGAGATCATGGTGTCATGCCGGTGACAAGATGATCATGGAGCCCCGAAGATGAAGATCAAAGGAGCTATATGATATTGGCCATATCATGTCACTACTTTATATAATTGCATGTGATGTTTATTGTGTTTTACGCATCTTGTTTACTTAGAACGACGGTAGTAAATAAGATGATCCCTTACAACAATTTCAAGAAGTGTTCTCCCCTAACTGTGCACCGTTGCTAAAGTTCGTCGTTTCGAAGCACCACGTGATAGATCCTTACGTTCACATACAACGGATGTAAGACAGTTTTACACATGCAAAACACTTAGGGTTAACTTGACGAGCCTACCATGTACAGACATGGCCTCGGAACACGGAGACCGAAAGGTCGAACACGAGTCGTATGGAAGATACGATCAACATGAGAATGTTCACCGACGATGACTAATCCGTCTCACATGATGATCGGACACGGCCTAGTCGACTCGGATCGTGTAACACTTAGATGACTAAGGGGATGTCAAATCTGAGTGGGAGTTCATTAAATAATTTGATTAGATGAACTTAATTATCATGACCTTAGTCTAAAATCTTTGCAAAATATGTCTTGTAGATCAAATGGCCAACGCTCATGTCAACATGAACTTCAACGCGTTCCTAGAGAAAACCAAGCTGAAAGATGATGGCAGCAACTATACGGACTGGGTCCGGAACCTTAGGATCATCCTCATAGCTGCCAAGAAAGCATATGTCCTTGAAGCACCGTTAGGTGACCCACCTGCTCTCCCAGCACTGCAAGACGATTTGAACGTTTGGCAGACACGTGCTGATGATTACTCCCTCGTTCAGTGTGGCATGCTTTATAGCTTAGAACCGGGGCTCCAAAAGCGTTTTGAGCAACACGGAGCATATGAGATGTTCGAGGAGCTGAAACTAGTTTTCCAAGCTCATGCCCGGATCGAGAGATATGAAGTCTCCGACAAGTTCTATAGTTGTAAGATGGAGGAAAACAGTTCTGTCAGTGAGCATATACTCAAAATATCTGGGTTGCACAGCCGCCTGTCCCAGCTGGACATTAACCTCCCGGATGAGGCGGTCATTGACAGAATCCTTCAGTCGCTCCCACCAAGCTACAAGAGCTTTGTGATGAACTATAATATGCAGGGGATGGTGAAGACCATTCCTGAAGTATTTTCAATGCTGAAGTCGGCAGAGGTTGAAATCAAGAAAGAATATCAAGTGTTGATGGTCAATAAGACCACTAAGTTCAAGAAGGGCAAGGGTAAGAAGAACTTCAAGAAGGATGGCAAAGATGTTGCCGCGCCCGGTAAGCCAGTTGCCGGGAAGAAGTCAAAGAATGGACCCAAGCCTGAGACTGAGTGCTTTTATTGCAAGGGGAAGGATCACTGGAAGCGGAACTGCCCCAAATACTTAGCGGATAAGAAGGCCGGTAACACTAAAGGTATATTTGATATACATGTAATTGATGTGTACCTTACCAGTACTCGTAGTAACTCCTGGGTATTTGATACCGGTGCCGTTGCTCATATTTGTAACTCACAGCAGGAGCTGCGGAATAAGCGGAGACTGGCGAAGGACGAGGTGACGATGCGCATCGGGAATGGTTCCAAGGTCGATGTGATCGCCGTCGGCACGCTACCTCTACATTTACCTACGGGATTAGTTATAAACCTTAATAATTGTTATTTGGTGCCAAGTTTGAGCATGAACATTGTATCTGGATCTCGTTTGATACGAGATGGCTACTCATTTAAATCCGAGAATAATGGTTGTTCTATTTATATGAGAGATATGTTTTATGGTCATGCCCCTATGGTCAATGGTTTATTCTTAATGAATCTCGAGCGTAATGTTACACATATTCATAGCGTGAATACCAAAAGATGTAAAGTTGATAACGATAGTCCCACATACTTGTGGCACTGCCGCCTTGGTCACATTGGTGTCAAGCGCATGAAGAAGCTCCATTCTGATGGACTTTTGGAGTCTCTCGATTATGAATCATTTGACACATGCGAACCATGCCTCATGGGCAAGATGACCAAGACTCCGTTCTCCGGAACAATGGAGCGAGCAACCAACTTGTTGGAAATCATACATACCGATGTGTGCGGTCCAATGAGCATTGAGGCTCGCGGAGGATATCGTTATGTTCTCACTCTCACTGATGACTTGAGTAGATATGGGTATGTCTACTTGATGAAACACAAGTCTGAGACCTTTGAAAAGTTCAAGGAATTTCAGAATGAGGTAGAGAATCAACGTGACCGAAAGATAAAATTCTTACGATCGGATCGTGGAGGAGAATATTTAAGTCACGAATTTGGTACACACTTAAAAAAATGTGGAATCGTTTCACAACTCACGCCGCCTGGAACACCTCAGCGTAACGGTGTGTCCGAACGTCGTAATCGCACTCTATTGGATATGGTGCGGTCTATGATGTCTCTTACCGATTTACCGCTATCATTTTGGGGATACGCTCTAGAGATAGCTACATTCACTTTAAATAGGGCACCGTCTAAATCCGTTGAGACGACACCGTATGAATTATGGTTTGGGAAGAAACCTAAGCTGTCGTTTCTAAAAGTTTGGGGATGCGATGCTTATGTCAAGAAACTTCAACCTGAAAAGCTCGAACCCAAGTCGGAAAAATGCGTCTTCATAGGATACCCTAAGGAAACCATTGGGTATACCTTCTACTTATGATCCGAGGGCAAGATCTTTGTTGCCAAGAACGGATCCTTTCTGGAAAAAGAGTTTCTCTCAAAAGAAGTACGTGGGAGGAAAGTAGAACTCGATGAAGTACTACCTCTTGAACGGGATAGTAGTGCAGCTCAGGAAAATGTTCCTGTGATGCCTACACCAACTGAAGAGGAAAATAATGATGATGATCAAGGTACTTCTGATCAAGTTACTACTGAACTACATAGGTCCACAAGGACACGTTCCGCACCAGAGTGGTACGGCAACCCTGTCCTGGAAATCATGTTGTTGGACAACGGTGAACCTTCGAACTATGAAGAAGCAATGGCGGGCCCAGATTCCAACAAATGGCTAGAAGCCATGAAATCCGAGATAGAATCCATGTATGAAAACAAAGTATGGACTTTGACTGACTTGCCCGATGATCGGCGAGCAATAGAAAACAAATGGATCTTTAAGAAGAAGACGGACGCGGATGGTAATGTCACCATCTATAAAGCTCGACTTGTCGCTAAGGGTTATCGGCAAGTTCAAGGGATTGACTACGATGAGACTTTCTCTCCCGTAGCGAAGCTTAAGTCCGTCCGAATCATGTTAGCAATTGCCGCATACTATGATTATGAGATATGGCAGATGGACGTCAAAACGGCATTCCTTAACGGGCATCTTAAGGAAGAACTGTATATGATGCAGCCGGAAGGTTTTGTCGATCCTAAGAACACTGACAAAGTATGCAAGCTCCAGCGATCCATTTATGGGCTGGTGCAAGCATCTCGGAGTTGGAACATTCGCTTTGATGAGATGATCAAAGCGTTTGGGTTTATGCAGACTTATGGAGAAGCCTGCGTTTACAAGAAAGTGAGTGGGAGCTCTGTAGCATTTCTCATATTATATGTAGATGACATACTTTTGATGGGAAATAATATAGAATTCTTGGACAGTATTAAGGCTACTTGAATAAGTGTTTTTCAATGAAGGATCTTGGAGAAGCTGCTTACATATTAGGCATCAAGATCTATAGGGATAGATCAAGACGCCTCATAGGTCTTTCACAAAGCACATACCTTGATAAAATTTTGAAGAAGTTCAAAATGGATCAGTCCAAGAAAGGGTTCTTTCCTGTACTGCAAGGTGTGAGATTGAGCTCGGCTCAATTCCCGACCACGGCAAAAGATAAAGAAGAGATGAGCGTCATCCCCTATGCCTCAGCCATAGGATCTATTATGTATGCCATGCTGTGTACCAGACCTGATGTAAACCTTGCCGTAAGTTTGGTAGGAAGGTACCAAAGTAATCCCGGCAAGGAACACTGGACAGCGGTCAAGAATATCCTGAAGTACCTGAAAAGGACAAAGGACATGTTTCTCGTTTATGAAGGTGACGAAGAGCTCGTCGTAAAGGGTTACGTCGACGCTAGCTTCGACACAGATCTGGATGACTCTAAGTCACAAACCGGATACGTGTATATGTTGAATGGTGGAGCAATAAGCTGGTGCAGCTGCAAGCAGAGCGTCGTGGCGGGATCTACATGTGAAGCGGAGTACATGGCAGCCTCGGAGGCAGCGCATGAAGCTATTTGGGTGAAGGAGTTCATCACCGACCTAGGAGTCATACCCAATGCGTCAGGGCCGATCAAACTCTTCTGTGACAACACTGGAGCTATTGCCCTTGCCAAGGAGCCAAGGTTTCACAAGAAGACCAGGCACATCAAGTGTCGTTTCAACTCCATCCGCAAAAATGTTCAAGATGGAGACATAGATATTTGCAAAGTACATATGAATCTGAATGTCGCAGATCCGTTGACTAAACCTCTCTCACGAGCAAAAACATGATCAACACCAGAAATCTATGGGTGTTCGATTCATCACAATGTAACTAGATTATTGACTCTAGTGCAAGTGGGAGACTGTTGGAAATATGCCCTAGAGGCAATAATAAAAGGGTTATTATTATATTTCCTTATTCATGATAATTGTCTTTTATTCATGCTATAACTGTATTATCCGGAAATCGTAATACACGTGTGAATACATAGACCATAACATGTCCCTAGTGAGCCTCTAGTTGACTAGCTCGTTGGTCGACAGATAGTCATGGTTTCCTGACTATGGACATTAGATGTCATTGACAACGGGATCACATCATTAGGAGAATGATGTGATGGATGAGACCCAATCCTAAGCATAGCACAAGATCGTGTAGTTCGTTTTGCTAGAGCTTTTCCAATGTCAAGTATCTCTTCCTTAGACCATGAGATCGTGTAACTCCCGGATACCGTAAGAGTGCTTTGGGTGTACCAAACGTCACAACGTAACTGGGTGACTATAAAGGTGCACTACAGGTATCTCCGAAAGTGTCTGTTGGGTTGACACGGATCGAGACTGGGATTTGTCACTTCGTATGACGGAGAGGTATCTCTGGGCCCACTCGGTAATGCATCATCACAATGAGCTCAAAGTGACCAAGTGTTTGGTCACGGGATCATGCATTACGGTACGAGTAAAGTGACTTGCCGGTAACAAGACTGAACGAGGTATTGGGATACCGACGATCGAGTCTCGGGCATGTAACGTACCGAATGACAAAGGGAATTGTATACAGGGTTGTTCGAATCCTCGACATCGTGGTTCATCCGATGAGATCATCGAGGAGCATGTGGGAGCCAACATGGGTATCCAGATCCCGCTGTTGGTTATTGCCCGAGAGCCGTCTCGGTCATGTCTACGTGTCTCCCGAACCCGTAGGGTCTACACACTTAAGGTTCGGTGACGCTAGGGTTGTATGAATATGAGTATGCAGTATACCGAATGTTGTTCGGAGTCCCGGATGAGATCCCGGACGTCACGAGGAGTTTCGGAATGGTCCGGAGGTAAAGAATTATATATAGGAAGTGGTATTTCGGCCATCGAGAAAGTTTCGGGGTCACCCGGTATTGTACCGGGACCACCGGAAGGGTCCCGGGGGTCCACCGGGTGGGGCCACCCATCCCGGAGGGCCCCATGGGCTGAAGTGGGAGGGGAGCCAGCCCATAGTGGGCTGGTGCGCCCCCCTAGGCCCACCCGCTGCGCCTAGGGTTGAAACCCTAGGGTGGGGGGCGCACCACATGCCTTGGGGGGCACTCCTTCCCCCTTGGCCGCCGCCCCCTTGGGAGATTGAATCTCCCAGGGCCGGCGCCCCCCCCCCCTGGGGGCCTATATAAAGGGAGGGGGGAGAGGGACAGCCGCACCCTGAAGTCCTGGCGCCCCCTCCCCCTGCTACACCTCTTCCTCCTCCGTCACGTGCTTGGCGAAGCCCTGCCGGAGTGCTGCTGTTCCACCACCACCACGCCGTTGTGCTGCTGCTGGAGCCATCATCATCAACCTCTCCTTCCCCTTTGCTGGATCAAGAAGGAGGAGACGTCACACGCTCCGTACGTGTGTTGAACGCGGAGGTGCCGTCCGTTCGGCGCTAGGATCTCCGGTGATCTGAATCACGGCGAGTACGACTCCATCATCACCGCTCCCTCTAACGCTTCCGTACGCGATCTACAAGTGGTATGTAGATGCAAACTCACTCCCTTGACTCGTTGCTTAGATGAACTCATAGATGGATCTTGGTGAAACCGTAGGAAAAATTTTAATTTTCTGCAACGTTCCCCAACACAGAGCACGGAAAAGAACGGTGAAGCAAGCCATGGTGGACGGATGGTGGCAAGACGTGTCACCTAACATGTGCCCTCAAGCACTGAGCGAGTTCCTACAGCTTGTAGACAGGACCCAACACATTCAGCTCCTGGATAATATTGAAGACAAGCTGGTCTGGGCTTGGGAGGCTAACGGCTGCTTCTCGGTAAGATCGGCTTACCGAGCGTTCTTTGCAGGGAGAGAGGAGGCCAATGGAGCCATGCAAATCTGGCGATCGAGGGCGCCGGCGACCTGCAAGCTGTTCGCATGGTTGGCAGCTAGGGAGAGGTGCTGGACGGCAGACAGGCTTGCGCGACGACAACTACCACATCCCCCTGCTTGTCCATTCTGTGACCAAGCGCCAGAAACAATCAATCACATCTTGCTTGGCTGCGTCTTTGCGAGGCAAGTGTGGCTGACCATCCTTGATCACTAGGACAAACATATCTGGCTACCAAGCGTGGATGCTAGTCTGATGGAATGGTGGTCCTCCGTACACCCACAACCAAAGCTCAGGAAGGAGACCTGGACTGTAATTGCTCTGGTTGCATGGATGTTGTGAAAGCATAGGAATGAGGTCGTGTTTGATGGAGCCACTCCTTCCACGAGTGAGCTTCTCAGGAAGATCGAGTTGGAAGGGCAAGATTGGAGGGCGGCTGGCCTTCTGCGCGAGGCAAAATCGCTCCCGGTTAGAGTAGATGAGTGGGCCAGTAGTGAGTAATTCGCATGTCGAGTTTTGGCTATGCTAGCCGTGGATAAGTTGTAAAACTTTTTGCCTTTCTAGGCTTTTTCTATCTATAATCTCGATACGTCAAGCTTTGACGTATCCTTGAAAAAAAAAGATTTTTCAGTGTTCCAGACGTTGAATACTACAGCGAATTCGGATAACGCATACCCATCAGCATAGCAGGGAGGCAAGGTATGCATGCTCATACAGCAAGCCAAGCATGCACACAGCCACACATGATACATGGCCCCTTCATCACTTCTGAATTATTAGCGCCCCACGCCACGAGCGCATACATACACACACGATCACGTCTTGCCACGAGGGAACCACTGATCACTAGCCCTTACTTGGCGTTGACGAACCTGCAGTCCTTCCTGACCTCCCCCTGCCCGCCGGTGAGCGGCCCGTTCTCCGACATCCTCACCAGCGCCGCCGCGAACGTCTCACCAAAGTACCCGTTATCAGCCGCCATCTTCTTCACGAACGGCGCGGTGCGCGGGTCGGACGCGAGCCGCTGGTCCACGAGCAGCAGCCCCCGGCCTTTCAGCAGGTTCTTGTGGTACATGTTGTCGAGCACCATGGGCGTGGCGCGGTCGTTGCGCGCGTACGCCACGTCGCGGGTGTCCTCCCTCGCGTCCGCCGTCGGGCACCGGCCCCGCAGGTACGCGCCGTACGCCGGCTCGATGCCGCCGTCCACCGCCGGGTACAGCCTGGCCACCAGGTTGTTGCAGTGGACGCGGCCCACCGAATGCGCGCCCAGCAGCGCCACCACGGCCTCCGCGTCCAGCCCCATGGCCGCGAACCGGGCCAGCACCGCCGACACCGTGTCGTTGTGGTTCGGGATGTACCGCTCCACCTCGCCGTACTGGCTCTCCATGGCGTCCCGCCGCCCCGTCCGCATCGGGATCGCGGCCGGCCCGCCCAGCATGGCCGCGCCGTCCCGGGCGGCCAGCGCGAGGAGGTCCGCGCAGGAGACGGTGCCCGGGCACTCGCGCTCCAGCGCCGACTTGATGGCGCCCACGTACTTGAAGTTGCGCATGCCGAAGCTCCTCGGGGAGGCCTGCTCGGAGACGAGGCCCGTGGCGGCGTCGGTCTCCAGGAGCAGCGAGGCGTCGCAGGACTTGACGGTGCAGTCGTGGAAGAGGGCCCGGAGCCACGACACGGCCGTGTTGCCGTGCTCCTCGTACAGGCTCCTCACCTGCTCCTTCACGATCTGCTCCGCCCTCGGGCAGATCTCGGAGTAGTAGTTCAGCCTCAGACCACCGCCGCCATTGCCATTAGCGGCAGCATTCCCTGCCATGGCAGCAGATTAGGCAAACCGTCTGGAAGTTCTACTACTCGAGTCGAGATTGATAATCGTGCATTTCAGACGGAAATTGAGGTAGGAAATATGCAGATGGTAGCTTACGAGCAGTGAAGCAGCACAAGAGGAGCAGTGCAGATGCCACCGGCACTAGGCTTGAGCTGAGACCCATCTTCAGTTCACCCTGCCTTGCAAATATCCAAGGTGCTCAACCCGCTCTCATATCATATCGTTCTTATAGCCTAGGCGCCAAGTGGGAGGGAAGTGGGCATAAGTGAGTGGTTGACTGAAAGTGACACCATTGGAGATGGCCTCAAGTTTCAAGTACTCCATCCATGAAAACGCAGTTACTTCCTGGCTGACCGACACAAATTAAGGTTGGAAGTGCAGTCGTAACAGAAACCCAAGTCATAAACTTGGTTGAATGCGATTAATCAAGTTTCTGCAAGAGGGGCCTTACTTGTCAGTTGCTGAAACAAAAACAGCGGCCAGTTCGATGCCGTCCCTACCACGGTCCTGAATTTGACATGCACCACCATCTTACTCCATTTTCAGTCAAGAGATCTGCAGTGTATATGTGGTTGAATGAAACCGCCGAAATGAATGCATCCATCGGTTACCTGACTTGGTTTCTTCCACCTCAACTTACACCCTGCAACTTCGACCCAATAAACTTCGCAACAGAGATCCACATTAAAAACCTCTGTGTACTGGCTACCCGGAACAAGCAAGGTGGTATGGGGGGAATTGGATAATTAACATCTTCTGTTTCAGCGTTGCCTGAAGAAACTTGGACAGCAATGCATTGGTCTCAATCAGGCTTGACGCTGCAAGTTTCCAGGTGGTGCTCCGCTATTGCAAATCAGTGCTTGAACCATTATCGCGAACCACCGCTAAGAACAAATTATAGAGTATGAGAATGCTGAAAAATATCGCAAATAATACGACAAACTCTATGAATGATGTTCTGGGATGTTTATTTTTTGAAATATATATATATATATATGGACTAGAAAACAGAGTGGAATGATAACATGTCGCATCGACGACCCTATATCTCAGTTATTGTGAGGGGTATTGGGACCGTTCTTATTATGCATGGCCGTGGCCTAATAATGCGGATCATTTCTTTTTGTGCTAGTGTTTTATTTGCACCACCACCTTACGCTATTTCAGTCAAAATATCTGCAGGTGCATCCATCAGTTACATTTTTTTTTTGAGAAATCTCGCCCGACTTTATTGGTTGATAATGTTCATAGATACATGAGTTGGGTCATGAGGCAAGCCCAACCAAATATGTCTACCTATATCTAAGTTACCTTACGCTATTTCAGTCAAAATATCTGCAGGTGCATCCATCAGTTACATGCCATGATTCTTGGGCCTCGTTTACACCATGCCGCTTTCAAATGGTCACTGTGTATACAAAATAATATCCAGGGAGTGTTAAAATTGTGTTCTTGCTGTATTAGGACAATACTGTCCGTTTAAAAAAAATGTTGTGACATTTTAGAAAATGTTCATGATATTATTAAGAAATGTTCATGCATTGTTAAAAATATATATTCATACCATACAAAAACAAACATGTTTCAAAAATATGTTCTTAACTTTAGAAAAGTGTTTCGTACAATTCATAAAGAGGTTCAAGAGAGTTAACAAAGTACCACACTTTTCAAAAATATTTCCGTGACATTTTTTGAAAATGTAGAATTTTATGCATAATTTGAAAAGGTACAGTCAAAACATGTCCTAACACTTGACAAATGTTTTTGTCATTATAAAATTATATTCATGGCATTTATAAAATGTTAAATATGTGTTACAAAATTATTTTATTATAAAATATTCAATGCACATTTGAAAAAGGGAAAGGGGGAATGGATAAATAAATAAAATATATAAAATAATGATAAAGAGAAACGCAGAAAAAGACATAAAATACACTATGACACCTTCCAAAAACCGGGCGAAAGGCTACTAAAATCATTTCCCACAGTACAAAACGTCGGCACCACATGTGGTGTTGCGGCGGCCCATCAGGACGATCGCATGAGGCGACGTTGTACCATCTCCCTTACTCCCCCACTGGGTTTCGATAGGCACGCTTGTGGTTTTGTTCAGCGTTGTACTGGTTTTGGCTCGGTTTTTTGTAGGCCTTTTCCTTTTTTGATTTTTTGTTTTATCTTTGGTTTTCTTTGTTTCCTCACTTGTTTTTGTCTGCTTTTTCTGTTTTCTTTTTCATCGGATTTCTTCATTTCTTGCTCTGTTGTCACTTTCTTTTTCAACAGTTTTGTTGTCTCTTTATCAGTTTTCATTTGGATTTTTCTTATCTTTTTTTGTTTTCTTTGGTTTTGCTTTTGTTTTTGTCGGTTTTTAATTGTATTCTTTTTTTAACGCATCTAAAAAAGTCAATACACGATATACATTTTGAGTGTATCCATGAAACATCTTTTTAATACACCTTCAACATTTCAAATACAAGATGTACAGTTTTCTTTTGATATATGGTTTGGAAGACTTTTTCGAAAACATGGTGAACATTTTTCAAATACAGGTTGAATATTTTATTAATGGCAATAAACATTTGTTCGAAACTACGCGACATTTTTAACATAGTATAAACATTTTTAATATTTCATGTACATTTTTCAAAAATACGTGAATAATTTCTTTAAAAGTTCACGTAATTATTTTATGCCGATAAACATTTTTTAACCTGCGAATGTTTTTTAATTGAATAAAAAATGGTGTAGATCTTGAAGATTTAAAAAAATCATGATTAATATTTTTATCAAACATATTTTTTATGTTGACTCATTTTCATACACATTCTACATTTTATGTAAACACCAGGAACATTTTTTATATACACGATTAACATTGTTCATATACATGATTAACATATTTGAAAACTTATATTTTTCTATGCCTTCCTTTTTACATACACGTTTTATATTTTTTTTGTATACATCAATAATATTTTAGATATAGACGTTTAAGATTTTTCAAATACACGATTAACATTTTCTCATATTCTTGTTTTGAATTCTACTTTTTTGCATACACATTGTACTATTTTCATATGCATTAGAAATATTTTTCTATTGATGTTTACCATTTTTTTAAATGCAGTATTAACATTTTAAATTGTATGTAGAGTGAGTTTTATAATAGATATATTGAAAATATTTCGAAATATAAGCAAGTGTAAAAAAATGGAAGGAAAACTATGAAAAAAGAGCACCGAAGGCTTGTGTCCCGCGCTGGTCCGACCATTCTGACGTCTGCATTAGGTGAGACGTGATATTGTCTCGTATCAAGCAAGACATAGTTGTGCCCACTTTCAAGTTTTGGATTCCCTAACTCAAGTCTTAGGGGCTGTTTGGATGCCGCTCATACCTGCCCAGCCAAAAATCGGGGGCTGCCAATTTTTTGGCGCACAGTTCACCGATTCGGCTCAAAAACTGAACACCCGACCAACCATTTGCCGTAGATCCGAAATATTGGCTTTCAACCAAACGTGAGCCAATCAACCAGTCAACGTCTAGAAAATCGGTAAGGCTAGTCCCGGCTGTGATCCAAACAAACCCTTAACCTCAGTCTGACCCAGTAGTGAAATCAGAGGCCAACCCGATAGCTTGCCCTAAGAGCATCTCTAGCAGATCCGGTAAACACCCATCCTGGGAAAATTGTTTACGGTATCTCAAAGCAGGATGACGGACACTGAGACAGAATAGATCCAGTAAACGTATAGCGCATATTCAAACTCGCAATCTGCGCCACTGAAAACATCACCAGAGTTCATACATAAAAACATAGTTCATACTACATACCCGAGTTCATACTTAATAAAAACGGAAATTAAACATAGTTCATACTTAAACGGTGTGCATACTAGCATACTACTAGATCTACTCATCATCGTCGCCGCTGTCATCGCCGGGTGGGTTACCGTGGCGGTGATACTCCATGAGGGTGCTAGAGAGGACTTGCGAACAACGCCTCCACCCGTGCCGCTGCAGCTTCATCTCCGGGGTGGCCTCCTTGGCCTCGAATCACACCTTCTCCGCCTCCCGGCGACGCTTGATCCCGGGGAGAAGATGCAGTCGAGGCGGTAGAAGTTCCTCTACGCCCGTGCTCTGGCGCTGTGCGAGCGGGCGCCGCACGTGCGCGCCTGCCCCTTGCGCCATTCCTCCATCGGCGGGCGGATGGTGGGTCTCACGGCCTCTGCGTCGTTGCGGCGCTTGCAAGACGACTCCTTGCCAAGCCTTCCTCCGCCACCCCTCCCGCCGCCCGAGCACAGCATCTCCTCTCACCTCGGGTGGCTCAACTCGCCGGAAAACGATGTCGGAGCTCTCTCGATTTATCGCTAGAGTAAAAAAAATGTGGCGGAGGAGGATGAGAATCCTAAAACGTCTCGGCGGCATATATAGAGGTATCAGGGGCGGTTTACCGGCCTCCCGTAAAGATCTTACAGGCCGGATCGTTTTTATCAGACCTGTTCGGACCGGTTTTTTCTAACCGTCCCGTGGATCCACTTGAAAAAAGCATTCTAATGAGGTTTTACGGGATCTACTAGAGTGGCTCTAAAGCAAGCAGGTGTTAGTTCTCCCTCGCTCCCTCCGCAGTTTCAAGTCTTGAAAAAGAGAAGTCTTTACAGCTTGGAAATGACAGGCCCGTGGCAGCTGGCTGAAGCGCGTGACGAGAAGAAGGATATGCCAATTCTTTTCGTATTCCGCTCACTCGCTAAAAATAGTACGCAACGCACGTACCGGCATATTTTCCACTTCAATCAAAGAAAAAGCAAAGCAAAGGTGCCGACAGACACAAATGGGCCCGTCCGGGGCCTCCACATAATAAATTCCGACCCCGAACAGAAAATCGCAAAGGAAAGCACTGGATGCCTTGCTCTTGCTTGCCAAAGCTATGTCCGGCTTCATTTCCTTTTCTTTTTCTTTGCCTAAAAAAAAAATCGTCGTTTCCTACCGCAATTGGCATTGTTGAACTGCGGTGGCACAACTATCCCTCCTTCTGTCCCTATCCCAGCACCTCCAATGCGACCGTGAGCTCATACCAGGCCAAGACACGTGTACCGTGGCTAAGGCACACAACGGATATTTATGTCCACCGAGCGTTATCCATGGAAGATGGTGACTCCATAATGCATGTCGGGGGAGGGTGGGCCCCACACGCATTGCACACGTAGGCCGAACGCCGGCGTTTCTGGTAAAACTAGATGATACCCCGCACGTTGTTACGGAAATATCTTGTAATATATCTCAATGTGATTCATTGTATGAAACATATATAAAAGGATAAAACTGAAACTACATATACTTTATTATGTTTGATCACTATATAGTTGTAAAATGTTTATTAAAAATAAATAGAATAATAGAATAGAAATTCGCATGTTGAGATAGGTCTTTTTTCATGCAAGTTTCATGATGAAGTGGCATGCTTGCATGTTGCGAGACATATGATAATGAGTGTGGGGTTTTTCTCGTGCATGTTGTGCGATGATGTGGTACGCTTGCATGTTGAGAAAAATAGTCAATGGGGGCTAGCTATTTAAATATAGAAGATATGCCACACGTGGCCGGTACAATATAAGGGTTGACTCAGCAACACTCCAGTCGAGCACAGCCACCTAGCAGGCTAGCACAGCATGTCTTTGTCATATTCATGCCTGCGTCCTTGTCTCTCAACCGAATCCCGGATTCACTTAAACCGCCAAATACAAACTAATCCTAAATTATTACTATTGTTTTTCGACGGTGTTTATTATGCATGAGGCAAGGAATGAAAAAGTCTCCACGGATATTTTTTTGTACGCGCGTGTTTCTTTGGCATGATCATACATACATATCACACTCCACATTCAGGTGGGGGAATTCCCTTCCACCGAAAAAATAACTCAATGTATGAACGCAAACGCACACACTGTTTTTTTCTTAAACATTCAATGCATTAATCTTTAATTATGGTAGTACAACGAATATCAAAAATAATAAAAATTACAACCAGATGCATAGATCACCTAGCGATGACTACAATTACTAAAGCGAGCCAAAGACGCGTCGTTGTCATCGCCTCTCCCTCACTAAAACCGGGCAAAACTTGTTGTAGTAGACAGTCGGAAAGTCGTCGTGCTAAGACTCCATAGGACCAGCGCACCAGAACAGCAACCGTTGCCGTTGAAGAATAGCATGGATCGGAAAGATCCAACCTACAGATACACAAACATAGACGAATTACGACTGGATTCGAGCAAATCCATCAAGGACAGATCCGCCGGAGACACACACCCACCAACGATATTATACGCACCACCAGGACGGGGGTTGTTGAAAGAATATGTGGTGCAACCATGTTTGGTTTTGGTGATTGATGACAATCTATATGGACTAATTGTTGCCTTGAGTTGTATTTGAAGAATTTGTCCATAGGCTTTTCTTAAAATCCATTTGTTGGTTTCAAGGAGAGTATGTGATGACCAACGTGCTATTTAAGGAATTATCTAAAGATTGGTCATGTGAAAGGTTGATCAAGACAAGTCAAAGAGTGAATCAAGTTGATCAACACACAAAGCATACAAGATGTACCGAGAGGGATCAAGTGATCTCATGGTGGGGTAAGCATTGTCCATTACACTTTGTGTACTAACCCATGGTCTACGCGAGAGTTGTTTGTGGGTTTAGGTATGTTTTCATGGTCGTGCATCAAAAGGACGATATCATATAACCCACGGAGGATGACATCAAGTGGTGATCGTCATCAAGGTTGCAGTGTGCAAGTTCAAGTGGAGCATCACGAATAGATTGTGCTTGAAGCTTGTCGTTCATTGTGATGACAATGGACTTTTAAAGATGTGCCGAAGAGTAGCTCACCCATAATGGAGTATGCTCGAGCAATCAACTAGTCTTCATCGACCCAACGCAATCAAGAAAGGTGGTCCATCTTGAGGAGGACAAGATCGCCATCATCTAGCTCAAGTGGAATATGCGCAAGGCAAAGGTTTTCCCTTGACAAGTTTTCTATTTTACCGGTCTCATGGTGGTATTTGGAGACCGGGTTATAGGATCGATTGTCGTACTATCAAGGGGGCTCTCAAGTGAGTAGCTTGATCATATCGTTCGTAGAGAGCTCAAACCATTGCATCCTTGCATCATCTTTCTTGGTTCTTGTTTGTTTTTTCTCTGTGTGAGTTTTAGAGCTTTTGGTCATCTTCATGACAAGCTCGAGTTCATCGAAAATGAAGTTCACATATGCATCTTCTATGATGTTTTCGATGTTAGAGGTTATGTCGGTTCTTCTCTGTTGGAGGTTAGCTATTTGGATGCTACTCGTCGTCATCTATCCAACAAGGTTGAGTTTGCTCAATTCGGAGCTCATATCCAGAAGTTATGGCAGCTCTGTTTTTCTTGTTGCATCTGTTTTGCTTGGGGCTTGCTTGATGCACCCCTGCGGTAGTACCGCTCTGGGCAGCGGTAGTACTGCTTGTAAGCGGTACTTCTGTTGTCCAGTTCTATGGCTACCACCGCTGCTTTCTTGGGGTTCTGTTTTTCGTGTCGGGTTCAACTGTAGTAGGGCAGAAGTGAGGTGTGACAGTACCGCCTATAAGCGGTAGTACTGCCCTTGTTGGGCGGTAGTACCGCTACTACCGCTGCGCTATGCTCTGCCCTGCCCGCTCTGTTCCTGTGTTCTGCTTCTCCCGCGGTAGTACCGCTGGGATGAGCGGTGGTACCGCTCCGGCGGCACTACCGCCCCAAGGTTCTTTGCCGCTGCTCTATTTTCTTGTTATCGCCCGATGGAGCGGTATTCCCGCTCGTGTGCGGGCTGAGCACATAACGGTTGGATTTTTCCCACCTATAAAAGAGAGTCTTCTTCCCCATTGAACCTTATCCTTCTAGCTTTTGTTCTTCCCCATTGTTGACCTTCTTGATCTTGCTATCTCTCAATCCCTCCGATGATTCTTGCTAGTTCTTGAGGGAAAAGAGAGAGAGGAGATCTAGATCTATGTTTTCACCAACCAGTTCTCCTCTATGTGAGGGGAACCCCTTGGATCTAGATCTTGGAGTTCTTAGGTGCTCTCCTTCTTGTTCTTTCTCTCATTCTCCTCCCTAGCATTAGTTGCTTTGGCAGGATTTGGGAGAGAAGGACTTGGGCACTCCGTGTGCCCTTATCATTGCATTTGGTGCATCGGTTTGAGTTCTTCACGGTGATACATGGAAGTTACAAGTTGAGAAGCTTATTACTCTTGGGTGCTTGGTACCCTTGAGCTTGTTCCTCTTGGGTGCCTTGGTGCCCTAGACGGTTGGTGGTGTTTGGAGCCCAATCATTATGGTGTAAAGCTCTGGGCAAGTGTGGGGTCTCTAATTAGGTTGTGGAGATCGCCCCAAGCATTCTAACGGGTTTCAGCGACCGCCCCCAAGGGTTACCAAAGTGTACGGGTTCAGTGACCGCCCCCACGGGTTGCCATTTGTACGGGTTAGGTGGCCGCGCTCAAGGGTCCCTTAGTGGAATCACGGCATCTTGCATTGTGCGAGGGCATGAGGAGATTATGGTGGCCTTAGTGGCTTCTTGGGGTGCATTGTGCCTCCACACCGCTCCAAACGAAGATTTGCATCCGCAAGGGTTGAACTTCGGCATACATCGTCGTCTCGGCGTGCCTCGATTATCTCTTACCCGAGCTCTTTACTTATGCACTTTTTTGTGATAACCATATTGTTTCTTGTCATATATCTTGCTATCACTTAGTAGTTTATCTTGCTTAGCATAAGTTGTTGGTGCACATAGGTGAACATAGTTGTTGTAGGTTTTGTGCTTGACAAATCAACCGCTAGGTTTATTCCGCATTTGCTCAAGCCTAAATGGTAGCGCCTATTCACCCCCTCTCTAGGCGACATCCACGATCTTTCAGCTATGTTGGGAGTACCTTATTCCATCTTCAGGGAGTCGCCACCGTCTCGTCTTTCTGAGCATGACACAAACCTAACAAAACTCCAAGAAATATCTAAAAACAAAACCCTCCTGCCAACAAGGACCGGGATCCACCTTGTTGCCATGGCCCTAATGCCACTAGAGACAAGGCGGCAGGCGGGAGGAGAAGGCGATTGCATGTATGGAATTGCCTAGTATAGTTGGCATCTTGCATACACCCTATTTATGTGAAGACCTAGAAGATAATAAGCCGACACAACATGTTGAGATTGATGAAGTCTTCACAAACGTCATTGTAGTTGATGAAAACGTCTGCTCACACTAAATGCACATCACGAGAAGACCTGGAATAAATTCAAGAAAATGCGAACATCAACGCTAAGTCTAGACTTTTCTTCTGGGTTGGTTCCACCACAAAATACCTAACCAACTGAGCACCCTCACTTCACGGATGCGCGTCTGTGTTTTTTAGTGCATGTATTTGTAGTGTTAGTATTTGTTTTTCCAAAAAAAATATGAAAAGGAGATATCGACAATTCATATGAATCGAAGGGGGTATATGGTTAACATTTTATTTAAAAATTTGAAGTTTTTCTTAGACGAAATTGGAATTTTGATCTAATAGATTATTATTATTATTATTATTATTGAGCAAAATTGATCTAGGAGATGGAGTGCAGTTGAGTGCCATTTGTGTGCCGACAGTTAATTAACACCCCACCTCCATCCGTCTCCTTCCCTCCATCCCTTTCGCCTTCCCCTCTCTCCCCCTCCCCTGTTTCTCCCTCTACCAGTCTCCCCTACGGATACATCGCCGACGACCCAAGCAAGCAAGCCGCCAGCAGCAACAAACCAACCCAACCCAATCCCTGCCGGCCAAACTCCAAACTTCCAAAGCCATGGGCACCTACAAGTGCTGCCTCGTCTTCAAGCGCCGGTACCGCTGGACGGACGCGCCGCCGCCGGACGACGTGCGGGCGCTCTTCGCCGTGCACTCCGGCGGGGCGGCCACCATGGGCGCCGACGGCCTGCGCCGCTACCTCGAGTCCTCCGACCCCGACGCCGCCGACGACGCCGAGGGCGAGGCGGACCGCCTGCTGGACCAGATCCGCCTGCAGGGATACCAGCACCAGCGCGCCGGCCCGCGCCTCCCGCGCCTCGGCCGCGGCCAGCTGCTCGGCCTCGACGACTTCCACCGCTTCCTCTTCTCCGCCGACCTCAACCCGCCCGTCCGCCGGCCCCAGGTCCACCACGACATGTCCCAGCCCCTCTCCCACTACTACGTCTACACGGGCCACAACTCGTACCTCACCGGCAACCAGCTCAGCAGCGACTGCAGCGACGTCCCCATCATCAAGGCCCTGCAGCGCGGCGTCCGGGTCATCGAGCTCGACATGTGGCCCAACTCCGCCAAGGACGACATCAGCATCCTCCATGGCAGGTTGCCACGACTACTTTGCTGCTTCCTACATACTCCATTAGGATGCTATTCCCCACATCGAATCCACCGTCCACTAGCTTAGTCTTTCCTCTTCGATGCAATCGATGGAGGAAAAGATTGCGCGCCTCGATTTCGTAGGTGTATATTTTTAGACAAACAGAAAGCTCCCCTGCTCCATTGCTCGAATGAAACAAGGATGCAGAGTGCAGCACTCAGTTCTTAGTTTTACAGGAAAATAAAACAAATTCAGTTTGCAGAAAACGAACATTTCATAGGTGACTCGCTCACGCTGCCGATAAAATAAGGGGGGCTGAATCTTACACCGTGTGCTGCTGTCTTGCCAATTCTGAACAGGACTTTGACCACCCCGGTTTCGCTGCTGAAATGCTTGAAATCCATCAAAGACTATGCTTTCGTCGCGTCTCCCTACCCGGTTATCATCACACTCGAAGACCACCTTACACCCGAGCTGCAGGACAAAGTTGCCAAGGTAGCTGTACTTGCTCCTGAAATTTTTGTTATCTCCATCCAGGAGATCTGCACTTCTCTAGCTAACAGGTGCTTCTGAAAATCTCCATAGATGGTCCTTGAAGTGTTTGGCACCATACTGTACTACCCTGAAGAAGAACATCCCAAAGAGCTCCCTTCACCTGAGTCCCTCAAGGGTCGCGTGCTCCTATCAACAAAGCCCCCAAAGGAGTACCTTGAAGCCAAGGATGGTGGTGCCGCGAAAGACGGTGATGCGGAGCAGAATCCTGGCAAAGGAACTGACGATGATGCGGCTTGGGGAACAGAAGTCCCAGATTTCAAGACTGAAATCCAATCTGCTAAAGTACGTGCTTGGAGTTCTCAAATTTCTGCTCTCTTTTGTCCTGGCAGTCAGCAAGATTTTACCTACACAATTGTCTGTGCTCTGTCAGCAGGAAGATGATGCCTCAGAGAACCGTAGAGACGGCGATGAGGACGACGACGATGAGGACGAACAGAAAATGCAACAGCATCTAGCTCCACAGTATAAGCGCCTTATTACTATAAGAGCAGGAAAGCCAAAGGGGGGTACTACGTCTGATGCCTTGAAGTGTGACCCGAACAAAGTTAGGCGGCTCAGTTTGAGCGAGCAACAGCTTGCCAAAGCTGTAGTTAATCATGGCACCGAAATAGTGAGGTATATATCTAAATAAAATAGCTCGTATCATTTATTTCTATCTTTAATAGTCAGAGATCCTCTTTTGTTTAATCTTACTGAAGTTTTCAATAATTTTGCTAACAAGGTTTACACAGAGGAATCTACTGAGGATATACCCAAAGGGCACTCGGGTTACTTCATCCAACTACAATCCATTTATTGGTTGGGTGCATGGTGCTCAGATGGTAGCCTTCAATATGCAGGTGCGTTTCTGTTTCCGAGTAATCTATCCCAGGGCAATGGTCTTGCTTTATGCTCTGAACATCCAATTAAGTAAATCCAGTGGGAGTTGCAATCACATCACATATCAAATGGCAGAAATATATAGATGATTATAGTTATACTAGGTCAATGCGAAATAACCCTTATCTTCTTATATGAACTCAAGTGGGATGCAATCTGTGCCATATGTAAAATCGAGATAATCCACCTAGCAAGGGCTGACGATCAGCACATTTTGCAGCAGTTCCTGGACAAGCCCTACTAAAGAAATCAAGGACCTGATAACGTGCATTACCGACTTACTGTGATAGTTACTAGATAGGTTCTATTGCTGATGATTGGCACATTTTGCAGCAGTTCCTGGTCTCCTGTACAAACCCAAGCCCTAACTAAAAAAATCAAGGAGTTGATAACATGCATTATTGACTTGCTGTGACTAGGTGCTACGGAGTAGATAGGTTCTGATGCTCTATGTGCGTGCAATATTTAACATGGGAATGCTTTAGGTTCGGCAGATCACAATCTGTCATCAATTCGGACATACACTTGCCTAAAGTTGGGCAAGAAGTTAATGTTTATTGGTCATATGTCGTCCCTTTCGTACTGGCGTGTTATAACTGCATGATATTCCTTGCAGGGATATGGAAGAGCTCTTTGGTTAATGCATGGATTTTATAAAGCCAATGGTGGCTGTGGCTACGTGAAGAAACCGGATTTCTTGATGCAGTCCGAGCCGGAAGTTTTCGATCCAAAAAAGCCTCAGCCTGTTAAGAAAACCTTGAAGGTATGGGCTTTTTCAGGCATCTCTCCAGTTTTGTTTGTGCCACTCGAAATTCAGGAGACGAATGAAGTGCTGATTTTCAGGTGAAAGTGTACATGGGAGATGGTTGGCGGATGGACTTCAAGCAGACTCACTTTGACCAATATTCTCCTCCAGATTTTTACGCACGGGTATGAATGAAAACTAATTTGGCACATCGATAGCTTACAACCATCATCGCAACCCAAAAGCTCGATGAAATCAGTAACAAGAACCGAAACGCAATAACCATATCTCTGAAACATCAAACTGAATGCTGATAGATATCTTACAACTGTGAACTGCAATTACAAAGCTGAATGAGTTCAGTAACAAGAACCTAAAACAGTATCCATTTATCTGAAACAGCGTCAGACTGAACCCTGCATGTATCCGTTGGGTGACAGGTCGGGATCGCCGGCGTCCCGGCGGACTCGGTGATGAAGAAGACCAAGGCGGTGGAGGACAACTGGGTGCCGGTGTGGGGGGAGGAGTTCTCGTTCGACCTGACGGTGCCGGAGCTGGCGCTGCTGCGGGTGGAGGCGCACGAGTACGACATGTCGGAGAAGGACGACTTTGCGGGGCAGACGGTGCTGCCGGTGTCGGAGCTTCAGCCCGGGATCCGCGCGGTGGCGCTGTTCGACCGCAAGGGGAACAAGCTCCCCAACGTCAAGCTCCTCATGCGCTTTGAGTTTGTGTGATTTGGTCTGGTTTGGTTTGAGATGTTGGTGTGTTGGCCTGGTACCAACTCGTGCATTCTTTGTTCATCCTGTACATACGTGATGCGGTCTGTGTGAATACGGAGTGTACGGTTGTATATGTGAGTCAGTTGTGTAGACACGAGAATTCATCAACCCTGTATTTGTTGTGAGTGGCGTAATAAGGTATTTTACCATCACGTTTGTTGTCAGTGGAAATAAGGTACGTACGTGATTAGTTTTGTGTTAACTCTTTTGAAATATTCCGTAGCCAGAAAAAATTTGAATTGAAGGTATTGTAGGGCTTTACCCAGTCCCGAAGGAGAAGGAGCCCTTTCAGAAATTCTCAGTGGCCCTCCACAAAGGGAGAGCCAAAGAGGGGGTTTGGAAATAGTTTTCAACCAGCAATTGACGCGCCTCGGTATTACCTCACTAGCTGCGTCATTGCCCCAAGCGCAAAGATGCCTCTCAACGCCCGCGCCCCCCTCCCTCTTATAGCCGCGCTCTGCACCCAGCCCCTCGTAGCTAGCCGAGGTGGGACTAAAAACGTTCTCAGTCGCCAGGTTTCTCTCGCGTCGGTTCAGCATCGACCAGGCCTTTTCTTTCCCACGCTGCATCACTGAAGCTGTCCTGATGGCGGGCAGCGATATCAGTTAAGCTCTCAAGGCCCTGCGTATAGTTGCAGTTCAGTTTGCTGAACTGAAATATTTCTGTAAACGGCATTCCACTATTTCTTTTTTGAAAAACAAATGATAGATTCTAATGTATTGTACTCCCTCCATCCCATAATATAGGACGTCTTACATTACGGGACGGAGGGAGTAGTGTTTAGTGCGTACATTGGGTAATCGAGGTCTGTCCATCGGTCTCTATAGATACATAAATCTTGATCAACAAAGATGCAGTTTTAGTCTTTTAGATATAACCCTACTTTTCCTGGGGATATTCAGTTTGAATCTTTTTTATGATTGTTGATAGCTCTGAAGTTGAAAGCTGTTCCTAGTATTCAAGTTGTTTTCCATATTTTCTATGAGTTAGTCTGAATATGGGAGTTGCTACTCTGCTTCCAACACTGGACAGGTTAATCTACAAGAAAACCATACATTAATCTATGGGACGTGCTACGCGTCCGCCTCGGCGGCCCTTAGATCTGGCTACATCTAGCGGCCCTGTCTCATCGTCACTATTGCAGCAAAGACAGTGTTACATAACCCTTTGCAACAAAGCTCGTGTTGCGGAAACATTTGCATTTTTTTTAAACATAGGTTATGTTGCAGAATTTGTTTTTGTCTTCGCTTTTTTGCAACATAGGCACTGTTGCGGAAGGAACTTTTGCAACACAGACGATATTGCAGAAAATTTTGCAACGAAGATGGTGGTCTAGAAACGTGGTCGTCGCTGACTCGGGGATATTCTCGAAAGTTAAGAACATATTTTTAAAATGCATGAACATTTGTTTTTGTATGCTATGAACATTTTTTCAACATTGCACAATCATTTCTTAATAATATCATGAACATTTTGAAAAATGTCACTACGTTTTTTTTAAAATGGACACCTTTTTCTAATACCTCAAGAACAAAATTTTAACACTCCCCAGATATTATTTTTTATACACAATGAACATTTCAAAATGGCACGGTGTAAATTGAGGCCCAAGAACCAAGCCATTTTAACTGATGGATGCACCTGCAGATCTTTTGACTGAAATAGTGTAAGGTGGGAGTGCAAATAAAACACTACAAAAAGAAACGACCCGCATTATTAGGCCACGGCCATGCATAAGAACGGTCCTGCCCAATACCCTTCGCAATAACTGATATATAGGGTCGTCGATGCGACGGGCCATCATTCCACTCTGTTTTCTAGTCCGCATATATTTGAAATATAAATATCTCCTAACAACAGTTACAGAGTTTACCCGTATTATCTGCGATTTTTTTTGGCATTCAAATAATTTGTTCTTAGCGGTGGTTTGCAATAATGGTTCAAGCACTGCTTTGCAATAGCGGAGTACTACTTGGAAACTTGCAGCATCTAGCCTGACTGAGAATAATGCATTGCTGTCCGAGTTTCGGACGTTTAATATAGTCACGCAAGGCTGAAACAACAGGTTTTAATTATCCAATTGCACCAATACTACCTTGCTTGTTCCGGGTAGCCAGTTCCCATAGGTTTTTAATGTGGATCTCGGCTGTGATATATAATGCTATATTCGGTCGAAGTTCCCATTGGTTTCAAAAAAATGTTCAAGGTCTACACCAAAAATGTTTATACAATTTTAAAAAATGTTTATTGCCATAAACCAATTTACTTGGCATTTTAAAGAAAATATTGACATTTTTCCAAAAAATGTTGATGAAATTTTCAAAATGTTTTTACTATGTTAAAAGATGTTCATGTAGTTTATTGCCATTAATAAAATGTTCAATCTGTATTTTAAAAGTTTGACAATGTATTTGAAAAGTCTTAAAAACCATATTAAGAGAAACATGTACATCATGTATTTGAAATGTTCAAGGTTTATCAAAAAAAAAAATCATGTGTACACCCAAAATGTATAGTGTGTACTGACCTTTTTTTGCATGTGTTGTAAAAAGAAAACCAATAAAAACCTACAAAAATAAAAAATAAAACCAAAAAAAATCAAAAGAAAAAACCTAATGAAAACCGACAAAGAAAAACAAAACTGTTGAAAAAGAAAGTGACAACAGATCAAGAAATGAAGAAACCCAGTGAAAAAAGAAAACCAAAGAAAAATAAAAAAAAGGTAAAGGCCTATGTCAGATTTCGGGTTCCGGCAGACCCTCTAGGTTCGAACTCTGGGGTGCACGCGGAGATCGCACCTCCTACCTATCTATGTCTCGTCGCCTCGCAAGGATCTAAACTACACGAAGAACAACACATGGGACACGAGGTTTATACTAGTTCGGGCCACCGGGAGTAGGACTCCCCCCTCTTGCCTTGTAGGAGAAGGAAAGGGGGAAGGGGAAAGAGGAAAGGGGGCGCCGCCCCCCTTCCTTGTCCTATTCGGACTAGGGGGAAGGGGGCGCGCAGCCTGCCTGGCCGGCCTTCCTCTTCTCCCTTAGGGACCATGTAGGCCCATTAACCCCAGGGGGGTCCGGTAACCCCCGGTACTCTGGTAAAATCCCGATTTCATCCGGAATGATTCCGATAACCAAATATAGGCTTCCAATATATCAATCTTTATGTCTCGACCATTTCGAGACTCCTCGTCATGTCTGTGATCATATCCGGGACTCCGAACAACCTTCGGTACATCAAAACTTATAAACTCATAATAAAACTGTCATCGTAACGTTAAGCGTGCGGACCCTACGGGTTCGAGAACTATGTAGACATGACCTAGAACTATTTCCGATCAATAAACAATAGCGGAACCTGGATGCTCATATTGGCTCCCACATATTCTACGAAGATCTTTATCGGTCAGACCGCATAACAACATACGTTGTTCCCTTTGTCATCGGTATGTTACTTACCCGAGATTCGATCGTCGGTATCTCAATACCTAGTTCAATCTCGTTACCGGCAAGTCTCTTTACTCATTCCGTAATACATCATCCCGCAACTAACTCATTAGTTGCAATGCTTGCAAGGCTTAAGTGATGTGTATTACCGAGAGGGCCCAGAGATACCTCTCTGACAATTGGAGTGACAAATCCTAATCTCGAAATACGCCAACCCAACATGTACCTTCGGAGACACCTGTAGAGCACCTTTATAATCACCCAGTTACGTTGTGACGTTTGGTAGCACACAAAGTGTTCCTCCGGTAAACGGGAGTTGCATAATCTCATAGTCATAGGAACATGTATAAGTCATGAAGAAAGCAAAAGCAACATACTAAACGATCGTGTGCTAAGCTAACGGAATGGGTCATGTCAATCACATCATTCTCCTAATGATGTGATCCCGTTAATCAAATGACAACTTATGTCAATGGCTAGGAAACATAACCATCTTTGATCAACGAGCTAGTCAAGTAGAGGCATACTAGTGACAATCTGTTTGTCTATGTATTCACACATGTATTATGTTTCTGGTTAATACAATTCTAGCATAAATAATAAACATTTATCGTGATATAAGGAAATAAATAATAACTTTATTATTGCCTCTAGGGCATATTTCCTTCACGCCCGGCACCTAATCTAGTCTTCGACATCTTCTCACCAGCGCAGAGCTAAGTGCTGCCACTGGGCGTGGGCAGGAGCCCCCGAGGCCCAAGGGCGGCACTCCGGAGACTTCGGGACGTGTACAGCCCCACTCATTATTACGTGAGAGTGTCATGGGCGGCGAGCTTCACAGGCGTTTGCCTTCTTCACAGGCACCGGGCCTTTTCCAAACGCAACAACTTCACAGGCATTCGCCTTCTTCACAGGCACCGGGCCTTTTCCAAACGCAACAACTTCACAGGCATTCGCCTTCTTCACAGGCACTGGGCCTTTTCCAAACGCAACAACTTCACAGGCATTCTCCTTCTTCACAGGCACCGGGCCTTTTTAGGGGTAAAACCTTCGGAGATGTTGAATGTTCCACGCGTTCTGGACGGGCTCCCCCTCCTGGGTCTCCAAGCGCGCGGAGCCGGGCCTGGAAACATGAACAACTTTGAACGGGCCCTCCCACATGGGAGAGAGCTTATGCAGTCCCTCCCTGGAGAGAACCCGCCTGAGCACGAGGTCCCCTACCTCAAGGGTCCTGGGGCGGATGTTGCAGCAGTGGTATCGTCGCAGTGCCTGTTGGTACCTTGCTGCTCGTAGCGCGGCCTCTCGACGATGCTCCTCCCCTAGCGCGAGATCCGTGCCCCGCATGGCGTCCTGCTGCGCCTCGTCGAACGCCAGGACCCGTGCGGAATGATGCCTGACCTCGTGAGGGAGAACATCTTCAGCTCCATAAACCAGGAAGAACGGGGTCTCGCCGGTCGGCTTGGTCGCGGTCGTGCGAATGGAACATAGTACAGACTGAAGCTCATCGTACCAGCCCCTGTCGCAGGCTTCCAGCTTCTTCTTGAAGGTCCTGGTTTTGAGGCCCCTCAGGACCTCCACGTTGGCTCGTTCGTCCTGACCGTTGCTCCGCGGGTGTGCTACCGAAGCGTAGCATATCTGTGTTCCGAGGTTAGCACAGTATGTTTTGAAGAGGTTACTGGTGAACTGCGAACCGTTGTCGGTGATGATGCGGTTCGGCACCCCGAACCGGCTCACGGTGCCCTTGATGAACTTGACCGCGGAACCTGCGGGGATGGTGCGGACAGCTTCCACCTCAGCCCACTTGGTGAATTTGTCCACGGCGACATAGAGGTAGTGATAGCCTCCTGGCGCCCGAGGGAACGGGCCCAGGATATCCAGCCCCCAGACCGCGAATGGCCATGAGAGGGGTATAGTCTGCAGGCCTCCTGCTGGCTGATGGATCTGCTTGGCATGGAATTGGCAGGCCTCGCAAGCTTTCACCAGTTCCACGGCGTCACTGAGTGCCGTGGGCCAATAGAACCCGCTGCGGAACGCCTTGCCAATGAGGGTCCGTGACGACGAGTGATGCCCACAGTCTCTACCGTGTATGTCTGCCAGCAGCTCCTTCCCTTGCTCCCTAGAAATGCAACGTAGTGACACATCATTTGGTCGTCTCCGGTAGAGCTCTCCATCCTTGATGCAGTATGCAGTGGCCTGCCGCGCCACACACTCTGCTTCCTCCTCCTTTTCAGGCAGGGTCCCCTGCGTCAGGTAACTCCCGAGCTCTGTGATCCAGCATCCTTCGTGAGGCTCCAGCGCCAGGAGCAGACGCGCTCCTGAGACCGGGCCGCAGACCCGGGCTCCTGAGGCAGGTGGCTGGGGGAGCTCCTCCCGAGGCTGTACCGTGCTTGACAGCGATGGCGGCGCCGAGGGCTTGAAGAGCCGCTCTCCGGAGACGCCAGATTCCCGAGGTAGTCGCCTGGATGCCCTTTTGGCGATGTCATCGGCCTCTTGGTTGGTGCCGCGAGGCACATGCTGCAACTCCAGTCCCCAGAACTGCTTCTCCATCCTGCGGACCTCCGCGAGGTAGGCTTCCATGTGCTCGTCCTTTGGCTTGTACACTTTGTTGGAGAAGTTGACGAGGAGCTGCAAATCACCCTTGATGGTGAGGCGCTTCACCCCCAGGGCGACTGTAACTTTCAGGCCCGCTATCAGGCCTTCGTATTCTGCTATGTTGTTGGAGACCTTTTCTCCGTGCTGGAAACAGAGTTGCACGGCGTAATAAATCTTGTCTTGAGTGGGGGATATGAGCACTGCGCCAGCCCCCGCGCCGTGTCGGGAGAACACCCCGTCGAAGTACATGACTCAACCGTCCGGTGCCTCGCTTCCGGGGGAGAGGGATCGATCCTCACCAGCCTTTAGGCCTGGCGCCTCTGCCCATTCCGCCATAAAGTTTGCAAGCGCGGCCCCCTTGATGACTCTGGTTGTGCTGAATTCCAGTTGAAATGCTTGCAGCTCAATGTTCCACTCAGCGACTCTCCCAGCCGAGTTGGGGCTCCTAAGCACCCTTTCCAGCGGGTACGCTGAGACGACCTTGATGGGATGGCCCTGAAGGTGGCGCCTGCGAACCACCCAGGAGAGCGGCGACGACTGGGGGCACCGGTGCAGCGTACTAGGCGAGGAAAAGGCCACGCAGCTCCCCCAAGAGGCCACGGAGGCCGCGGGCAAGTGGAGCAGCCACATGCGCGGGACACCGATGAGGGACACGGGAAACCAGTTAGCCATGACCCTGTCTCGCCCCCGGCCTCGAGGACGGCCTCCTCGTACGCCAGCAGGAAGGCCAGCGGATCGGTCGTGCCGTTGTAGCGCGGCGACATCTCCGGCTTGAACTTGTTCGGCCACAGCACCTGCCGCAAGGTGGGGGCCAAGGCTCGGAGCCCCCCGGCCCCTGCGCTGGCGCTGGTGACCGGAGCGGGCGGCGCGTTGTCCATCATGAGGGCGAGTCGTGGTGTTGGCGGAGAGCGGGTCGGTGGAAGGGAAAACTCCGGTGCACCCCTACCTGGCGTGCCAAATGTCGGATTTCGGGTTCCGGCAGACCCTCTAGGTTCGAACTCTGGGGTGCACGCGGAGATCGCACCTACTACCTACCTATGTCTCGTCGCCTCGCAAGGATCTAAACTACACGAAGAACGACACAGGGGACACGAGGTTTATACTAGTTCTTGCCACCATTGTGGTGTAATACCCTACTCTAGTTTGTGGTGTGGTGGATTGCCTCAGGGGCTGATGATGAACAATACAAGGAAGAACTGCCTCGCGAGGGGTGTTCTTGCGTTGGTGGTTCTGGCTAGGGTTCCACCGCTTTTTTCTGCCTTGACAGTGGCTAGTCCTATTTATAGAGCGAGGCCCTGGGCCTCTTCCCAAATATTGAGCGGGAAGGGCGCCAACAATTGGCCATTTTGAAGGGGAACATTTAGTATACTTATCCTGACTAAAGTCGGTCCTCGCCTGCCAAAGACTCTGGCGGTGACGCCGGCTTGGGCTCCACGATGACCTCCATCCTGCCGTTCTGTTGGTCTTGGTCTTGTTGCACCGAAATGGTTGCCTTTGCTTGATACTCTTGCCTGCGCTTGCTCCCTTTGCACCAAGAGGAAACAAGGACTCTGCGCAGGCCGGCGCCTGCCTGGCGCTTGGCGCCTGGCCTGGCGCCCGCCTGGCTTTGGTCGTCATGGCTTGCGTCACGGGCACCTTGTGAGGTACCCCACCTTGATCTCTCCGCCTCCTCGCGAGCCAGCCTGATGAGGCTGTGCCTGAGGAAGCTTCCTGTTGTCCGCCCCGCGAGGCTTGGCCCCTCGTGAGGATCTTGAGCTTGTGTTGATGAAGATAGGCCGTACCGGGCCACTCTTTGAGCCACGCCGCAGGCCGCAGGCAGGCAAGTTTGAGTACGCTCGTTCCCAGAATGCCGACAGCCTACAAAAAACTCGCCAAAACCAATACAATGACCAAGCGAAACCACAAGCGTCTCTATTGAATCCTAGTGAACAACGAAAAACACACACGAAAAATGGGCCGAACCAGTAGCTACACATGGAAGGAATACTTCAGGCGACACGGACGCTATACTTGCTGTCAGCGAGATATATGGCCTGTTTGGTTTGTATCCTCATCATTTTTTGCCTGGCCTGGAGTTGCGCCTGAGTTTGACGTGTGGTTGTTTGGTTGATGCCCAGTGCAAAAGAGACTCCTTGTGTTGTGATTAGCCTGGGGTAGTCTCCAGGCATTGTAATTAGCCTGGGCCAGGCCACCGGGTTCGGACGCCTGGGCATGCTGCCACGAGCAAAGAGCGGCCTGGATGGGACGTTTGAATAAACAACAGTCTCATTAGATGTACCGACGGGATGTTGATGCTCTACCAGGCCAGAAACCAAACCAAACGCACCATCGCCATATTGGTCGGGCCAAGCAGAAAAAATCCAACTTAGACGTGCACACCAGGCAGCGCTGAACTCCCATGCATGAAGACCAGGTCACAAACCAAACTAACCCATAGTCTTCGTGCTTGATAGTTTGGGGAGATGGTACAACATCGCCTATGTAATCGTCCTGATGGGCCGACACAACAACACATGTGGTGCAGGCGGTTTCTACGGTGGGAATTGATTTTAGTAGCCTTTCGCACGGTTTTCGGAAGGCGTCGTAGTGTTTTTTTATGTTTTTATTTTCTGTGTTTCTATTTGTCACTATTTTATCTACTTTATTTATTTCTCCATTTCCCCCTTTTACCTTATTTCAAATAGGCATTGGATATTTTTTAATACTTGATGAACATTTTGTAACGCACATTGAACATTTTTATTAATGAGAAAAACATTTCTCAAGTGTTAAAACATTATTTTATGTTTATGAACATTTTTTGACTGTACCTTTTCCAAATTACGCATACAAATTCTACATTTTCATAGAATATCATGGACATGTTTTTGAAAAGTATGGTATTTTGTTAACTGTCATGAACCTCTTTATGAATTGTACGAAACACTTTCCTGAAGTTAAGAACATATTTTTGAAACATGTGAACATTTGTTTTTGTATGGTATGAATATATGTTTTTTAAACATTGAACGAACATTTCTTAATAATATCATGAACATTTTATAAAATTTTACAACAATTTTTTTTAAATGGATAACCTTTTCTAATAGCGCAAGAACACAATTTAACACTCCCGGGATATTATTTTTTATACAGAATGAACATTTTGAAGCGACACGGTGTAAATCGAGGCCCAAGGCCCAAGCCGTGTAACTGATGTATGCACTTGTAGATCTTTTGAGTGAAATAGTGTAAGGTGGTGGTGCAAATAAAACACCACAAAAAGAAATGATCCGCATTATTAGGCCACGGCCATGCATAGTAAGAACGGTCGCAATAACTGAGATATAGGGTCGACGATGCGACATGCCATCATATATATATTTGAAAAATAAATATCCCAGAACACCATTCATAGAGTTTGTCCGTATTATTTGAGATATTTTTCAGCATTCACATAATTTGTTCTTGGCGGTGGTTTGCAATAATGGCTCATGCACTGCTTTGCAATAGCGAGGCACTTGGAAACGTGCAGCATCAAGCTTGATTGCTGTCCGAGTTTCAGATGTTTAAGATGGTCACGCAACGCCGAAACAAAGGATTTTAATTATCAAATTCGCCCCATACTACCTTGCTTGTTCTTGGTAGCCAGTTCCCAGAGGTTTTTAATGGGGAACTCTGCTGCGGAATTTATGTGTAGTGCCATATTCGGTCCAAGTTGCAGGGAGTAAATTGAGGTGGAAGAAACCAAGTCAGGTAACCGATGCATGCATTCATTTCAGCGGTTTCATTCAACAACATGTGCACTGCAGATCTCTTGACTGAAAATGGAGTAAGGTGGTGGTGCATGTCAGATTCATCTAATGCGCGCATGCGTGCTCGTCCCCCCTTTCCGACCTATGGCAGCGAAGGTGTTGAACTGAAAGCTGTTCTTGTTTCAGCAACTGTCAAGTAAGGCCCCTCTTGCAGAAACTTGATTTAATCGCATTCAACCAAGTTTATGACTTGGGTTTCTGTTACGACTGCACTTGCAAGCACCTTTGCATGTGTCGGTCAGCCAGGAAGTAACTGCATTTTCATGGATGGAGTACTTGAAACTTGAGGCCATCTCCAATGGTGTCACTTTCAGTCAACCACTCACTCAAGACTGAACCCCACTTCTCTCCCACTTGGCGCCTAGGCTATAAGAACGAGATGAGATGATAGTGGGTTGAGCACCTTGGATATTTGTAAGGCAGAGTGAACTGAAGATGGGTCTCAGCTCAAGCCTAGTGCCGGTGACATCTGCACTGCTCCTCTTCTGCTGCCTCACTGCTGGTAACAAACTGCGAATTTCCCTTCCTTCATTTCCGTGTCAAAATGCATCGACATCGTCGACGTCGATCTAAAGTAGAGTACATTTTTCCGATGGTTTGCTTAATCTGCGGCCATGGCAGGGAATGCTGCCGCCGCTGCTGCGAGTGGCGGTGGCCTGAGGCTGAACTACTACTCTGAGAGCTGCCCGAGGGCGGAGGAGATCGTGAAGGAGCAGGTGAGGAGCCTGTACGAGGAGCACGGCAACACGGCCGTGTCGTGGCTCCGGGCCCTCTTCCACGACTGCACCGTCAAGTCCTGCGACGCGTCGCTGCTCCTGGAGACCAACACCGCCAGGGGCCTCGTCTCCGAGCAGGCCTCCCCGAGGAGCTTCGGCATGCGCAACTTCAAGTACGTGGGCGCCATCAAGTCGGCGCTGGAGCGCGAGTGCCCGGGCACGGTCTCCTGCGCGGACCTCCTCGCGCTGGCCGCCCGGGACGGCGCGGCCATGCTGGGCGGGCCGGCGGCCATCGCGATGCGGACGGCGAGGTGGAACGGTACATCCCGAACCACAACGACACGGTGTCGGCGGTGCTGGCCCGGTTCGCGGCCATGGGGCTGGACGCCGAGGCCGTGGTGGCGCTGCTGGGCGCGCACTCCGTGGGCCGCGTCCACTGCAGCAACCTGGTGGCGAGGCTGTACCCGGCGGTGGACGGCGGCATCGAGCTGGCGTACGGCGCGTACATGCGGGGCCGGTGCCCGACGGCGGAGGCGAGGGAGGACACCCGCGACGTGGCGTACGCGCGCAACGACCGCGCCACGCCCATGGTGCTCGACAACATGTACCACAAGAACCTGCTCAAGGGCAGGGGGCTGCTGCTCGTGGACCAGCGGCTGGCGTCCGACCCGCGCACCGCGCCGTTCGTGAGGAGGATGGCGGCTGACAACGGGTACTTCCGCGAGACGTTCGCGGCGGCGCTGGTGAGGATGTCGGAGAACGGGCCGCTCACCGGCGGGCAGGGGGAGGTCAGGAAGGACTGCAGGTTCGTCAACGCCAAGTAAGATGGAGCTAGTGATCAGTGGCACCCTGGCAAGACGTAAACGTAAGCGTGTCACGTGTGTGTATGTATGTGCTCGTGGCATGGGGCACTAATAGTTCAGAGTGATGAAGGGGCCATGTATCATGTGTGCGAGCATGCTTGCTGTATGAGCATATGCATGATGCCTGCCTGTACCTGATGGATATGCGTTATCCGAATTCAACGTCGAAATGGAATTCTGCCGACCTACCTACAAACAACTAGCACGATAGTATGGCAGGCATTGATGAAGTAAACTCGTCTGTTCCAGCGTTGCGTGCTACCACATTCCGTCCTGTTTTTGTGTCAAACTTTGACCGTAGATTTACCCAAGAAAATGATAATGCATGCCATCAAAAAACTATGTCGTTGGATTCATATTTGAACATAGTTTCAATGATATTATTATTTTTTAAATACATTAACATTTTATTCTCATTCTGGGATGTATGCCCCTGCACTTGTGGCCGCGTGCAGCCTCTGATGAAACCTTATCTTATGTAATAACTAGCAGTTATCCTGGAGTCTAGTTTGCTTTGGATTTCCTTAGCGTGGTCTTCGTTAGGGTCTACTGATTATCCTGACAAATGATGATGGGTGGGAGGTGGGAGGTGGGAGGGATGGCTCCCCCTTAAATAAGAGAAGACAAACCTTTTTTTATAAGTTCTCTCTTCCACCTCCTACGTGGCACTGCTAACATAATACCATTATAATGTTAGCATATTCTAACTGCAAACCCATATCCACCTGGGTACAACACCGTGTCATCTGTTAGACTCTCGGGGCATTAATCATGAACGATGAACATTATTAGCAGACCGACGAAAAGAACCAACGCACGCGACAAAGCCATTCATATGGTCAAGTTCGGTCAGAAGCAAGTGGACTGTGTGTGGACGGGTACCCCAAGTTTCAGAAAATCTTCAGTTTGGTCTTCGATGACACATGTATCACGTTGTGCCTGATCTGGTCCGTGTCCCAAACTTACTTGAGTGTGATCACTTTACAGTTTCTGTTAAAATAGCGGAGCGGTCATAGGTCACCGAGTATTGGAAAGCTTGATATCAAGAGCATGTGACCATGGAGACAGTAGCAGTATGCTTGTGCGTTGAAATGACATAGTTGTACAGCAGGCATTCAGAACACCACGGACCACTGCTGAAAATCTGAAATGCCAAGAATGGATTTGTGTTCAGGCATCACATGCTTCACGCCAATGCTGTACTCCCTCCGTTTTAAATTGACTATAAGACGTTCCAACTACTCTTTCCTAAATCGACTTTACATAGAGTCGTTTAAATGCGTTTGTTCACTCATTTCTTCCGGTCTCACAGTTAGTTATAAGATTCTCAGTGCGTATCAGATAGTGCCTGAACATTTAACAATACAAACGACTCAACTTATACACCAGAAGTTTATAGAAATATGCCTACTAATCTTACACTAGAAATCACTATTAAGATATTTGTTAGATCATATGCTTTGCAGGTCTCTACCATAATGTTTTAAAATATTAAAATATACATAAACATTCATGCTATATACTTTATGCGATTGTTGAAAATAATTCAAGCGGATTTTATTACAAAATATAATTTAAATTTAGCACAATTCAAATCTATTTTTCTTTTGCAATGATACACACTACAATTGTATAACAAAAAACACAATACTTGGTCTATTACGCTAACTGATGAAATAATAATCCTTAATTATGTAACATTTTTTTTGTTTTGAAATGAACATAATAAATTTTTTTATACAAAAGTATAAAAGTTTAATAAAAATTATATTAGAGTTATTATAACTGAAAACCGTCTCACTCCCTCAAGTCTTGAGTACATCGCATTTCTATAAATCCAGGGACACATGACCCACATATTACGTAAAAATGTTTACTAAATATAGAGAAACACTAGTTATTATGAATTCAGAGAATCTTTTTATAATAGGGGCTGATATGTTACCTTCTCTGTTTTCTTTTTGAGATGTTCTTCTATCTATTATAAGAGCTCCATGTAAACTATAATAACATTTGGTTGTATTGATTTATATTTGAATTTTTATTAAAGCAAATTTTATAATAAGTTGTGCTGGAACCCACATTTAAAATAATCAATGGGTAAATAATAAGTAATTTCACCCCGGTCGACCGAGCGAGCTAAAATTTTCCAGTGTCTCTACCGCACCCCACCGGCCACCGCTCACCCTACCGACGTAAGATTTTCCCTTGGCATCGTAATTTTACGTTGAATCGCTCTCAACATCCGGTTAGGAGCCATTAGTTTGTGGGGCTATTCGTTAAAAAAAAGCCGCCCATGGGGATTACGAGCCAACCCACTCCCCCTAATCAGGCAATTCGAGCGGTTTCCAATTTCAATGGCAATCAACATGCGGTGGACGAGGGTGGTCAATTCCGGTTGGAGCTCAGCCGCAGACAGGTTGTAAATCTCGTCGCCGACAAGTTACAACTTACATCGTCGAAGCTCCATGGTTGTAGCACTCGATGCACCACCGCCTATTAGGGAACGCAGTATTTCAGAAAATTTACCTACGATCACACAAGATCTATCTAGGAGATCCAAAGCAACAAGCGGGGAGAGTGTGTCTACGTACCCTCGTAGACCGAAAGTGGAAGCGTTTAGTAACGCGGTTGAGGTAGTCGAACGTCTTCGCGATCCAACCGATGCAAGTACCGAACGTACGGCACCTCCGCGATCTGCACACGTTCAACTCGGTGATGTCCCTAGAACTCTTGATCCAGTTGAGGCCGAGGGAGAGTTCCGCTAGCACGACGGCGTGGCGACGACGATGATGAAATTATCGACGCAGGGCTTGGCCTAAGCACTACGATGATATGACTGAGGTGTGTAACTGTGGAGGGGGGCACCGCACACGGCTAAGAGATTGTCTGTTGTGCCTTTGAGGTGCCCCCTGCCCCTGTATATAAAGGAGGGGAGGAGAAGGCCGGCCAACAAGGGGCGCGCCAGGGAGAGCGGAGTCCTACTAGGACTCCAGTCCTAGTAGGATTTGGCCCCAGCCTTTTTTCCTTCTACCGGAGGGGGAAAAGGGGAAGGAGAGGGAGTAGGAGAAGGAAAGGGGGTGGCGCCCCCTTCCCAAGTCCAATTCGTCCTCCTCCCTAGTGGGGGCGCACTAGCCCCTTGTGGGCTGGTTAGCCTCCCTCATATGGCCCATAAGGCCCATATGACCATATCTTTCCCTGGGTACTCCGGTATGTACCCGATACACTCCAGAACCCTTCCGGTGTCCGAATACTACCTTTCAATATATCAATCTTTACCTCTCTACCATTTCGAGACTCCTTGTCATATCCATGATCTCATCTGGGACTCCGAACAAACTTCGGTCATCAAATCACATAACTCATAATACAAATCGTCGTCGAACGTTAAGCGTGCGGACCCTACGGGTTCAAGAACTATGTAGACATGACCGAGACACATCTTCGATCGATAACCAATAGCGTAACCAGGATGCTCATATTGGCTCCTACATATTCTATGAAGATCTTTATCGGTCAAACCGCATAACAGCATACGTTGTTCCCTTTGTCATCGGTATGTTACTTGCCCGAGATTCGATTGTCGGTATCATCATACCTAGTTCAATCTCGTTACCGGCAAGTCTCTTTACTCATTTTGTAATGCATCATCCCGCAACTAACTCATTAGTCACATTGCTTGCAAGGCTTATAGTGATGAGCATTACCGAGAGGGCCCACAGATACCTCTCCAATACACGGAGTGACAAATCCTAATCTCGTTCTATGCCAACCCAAAAAATACATTCAGAGACATTTGTAGAGCATCTTTATAATCACCCAGTTACGTTGTGATGTTTGATAGCACACAAGGTGTTCCTCGGTATTCGGGAGTTGCATAATCTCATAGTCAGAGGAACATGTATGAGTCATGATGAAAGCAATAACAATAAAACTAAACGATCATTATGCTAAGCTAACGGATGGGTCTTGTCCATCACATCATTCTCTAATGATGTGATCCCGTTCATCAAATGACAACACATGTTTATGGTCAGGAAACATAACCATCTTTGATTAACGAGCTAGTCTAGTAGAGGCATACTAGGGACACTATGTTTTGTCTATGTATTCACACATGTACTAAGTTTCCGGTTAATACAGTTCTAGCATGAATAATAAACATTTATCATGAAATAAGAAATATAAATAACAACTTTATTATTGTCTCTAGGGCATATTTCCTTCAGTCTCCCACTTGCACTAGAGTCAATAATCTAGTTCACATCGCCATGTGATTTAACACCAATAGTTCACATCACCATGTGATTGGTTCACATCGCCATCTGACTAATACCCAAAGGGTTTTACTAGAGTCAATAATCTAGTTCACATCACTATGTGATTAATACCCAAAGAGTACTAAGGTGCGATCATGTTTTGCTTGTGAGAGAAGCTTAGTCAATGGGTTTGTCACATTCAGAGCCGTATGTATTTTGCAAATTTTCTATGTCTACAATGCTCTGCATGGAGCTACTCCAGCTAATTTCTCCCACTTTCAATATGTATCCAGATTGAGACTAAGAGTCATCCGGATCGGTGTAAAAGCTTGCATCGGCGTAACTCTTTACGACGAACTCTTTGTCACCTTCATAATTGAGAAATATCTCCTTAGTCTTCTAAGGATAATTTTGACCATTGTCAAGTGATCCACTCCTAGATCAATATCGTACCCCCTTGCCAAACTCATGGCAAGGTACACAATAGGTTTGGTACACAACATAGCATACTTTATAGAACCTATAGCTGAGGCATAGGGAATGGCTTTCATTCCCTTTCTATTTTCTGCCGTGGTCGTGTTTTGAGTCTTACTCAACTTTACACCTTGCAATAGAGGCAAGAACTCCTTCATTGACTGTTCCATTTTGAAATACTTCAAAATCTTGTCAATGCATGTACTCATTGAAAAATCTTATCAAGCGTCTTGATCTATCTCTATAGATCTTGATGCCCAATATGTAAGCAGCTTCACCGAGGTCTTTCTTTGAAAAAGTCCTTTCAAACACTCCTTTATGCTTTCCAGAAAATTCTACATCATTTCCGATCAACAATATGTCATTCACATATACCTATCAGAAAGGTTGTAGTGCTCCACTCACTTTCTTGTAAATACAGGCTTTTTCCAAAAGTCTGTATAAAATCATATGCTTTGATCACACTATCAAAGCGTATATTCCAACTTCGAGATGCTTGCACCAGTCCATAGATGGATCGCTGGAGCTTGCACATTTTCTTAGCACCTTTAGGATTGACAAAACCTTCTGGTTGCATCATATACAACTCTTCTTTAGGAAATCCATTGAGGGATGCAATTTTTGACTTCCGTTTGCCAGATTTCATGAAACGTGGCAATTGCTAACATGATTCGGACAGACTTAAGCATCGATACGAGTGAGAAAATCTCATTGTAGTGAACACCTTGAACTTGTCAAAAACCTTTTGTGACAATTCGAGCTTTATAGATAGTAACACTACTATCAGCGTCTGTCTTCCTCTTGGAGATCCATTTATTCTCAATGGCTTGCTAATCATCGAGCAAGTCAACCAAAGTCCATACTTTGTTCTCATACATGGATCCCATCTCAGATTTCATGGCCTCAAGCAATTTTGCGGAATCTGGGCTCATCATCGCTTCCTCATAGTTCGTAGGTTTGTCATGGTCTAGTAACATGACTTCTAGAAAGGACTACCATATCACTCTAGTGCGGACCATACTCTGGTTGACCTACGAGGTTTGGTAGTAACTTGATCAGAAGTTTCATGATCATCATCATTAGCTTCCTCACTAATTGGTGTAGGAATCACTGGAACTGATTTCTGTGATGAACTACTTTCCAATTCGAGAGAAGGTACAATTACCTCATCAAGTTCTACTTTCCTCCCACTCACTTCTTTCGAGAGAAAATCCTTCTCTAGAAAGGATCCATTCTTAGCAATAAAGATCTTGCCTTTGGATCTGTGATAAAAGGTGTACCCAACAGTTTCTTTTGGGTATCCTATGAAGACGCACTTCTCCGATTTGGATTCGAGCTTATCAGGTTGAAGCTTTTTCACATAAGCATCACATCCCCAAACGTTTAAGAAATGACGGCTTAGGTTTCTTGCTAAACCACGTACATATGGTGTCGTCTCAACGGATTTAGATGGTGCCCTATTTAATGTGAATGCAATTGTCTTTGATGCATAACCCCAAAAAAATAGTGGTAAATCGGTAAGAGACATCATACATCGCACCATATCTAATAAAGTATGGTTATGACATTTGGACACACCATTACTCGGTGGTGTTCCGGGTGGCTTGAGTTGCGAAACTATTCCACATTGTTTCAAATGAAGACCAAACTCATAACTCAAATATTCACCTCCACGATCAGATCGTAGAAACTTTATTTCTTGTTACGATGATTTTCCACTTCACTCTGAAATTCTTTGAACTTTTCAAATGTTTCAGACTTATGTTTCATTAAGTAGATATACCCATATCTGCTCAAATCATCTGTGAAGGTCAGAAAATAACGATACCCACCGCGAGCCTCAACACTCATCGGACCGCATACATCAGTATGTATTATTTCCAATAAGTCAGTTGCTCGCTCCATTGTTCTGGAGAACGGAGTCTTAGTCATCTTGCCCATGAGGCATGGTTCGCAAGCATCAAGTGATTCATAATCAAGTGATTCCAAAAGCCCATTAGCATGGAGTTTCTTCATGCGCTTTACACCAATATGACCTAAACGGCAGTGCACAAATAAGTTGCACTATCATTATTAACTTTGCATATTTTGGCATCAATATTATGTGTATCACTGTGATCGAGATTCAGTAAACCATTTACATTAGATGTAAGACCATAGAAGGTTTTATTCATGTAAACAGAACAACAATTATTCTCTGACTTAAATGAATAATCGTATCACAATAAACATGATCCAATCATATTTATGCTCAATGCAAACACCAAATAACATTTATTTAGTTCCAATACTAATCCCGAAGGTAGAGGGAGTATGCGATGGTGATCTTATCAACCTTGGAATCACTTCCAACACACATCGTCACCTTGCTCTTAACTAGTCTCTGTTCATTTTGCAACTCCTGTTTCGAGTTACTACTTTTAGCAACTGAGCCAGTATCAAATACCGAGGGGTTGCTATAAACACTAGTAAAGTACACATCAATAACATGTATATCAAATATACCTTTGTTCACTTTTTCCATCCTCTTTATCCGCCAAGTATTTAAGGTAGTTCCACTTCTAGTGACCATTTCCTTTGCAGTAGAAGCACTCAATTTCAGGCTTGGGTCTAGCTTTGGGCTTCTTCATGGGAGTGGCAACTTGCTTTCCATTCTTCTTAAAGTTCCCTTTCTTTCCCTTGCCCTTTTACTTGAAACTAGTGGTCTTGTCAACCATCAATACTTGATGCTTTTCTTGATTTCTACCTTCGCCGATTTCAACATCGCGAAGAGCTCGGGGAATCGTTTTCGTCATCCCTTGCATATTATAATTCATAACGAAGTTCTAGTAACTTGGTGATAGTGACTAGAGAACTCTGTCAATCACTATCTTATCTGGAAGATTAACTCCCACTTGATTCAAGCAATTGTAGTACTCAGACATTCTGAGCACATGCTCACTGGTTGAGCTATTCTCCTCCATCTTGTAGGCAAAAATACTTGTCAGAGGTCTCATACCTCTTGACTCGGGCATGAGTCTGAAATACCAATTTCAACTCTTGGAACATCTCATATGCTCCATGGCATTTCAAAACATTTTTGAAGTCCCGGTTCTAAGCCATAAAGCATGATGCACTAAACTATCAAGTAGTCATCATACCGAGCTTGTCAAACGTCGATAACGTCTGCATTTGCTCCTGCAATAGTTCTGTCACCTAGCGGTGCATTAAGGACATAATTCTTCTGTGCAGCAATGAGGATAATCCTCAGATCACGGACCTAGTCCGCATCATTGATACTATCCACTTTCAACTTAGTTTTCTCTAAGAACATATCATAAATAAAATGGGGAAGCTATACGTGAGCTATTGATCTACAACATAGATATGCAAAAAAACTATCGGGACTAAGTTCATGATAAATTAAAGTTCAATTAATCATATTACTTAAGAACTCCCACTTAGATAGAAATCCCTCTAGTCATCTAAATGATCATGTGATCCATATCAACTAAACCATGTTCGATCATCACGTGAGATGGAGTAGTTTTCAATGGTGAACATCACTATGTTGATCATATCTACTATATGATTCACGTTCGACCTTTCGGTCTCAGTGTTCCGAGGCCATATCTGCATATGGTAGGGTCGTTAGGTTTAACCCGAGTATTCTGCATGTGCAAAACTGGCTTGCACCCGTTATATGTGAACGTAGAGCTTATCACACCCTATCATCCACTGGTGCGCGTCGATCCTAAACAAACGGTTTTTAACCCCTTTCCGCGACGACATTTGGAACCGTCGCCCAATGAGTGTGGGCGATAGGGGGTCCTTCCCTAATGACCCAGAAACCGTCGGGGATATGCCCTCCTTGCGCACACGTTCGGCAAAATGAGGTCGTGTGCGACCGGCGAGCACTCAAATACGGAAATACGTATAGTAGAGCTAAAAAAATATAGTTATATGGCGATTTTTTTTTCGGTCGCAAGTACATCCCACACAGTCAGTCTCCACTAAACGTTTCCGTTCGTATGCACATCCCACACAGTCGCTCCAAGGAAAATGTTTCCGTTCACAGGTACATCACACATAATTTTTCCCATTAAATCATTTGCGTTATTGAATGTATCACACATGGTCCGTAGAAGAAACTGTGTGACAAAGGCTGTCCATCACACACAGTTTTTATGTGGTAAACGTTTGCGCAAGGTGGCCTAATGCAAACAGTTTTCAAGAGAAAGTCGTGTGTGATTGTTCATTGATCCAACATGGCTTATTCCTAGAAACTGTGTGTGTTGCCTGAGGTCATCGCGCACGGTATTTTTTCAACAACCGTTTGCAATAGCAAAACACAATTGGCAGGCTAATTCGCCATTAGCAGGCTAATTATCTGATTTTTCATAATCCATTTATTAATCTAATTGACATTTCATATTAAGCACGCAATATATTTCATTTCCATATTAAGGAAGCAGAATTTCATAATTGAAATACACCAGAGTACAACATGATATAGCTTCAGCACTCAGCTACCCCGTTACACAACTGCACCAGCAGCAAGTTCCACATGCAACATGTAGAACCTTTCATAATTAGCATCATAGACGGTATATAGACATATGCATCTCATCTGGAAAACTGCTGAAGTGGAAGGCGAATATTGAGCCTTCATTCATGTTGAAGGTCTTTGCAACTTTAGGCCAGTGCCTGTGGATGATTGACCGTCTGTCCTTCGTCCTCTTCAGGAACACTTCAATATTGAACCGTGGGTGTTGTATGAAAACCTTCCTCGCCTCCTGACCATAGAGGTGGTTTGAGAGGTAATTATCAGTGAACTCCTTTGGAAAGGCCTGGAAACAAGGATGTGCATAAATATCTTCTCTATATTGAAAATGGGGCAAAGGAATAAAAAAAGGCAAGGTATAATAGTTAGTACCATCTTGTAGTGAACTGATGTCTTCTTCATTGTGCAGACAAAGATCTTGTTGTTTTTTGTCGTTATCCTAACAATCTTACTGAGTTTCTTGATTTGATTGATATTCATGGACAACTCATTTCCCCATATGCAAAAAGGGTCGAACAGTGGGTCAAAACCTCTGATAGCAGGACCTACATGTGCAAGAACAAATTGTTAAAAACCGAACTATTAGAATGGTTCCTGCAATTGCACAATAATGTGCTATTAGACAACGGACCATGCACGTGCTAACCTCGATTGTAAACCTCAGTGCTTCCCATTGTTTCCCTGCAACACATATAAGGTAGTTAGTCATCAGGTTAAGTAAGGGTTCACATGCTACTCAGCAAAATATGTCGATGAAAAATAAGCACATTGTAGATTCATCAGGTTAATTCAAGCCACACAGAAAACCCATTTACCCAAACCAAGCATGATTAAGAACTAGGAAATATAGCACTTGTATATGTTTTTCATGTATCAAGTGCAGCCAAATTTGATTTATTCCTCACATGCACAACAATACAAAATTCTACCCACGACAGTTGGACATCGCATTGCAGAATTGAACCAAGCAGTTAACTAAACACCACAACAAATGAACCAAACATTAACTGAGCACCACATTGCACAATATAACATACTCCTAATAGAAGATCAGAGAGTTAACCAAACAGTTAACTACAATCAATTGTAGTAATTGTATTTGTTTCTCATGTATTTACTACAGCCAAATTCAATTTATTCCTCACATGGTGTACAATAACAGAATGCACCCACAATTTTATAAAGATAAATTCGATTTATTTCTCACATGGAAGACAATACAAAATTGCAGCCTGAAGAATTAAACATCACATTTGCAGAATTGAACCAAACAGTTAACTGAAATGACAACTAATTAACAAAACAGTTAATAAGTGAGAACCACACTGCATGACATATAGAACATATACACTAGAGCAATAGATTGCATGGTGAAATTAGATAGCACAATTCACTAGAATTTTTGAAGGAAAGGCAGGAGCAGCACACGCAATGGGTAAACCGAGCATGCTTAACTGGCGTAGCTAGCAATTGGCAAGGTGCTCCTTCAAGATCTGGGGGTCGGCACGAATGGCAGACATCGCGACCTCATCTGCGCATGTGGCCGCGATTTGCTTCTCCGCTGCCAAATGCTCCTTGAGGTCCTGGCTATAGTGTGTGCACCATGTCTTAGGCCGGCGCTTATTTGGTGGAGGGGTTGGTGATTTGGGTGGAAGGTGTCGCGCTCGCGCCGGCGGTCGGGGCATGCGGGATGTGGAAGGAGGAGGAGGATGAGGGTCGGGTGTGGATTACCCGCATAGATAGAGGAGGCCGAGCAGCATGAAGGAGGGTCGCCGGCGAGGAGGCGGCGGCGCTGCAAGCAAGGAGTGAAGGTTTCAACTTGGAAAGGAAGGTGAAAAGAGGGGAAATGTGGCTTTTGGTAAGGGGAGGGGGCGGGAAGGTAGATACTTCCGCGGAAGTCGAAAATTTGGAATCGCTTCAACCAAAAAACTGGCGCGCAAAGTGTCATCAGACACGGCCCGTTATTCAGAACTGTGTACAATATGTGGACATCACAAACGATTCAGATAGCTTAACCCATGTGTGATGAGTTTGAATGTCAAAAGTTTTGGTTCGAATTTCCATGGTTAAAGTGGTCATCCACGTCATTGCATAATTTGGGTACACAAAGGAGACTACATCACACCCACACTTCTTAATCGAGCAAGTTCAACAATTAAACAGAGCTAGCTAACCTAAACATTACTCTAACAAATTAAAGACCGGTGCTCTTAATTAAACAAAACAAACAGTACTACTACGGCTGGTGCTCGTCAATCTCCGCCGCCGCCTCCATGTCCAGCTCGCGCCCGACGGTCTCCTGGGGAAGGGGCTCCATGGCATCCATCGCACCATACTCGGCAAGCATCTCGCCATCCGTGTTCGCCATCTCTTTGGAAAAGGCCGCCACGAGCTGGGTGTGGGCGGACGCGATTTGGGCTTGGACAGGTCGCAAGGTATGCGGCGGAGGAGCGGACGGTTGCTCGAACGCTCTCGACGATTGCCAGCTCTTCAGCCGCGGGTTGCCGATCGTTGTCGGAGAAGCTTCGTTCGATTTGTGCGGTGACCGCCAGGAGCTGGGCGTGGGCGGCCTCAACATGGTCGTGGGTGGCCTCCATCAGGGCTAAGGCCGCCGTTGCGGAACGGACAGGTGCTGTGCCGCTCCCGCCAGTTGCTATCCCCGAGGCAGATGTTGCTGCCGCCACCTGAGAAGCAACAGCGGCCGTTTGGGCTGTCTTTGCCGCCCGGTCGCAAATTGCGACCGCGCTCATGCACCTTGTTAGTACGCGCATGGCGGCTGTGGCCGCGCTCTCGCTAGAGTGGGCCACCGAAGTTGCCCTCACGACGCGGGTCCATGTGCCCATCTTTCACCGGCGCCGATTAAACAGTGAAATGATATTCGGGGAGCGAGCTAGTGTGCCTAAGACGCCGGCTGTGGATTGTAGCCGACGCACCTTCTCGTGTAAGCCATAGGTGTACTATACACCAACGATGCTCCAAGATATTTTGTACTACATCTCACACGGTTGCTGATAGTAAACTGTGTGTGATCTACTTGATTTTTCATCTTGATTTGAATTACATAATGGGGTCACAGCGGCAATGGACGGTGTTTGAATTGCTAGACCTTTTATCTGGTGTGAGCATGCAACTATATGTGTGTCGTAAAAGAATTGGAATTATTCAGGGTTCGTTTGAACATTTTATACATTGAATTGGTTTTCTAGCCATTTCAGGTGAACAATTCAAATTTGAAATACATGCACATGCTCCGGTGCATATAAATTGGTTGAAAAAACAAATATGTGTCCTTGGATGCATGCTTAGGTCCCATGCAAGAAATGAGAATGAATTTCAAACACCAGCGCACCGTTGATTACCGGCAAAACATTAAGATGTCTGGTTTTTAAATTCCAGCAAATCCAAAACTTGTCTGAAATTCATGAAACTTGGCATGCTATCATGGAGCGGCATCAACATGTCGTGGTACAAATTTTGTCCCATTTGGGGCAGGTTTGGGTATATACTTCTCACAAACCAGAGCTTCTCACAACAAGCATGATGGTTTTCGGTAGGGAACGTCCCACCTTTGGGGACGAAACGATATTCATTGCCTCTTATTGCTTTCAATTTTTTTTCTCATGTCAACATAGAACAACAGGAGTGTTGTGTGATTTTTTGTGATTTTTGGGGTTCATTTGGACATTTTTATATATTAACTGAGTTTTCAATGCATTTTATGTGCATAATTCAAATTCGAACTACATGCACATGCTCCAATGCATATAAATTGGTTAAAAAATCAAATCTGTGTCCTTGGGTGCATGCTTAGGTCCAATGCAAGAAATGGGAATGAATTTCAAACACCGGGGCACCGTTGATTACAGGCAAAACATTAAGATGCCTGGTTTTTAAATTCCAGTAAATCCAAAACTCGTCTGAAATTCATGAAAGTTGGCATGCTATCATGGAGCGGCATCAACATGCCGTGGTACAAATTTTGTCCCATTTGGGGCAGGTTTGTGTATATGCTTCTCACAAACCGGAGCTTCTCACAATAAGCATGATGGTTTTCGGTAGGGAAATGTCCCACCTTTGGGGACGAAATGATATCCATTGCCTCTCATTGCTTTCAATTTTTTTTCTCATGTCAACATAGAACAACAGGAGTGTTGTGTGATTTTTTGTGATTTTCCGGGGTTTGTTTGGACATTTTTATGCATTAACTGAGTTTTCAATGCATTTATGTGCATAATTCAAATCTGAACTACATGAACATGCTCCAGTGCATATAAATTGGTTGAAAAAACAAATATGTGTCCTTGGGTGCATGCTTAGGTCCCATGCAAGAAATGGGAATGAATTTTAAACACCAGGGCACCGTTAATTGCCGGCAAAACATTGCGATGCCTGGTTTTTAAATTCTAGTAAATCCAAACTCGTATGAAATTCATGAAACTTGGCATGCTATCATGGAGCGGCATCAACATGTCGTGGTACGAATCTGGTCCCATTTGGGGCAGGTTTGGGTATATGCTTCTCACAAACCGGAGCTTCTCACAACAAGCATGATGGTTTTTGATAGGGAAACGTCCCACCTTTGGGGACGAAACGATATCCATTGCCTCTTATTGCTTTCAATTTCTTTTTCTCATGTCAACATAGAACAACAGGAGTGTTGTGTGAATTTTTGTGATTTTTTGGGGTTCCTTTGGACATGTTATGCATTAACTGAGTTTTCAGTGCATTTATGTGCATAATTCAAATTTGAACTACATGCACATGCTCCAGTGCATATAAATTGGTTGAAAAATCAAATATGTGTCCTTGGGTGCATGCTTAGGTCCCATGCAAGAAATAGGAATGAATTTCAAACACCAGGGCACTGTTGATTGCCAGCAAAACATTGAGATGCCTGGTTTTTAAATTCTAGTAAATCCAAAATTCCGTTAACCATTCACGTGACGCCACGTGTCTTGGTTTTAATGGCTGTAGGAGGTGTCGTGCGGACAGCTGCTTGACCTTGACTGAACAGGAGGCGTGCGAGCACCGTCCGATGTGCAGGCTGACCGAGAGGCGTGCAAGTTGTCCTTCAGTGCGCAGGCTCACCGGGAAGCGTGCAAGCTGTATGCTGCGCAGGCTCACTGGGAAGCAAGCCCTTTGACTTCCATGGCCGCCCGCCTTGCTCGCATCCTCTCCATTAATGGCGCCCAAGCTGCAGTTTAATTCTCTTTTTAAATATAAAACACCCATCGCAAATGTTTTAGTTAGAACACCCGTATGCAAACCGATAGCTTCCCCAGGAAGCCAAGAGAAAATGTGCCAAGCAGGATTTCTGCAGCTCTTGATCGCAAACATTTTAGATAGAACACCCGTATGCAAAGTGAGAGTAGCGCAGGATTTGTGCATCCCTTCAACGCAAACGGTTGTTTTGGATGACCCGTGTGCAACCACGTACAAACAATTTGGTAAGATTTGTCAATCCTTGTAACACTGCAATTTGTCAAAATATGAAGCTAAAAATCACCAGCAGTATCTAATTTTTGCAACTAAAATTCAGTAATTAAGCATAGATTTCATTCATAGATTAAGCAGTCGTTCTTAATTTATACAAAAAGTTCAACTCGACAACTGAACTGACCAAACTTTCCCCCAATTGTTTCCAACCATGTACTGAAATAGCTAGTTCAACTATATATACTAGCTAATTTTAAGTACATTGTACAGTTTCACCACATCTATAGTCAGATGAATTGAACAAAATAGCCCGTAAATACTAGTACTACTGCGGAGGGGCTTTGTACTACTTCCGGCTGCCTCTCCTCTACCGAGCGCGCTCAGTAAGAGGCGGAGGAGGAGGAGCCTACCGACGAGCTGGGCAACCGCAATGCGGTGCCTGCAGGTAATGCAGCTTCAGCGACGCTCGCCTCGAACGCCCTCTATCGCTCTAGACGACCCCTACCGAAGCGGTGGTTCTCCTCGTAGATCTCCTGATTCCTTGCCTCTGAGGCAGCGTGTGCCGCGGCCACTACGACGGTAAGGCTCTTTGCATGCTCGACGAGGCGCTCCTCCTTCTCCCGCAGGAACTCGGTGTAGCGCGCAAGGTCGCTGTCGCACGTGCGGGCATCCACCTCCGCCACCCGCCTTCGGGCGGCGGTGGCAGAGCGGGTGATGACCCCGGTGGTCAACGGTGGGCTGGCGGCCACGGCGGCCAATGAAGGGGTGGCGGCCAGGACCACCACCTCCCGCCTTCGGGCCGTGGTGGCGGAGCGGTTGATGGCCACAATAAGCAGTAGTGGGGTGGCGGCCACGACGACCATCTCCTGCCTTCGGGCCGCGGTGGCGGAGTGGGCGATGGCCCTGGCTTTCGACGGTGGTGTGGCGGCAACGACGGCTTGCAACAGCTGCCGACGGAAAGCGGCGACGGAGCGTGTGGTGGGTGTTCCGCGCACACCCAACAGGGACGCCACGCGCACTACACTACACCGGGGACTGCGCCGCCGCCACGGTGTAGCCTTCCAGCTGGAGCTGTCCTCTGATGACGGCAGAGTGGCTGAGCGATGACGATGGACCAGTGCCATTGGCGAATGTGGGAGAAGCAGACAATATAAGCTACATGGATGGAGGGGAAAATGCGACGCAGGACTCGCCGGCCGTGAGGGTTTTTATAGCAGGCCGGTATGCATTGGGGTTTTGGGGATTTCATCGAGTCGGGCGGGAAGCTTGCGCGGGAACCTGCGAGGTTGCGCGGGAACGGGCTCACCGACGATTCATTGGCGCCACCGTTTGGCAAAAAGAACGCCCCCGCGCGCTGCGCAAGCTTGCGCTGTAAGCCGTCTGCGGCAGCAGGATGACAAGACATGCGAGAGGAGGACGAAAGGCCACGTACACATACGGTTAATAAAAAAATGTTTGCGATTTAATTACCTACTATATCACCGTCCTGGTTTATAAGTATGATTTAACTAATAAAATACAAATGCATGTCGCCTAAGATTATATAGTTGGATTTGTATTTGAACATAGTTTCCAATTATATAATTTTTAAAACATGCATTAACATTTTGTTGGTTAAATTTGAGGGCAAAGTATGGCACGGAATATAAAGGAGACTATAGACTAGAAGAAGGTGGTACCACACGACCGCTCTCTACACAGCGATGCAACTGTCGGCTAGCTTGTAGGCAACCATTTCCTGTGTGTTCAACTGCTCTATGTGTGTGGTTGCTTGCGGTTTAGGTGGTCGCGGCGCGCGCTGCTCGCGTCCCGCCGCGTGCGCTCTGCTCTCGCGTCCCTCCTCGTGTGCTCTGCTCTCACGTCCCTCCACGTGCTCTGCCCTCGTCCCTCCACGGGCGCTACCAGTGTTTTGGGCCGGTGCACAATCATGCACGTTCGTGTGCAAGCAGTTGTGCCGGGCGCGGCGGGATGATGCAGTTACCCGCTGCAAAAACTGCCATGCGGACGCGCCGAGAATCCACGCCGCCCGGCCCCCTTTTATTCCTGCGGCCATTTACCTTCATCTCTCATTGATGACCAACAAGTGTAGGGGATCTATCGTATTCCTTTCGATAAGTAAGAGTGTCGAACCCTACGAGGAGCAGAAGGAAATGATAAGCAGTTTTCACTAAAGTATTCTCTGCAAGCACTGAAATTATCGGTAACAGATAGTTTTGTGATAAGGTAATTTGTAACGGGTAAGAAGTAATGAAATTAAATAAGGTGCAACAAGATGGCCCAATCCTTTTTGTAACAAAGGACAAGCCTGGACAAACTCTTATATAAAGGAAAGCACTCCCGAGGACACATGGGAATTATCGTCAAGCTAGTTTTCATCACGCTCATATGATTCGCGTTCGTTACTTTGATAATTTGGTATGTGCGTGGACCGGTGCTTGGGTGTTGTCCTTACTTGGACAAGTATCCCACTTATGATTAACTCCTATTGCAAGCATACGCAACTACAGAAGAAGTATTAAGGTAAACCTAACCACAACATGAGACATATGGATCCAAATCAGCCCCTTACGAAGCAAACATAAACTAGGGTTTAAGCTTCTGTCACTCTAGCAACCCATCATCTACTTATTACTTCCCAATGCCTTCCCCTAGGCCCAAATAATGGTGAAGTGTCATGTAGTCGACGTTCACATAACACCACTAGAGGAAAGACAACATACATCTCATCAAAATATCGAACGAATACCAAATTCACATGACTACTTATAGCAAGACTTCTCCCATGTCCTCAGGAACAAACATAACTACTCACAAAGCATATTCATGTTCATAATCATAGGGGTATTAATATGCATAATGGATCTGAACATATGATCTTCCACCAAATAAACCAACTAGCATCAACTACAAGGAGTAATCAACACTACTAGCAACCCACAGGTACCAATTTGAGGCTTTGGGACAAAGATTGGATACAAGAGATGAACTAGGGTTTTGGAGGAGATGGTGCTGGTGAAGATGTTGATGGAGATTGACCCCCTCCCGATGAGAGGATCATTGATGATGATGATGGCGATGATTTCCCCCTCCTGGAGGGAAGTTCCCCCGACAGAACAGCTCTGCTGGAGCCCTAGATTGGTTCCGTCAAGGTTCCACCTCGTGGCGGCGGAGTTTCTTCCTGAAAGCTTGCTTCTGATTTTTTCCAGGGTAGAAGACACCATATAGTCAAAGATGGGCACCGAAGTGGACCACGAGGTAGGGGGGCATGCCCAGGGGGGTAGGGCGCGCGCCCCCACCCTCGTGGCCAGGGTGTGAGCCCCCTCTGGTATTTTCTTCACTCAATATTTTTTATTAATTCCAAAAATGACTTCCATGGAGTTTCAGGACTTTTGGAGTTGTGCAGAATAGGTCTCTAATAATTGCTCCTTTTCCAGCCAAGAATTCCAGCTGTCGGCATTCTCCCTCTTCGTGTAAACCTTGTAAAATAAGAGAGAATATGCATAAACATTGTAACATAATGTGTAATAATAGCCCATAATGCTATAAATATCGATATAAAAGCATGATGCAAAATGGACGTATCAACTCCCCCAAGCTTAGACCTCGCTTGTCCTCAAGCGGAAGCCGATAACGATAAATATGTCCACATGTTTAGAGATATAGGTGTCGATAAAATAAAAATACGGACATGAAGGCATCATGATCATTCTTATAACAGCAACATATATGGATATTGTCATATGACTTCTTATGCTCAAGTAATAATCTATTCACAATGTCAAGTATGAATCAGAAACTTCATTGAAAACCAACAAACTATAATCTCAGTCATTGAAGCAATTGCAATTTATCATAACATCGGAAAGAGTCAATATAAGAGCTTTTCAGCAAGTCCACATACTCAACTATCATTTAGTCTTTCACAATTGCTAACACTCATGCAATACTTATGGTTATGGAGTTTTAATTGGACAAAGAGAAAGATAGGGGCTTATAGTGTTGCCTCCCAACCTTTACCTCAAGGGTAGTGTAAATAATAATAATTCATGCTAACTTACATCCAATTGGATATATATATCAGGATCTTTCCAACACAAGGTGCTTGCCAAAGGATAAAATGTAAAAAGGAAAGGTGAAGATCACCATGACTCTTGCATAAGGTAGAGGATAAAAGTGAAAGATAGGCCCTTCGCGGAGGGAAGCAGAGGTTGTCATGTGCTTTTATGGTTGGATGCACAAAATCTTAATGCGAAAGCACGTCACTTTATATTTCCACTTGTGATATGGACCTTTATTATGCAGTCCGTTGCTTTTATTCCTTCCACATCACAAGATCGTATAAAGCTTATTTTCTCCACACTAATAAGTCATACATATTTAGGAGAGCAATTTTATTGCATGCAACGATGACAACTTACTTGAAAGATCTTACTCAATCCATAGGTAGGTATGGTGGACTCTCATGGAAAAACTGGGTTTAAGGATATTCGGAAGCACAAGTAGTATCTCTACTTGGTGCAAAGAATTTGGCTAGCATGAGAGGAAAAGGCAAGCTCAACATGTTGGATGATCCATGACAATATACTTTATCTCGGATATAAGAAAACATAACCCATTACGTTGTCTTCCTTGTCCAACATCAACTCTTTAGCATGTCATATTTTAATGAGTGCTCACAATCATAAAAGATGTCCAGGATAGTATATTTATATGTGGAACCTCTCTTTCTTTATTACTTCCTATTAATTGCAACGATGAGCAAAGCTATGTTTGTCAACTTTCAACGACTTTTATGCATCATACTCTTTATATGTGAAGTCATTACTCTTCATAAGATCAATATGATCTCTTTATTTCTTTTTATTCTTTCTTTATCTTTTATTCACTCAAGATCATAGCAAGATAATCAAGCCCTTGACTCAACACTAATCTTTATTATATAGCTCACAGACTCGGTTACACAGAGGGATCATAAAGCAAAACTCACAACTAGATCATACTAAACATATTCTACTAGATCAAGATACTACTAAAAGGATTGAACTAAGAAAAACGGTAAAGATAGGAGTGTGATGGTGATACGATACCGGGGCACCTCCCCCAAGCTTGGCAGTTGCCAAGGGGAGTGCCCATACCCATGTGATTATATCTCTTTCTTCGGAGGTGGTGATGATGGAGTTGTTGATGATGTGGGCTTGCCGTCCATCTTCCAAGGCATAGGCTCACCATCATAGAAGGATGATCGAGTCTCCGGGATCCTCAAATCTGCAGCCAAACTCATCCTCTTGAATCTATATTCATACTCACAGTTTTGGTTTTGCAGGTCATAGATTTGGGCTTAGATATGCTCGATCTTCTCGTGAAGCTTGAAGATGGTCTCCCCAATGTTCTTGGCATCAAGCTTGTGGTTGCTGGTGAACTCCGCGATCATCATGTGGTTGGCATTGACTCCTCGTTCCACCATCCCCTGGCACTTGAAAACTTGTTGCTCCATTGTTTCGAGCCTCGTCTCCACGCTTCCGGTCCTTCTCGGTCCCTCAACATCACGGATATGCAGCAACCCATCACGCATCTCAATGGTTTGAGGGTCTTGCAACACCTCTGCGAGTAGGGGTTGATGACCTTCTCGAAGAACTTGTCCTTGGGGGCGTTTGGATACGTCATGGTGACCTTGATCTGTCAGAAAAACAGCTCGAAACAAAAACAGAGGATATTTGCGTGGTACGGTGGTCAAAACCTTTGGGAGATTATATAATGAATTTTTACCGACCAAAAGAAGTATCGTGCAAGAAAACGGAGAACGAAGAGCACACGAGGTGCCCACAAGGAAGGGGGCGCACCCAGGGGGTAGGGCGTGCCTCCCACCCTTGTGGAAGCCTCGTGTCCTTCCCGGACTACTTCTTATTTTCCTATTTTCTTAAATATTCCAAAATGGAGAAAAATGCCATTAGAACTGTTTTGGAGTCGGTTTACTTACCGTACCACGTACCTATTCCTTTTCGGAGTCTGAAACGTTCTGGAAAGTGTCCCTTATGTATTCCTCCGGGGTTACTGTTTCAATAACATTAGTTTCAACATTTATGGGATTACCTGAGATATAATGTTTGATTCTTTGACCGTTTACCACCTTCGGATTTGTGCCTTCGAAGTTGTTGATTTTTATGGCACCGGAACGATAGGCCTCCTCGATAACATAAGGACCTTCCCATTTAGAGAGAAGTTTTCCTGCAAAAAATCTTAAACAAGAGTTGAATAGCAACACATAATCACCTAAATTAAACTCATGCTTTTGTATCCTTTTGTCATGCCATCTTTTAACCTTTTCCTTAAACAATTTGGCATTCTCATAGGCTGGGGTTCTCCATTCATCAAGTGAGTTTATGTCAAATAGCCTCTTCTCACCGGCAAGTTTGAAATCATAATTGAGTTCTTTAATAGCCCAATATGCCTTATGTTCTAGTTCGAGAGGTAAGTGACATGCTTTTCCATAAACCATCTTATATGGAGACATACCCATATGATTTTTCATTGCAATTCTATAGGCCCATAATGCATCATCAAGTTTCTTGGACCAATTCTTTCTAGATCTATTAACAGTCTTTTGCAAAATTAATTTGAGCTCTCTATTACTCAATTCTACTTGACCACTGGACTGTGGGTGATATGGAGATGCAATTCTATGATTAACATCATACTTGGCAAGCATTTTACGAAAAGCACCATGAATAAAATGTGAACCACCATTAGTCATTAAATATCTAGGGACTCCAAACCTCGGAAAAATAACTTCTTTAAGCATCTTAATAGAGGTGTTATGATCAGCACTACTAGTTGGAATAGCTTCTACCCACTTAGTAACGTAATCAACAACAACTAAAATATGTGTATACCCATTAGAGGAAGGAAACTGTCCCATATAATCAAAGCCCCAAACATCAAATGGTTCAATAACAAGTGAATAATTCATAGGCATTTCTTGATGTCTACTGATATTACCAATTCTTTGACATTCATCACAAGACAAGATAAACTTACGAGCATCCTTAAAGAGAGTAGGCCAATAAAAACCGGATTGCAATACCTTATGTGCAGTTCTATCTCCAGCGTGGTGTCCTCCATAAGCCTTAGAGTGACACTTGTGTAGGATCTGTTCATGTTCATGCTCAGGTATACAACGTATAATAACACCATCTACTCCTTCTTTATAAAGGTGCGGGTCATCCCAGAATTAATGTCTTAAATCATAGAAAATCTTTTTCTTTTGCTGGTATGTGAAACTAGGTGGTATAAATTTAGCAATAATGTAATTAGCATAATCAGCATACCATGGAGCAGTACGAGAAGCATTTATGACAGCTAATTGTACATCAAGGAAGCTATCATCAATAGGTAGTGGGTCATCAAGAACATTCTCTAACCTAGACAAGTTGTCTACAACGGGGTTCTCAGCTCCCTTTCTATCAATAATATGCAAATCAAATTCTTGTAGCGAGAGAACCTGATGTCTACTACACAACCTTCTTCTTGTAGACGTTGTTTGGCATCCAAGTGCAGAGGTTTGTAGGACAGTAGCAAATTTCCCTCAAGTGGATGACCTAAGGTTTATCAATCCGTGGGAGGCGTAGGATGAAGATGGTCTCTCTCAAGCAACCCTGCAACCAAATAACAGAGAGTATCTTGTGTCCCCAACACACCCAATACAATGGTGAATTGTATAGGTGCACTAGTTCGGCGAAGAGATGGTGATACAAGTGCAATATGGATGGTAGATATAGGTTTTTGTAATCTGAAAATATAAAAACAGCAAGGTAACTAATGATAAAAAGTGAGCGTAAATGGTATTGCAATGGTAGGAAACAAGGCCTAAGGTTCATACTTTCACTAGTGCAAGTCCTCCCAACAATAATAACATACTTGGATCATATAACTATCCCTCAACATGCAACAAAGAGTCACTTCAAAGTCACTAATAGCGGAGAACAAACGAAGAGATTATGGTAGGGTACGAAACCACCTCAAAGTTATCCTTTCTGCTCGATCTATTCAAGAGTCCGTAGTAAAATAACACGAAGCTATCCTTTCCGTTCGATCTATCATAGAGTTTGTACTAGAATAACACCTTAAGACACAAATCAACCAAAACCCTAATGTCACCTAGATACTCAAATGTTACCTCAGGTATCCGTGGGCATGATTATACGATATGCATCACACAATCTCAGATTCATCTATTCAACCAACACAAAGAACTTCAAAGAGTGCCCCAAAGTTTCTACCGGAGAGTCAAGACGAAAACGTGTGCCAACCCCTATGCATAAGTTCATTGAACCCGCAAGTTGATCACCAAAACATACATCAAGTAGATCACGTGAATATCCCATTGTCACCACAGATAAGCACGGCAAGACATACATCAATTGTTCTCAAATCCTTAAAGACTCAATCCAATAAGATAACTTCAAAGGGAAAACTCAATTCATCACAAGAGAGTAGAGGGGGAGAAAAATCATAAGATCCAACTATAATAGCAAAGCTCACGATACATCAAGATCGTATCACCTCAAGAACATGAGAGAGAGAGAGATCAAACACATAGCTACTGGTACATACCCTCAGCCCCGAGGGTGAACTACTCCCTCCTCGTCATGGAGAGCGCCAGGATGATGAAGATGGACACCGGTGATGGATTCCCCCTCCGGCAGGGTGCCGGAACGGGCTCCCAAGAGGTTTTTGGTGGCTACAAAGGATTGCAGCGGCGGAACTCCCGATCTATTCTGCTCCCCGATGTTTTTAGGGTATATGGAGATATATAGGCAAAAGAAGTCGGTCAGGGGAGCCATGAGGGGCCTGTGAGGGTTGGGGCGTGCCCAGGGGAGGTGGGCATGCCTCCCTGCCTCATGGCCACCTCGAAGCTTCCCTTACATGCACTACAAGTCCGTTGGATTGCTTCCATTCCAAAAATAACTTTCCCGAAGGTTTCATTCCGTTTGGACTCCGTTTGATATTCCTTTTCTTTGAAACACTGAAATAGGCAAGAAAACAACAATTTGGGTTGGGCCTCCGGTTAATAGGTTAGTCCCAAAAATAATATAAAAGTGCTTAGTAAAGCCCATATACATCCAAAATAGATAATATTATAGCATGAATGCTTCATAAATTATAGATACATTGGAGACGTATCAGCATCCCCAAGCTTAATTCCTGCTCGTCCTCGAGTAGGTAAATGATAAAAGAAAGAATTTATGAAGTGTGAATGCGAGCAGGTGCACAAGTTTGATCAATGATAATTTCAATCACCTTTTCTAGCATGATTACATGTCATAACAGTAGTTCATCTCATAAAACTTCTCAAGATCAAGTAACAAGCTATTCACATGTTAAAGCATAGACCATAAACTTTCTTGAAAACTAGCAAACTTCATTCTCAATCATCAAACAATTACAATTCATCCTATTTTCAGGAAGGGTCTATGTCAGAGCTTTGATTTAGCAAACTCCACATACTCAAACATCATATAGTCTTCCATGATTGCTACCACTCAAAGCATATTCTTAGAACAAATAGCATCCATCAAACACAGAGAAAGATAGGGGCTTAGTGTTTCGCCTCCCAACTTACTTATCATATATATTTGAATGGCCATATATGCTTAGATCTTTCCCCATCACATGATGCTTGCCAACTAAAGAGTAGGTAGGAATGAGAAGGAATACTACTGACTCTTGCATAAAAGTAAAAGATAGGCCCTTCGCAGAGGGATGCATGCATTTGCAGAGGTGCCAGAGCTTGATTTTGAAATAGAGATGAAAATAATTTTGAGAGGTAAGCTTTCATTGTCAACATAATAACCAAGAGTTCCCAATATCTTCCATACTACATACATTATAGGCGGTTCCCAAACAGAATGGTAAAGCTTTTACTCCCCCTCCACCAACAATCATCAATCCATGGCTTGCCCGAAACAACGGGTGCCTCCAACTAACATCAATCCTGGGGGAGTTTTGTTTGCAATTATTTTTGATTTGATTTTGATCTTTTGATCATGGGACTAGGCATCCCAGTTATCAGCCATTTTTCTCGTGAATGATGAGCGTAGTCCACTCATCTTGAGAATAACCCACCTAGCATGGAAGATACTGACAGCCCCTAGTCGCTACATGAGTGATTTGGGCATACAAAACAGATTATTATTTGAAGGTTTAGAGTTTGGCACATGCAAATTTACTTGGAACGGCAGGTAAATACCGCATATAGGTAGCTATGGTGGACACTCATGGAAGAAACTTGGTTCAAGGGATTTGGATGCACAAGCAGTATTCCCTCTTAGTACAGATATTTTGGCTAGCAAAGGATTCTAAAAAGCAAGCACCACATGTTATAGGATCTATAACAATATAACTTCTATACAAATACACCCAAGCATCACTCATTACGTTGTCTTCCTTGTCCAACTTCAACTAATTTGCTCAGGTTTGAAAATAATTAATGGGGCTCACAATCATAGAAGATGTCTAATATAGTATATTTATATGTGAAATCTCTCTTCCTTCAATATTCTTTCATGAATTGTTCAAGTGACCAATACAATGCTTGCTAACCTTCAATAAATTTACTACCTCTACTTCTTAGATGTGAAGTCATTACTCCCCATGGGATAAGAAAATGAAACATATATAATTTCAGATTTATGACATTCAACTCATTTAAACATTTACTCATAGGATATAAGTGAAGCACATGAGTAAATGACAAACTACTCCAAAAAGATATAAGTGAAGATCAATGAGTAGTTAAATAATTATGTAGCTATGTGAAGACTCTCTCTCATTTAAGAATTTCAGATCTAATGTATTTTATTCAAACAGCAAGCAAAACAAAATAAAACAAAATGATGCTCCAAGCAAAACACATATCATGTGGTGAATAAAAATATAGCTCCAAGTAAAGTTACCGATGGACGAAGACGAAAGAGGGGATGCCATCTGGGGCATCCCCAAGCTTAGGATTTTAGTTGTCCTTCAATATTACCTCGGGCTGCCTTGGGCATCCCCAATCTTAGGCTCTTGCCACTCCTTATTCCATAGTCCATCGAATCTTTACCCAAAACTTGAGAACTTCACAACACAAAACTCAACAGAAAACTCGTAAGCTCCGTTAGTATAAGAAAATAAATCACCACTTAGGTACTGTTGTGAACTCATTCTAAATTCATATTGGTGTAATATCTACTGTATTCCAACTTTTCTATGGTTCATACCCTCCGATACTACTCATAGATTCATCAAAATAAGCAAACAACACATAGAAAACAGAATCTGTCAAAAACAGAATAGTCTGTAGTAATATGTATCAAACGTATACTTATAGAACTCCAAAACTTCTACAAAATTAGGAAAACCTGAGAAATTTATGTACCAATCCATCGCAAAAAGAATCAGATCAAAATCACGTTTCGGTGAATTATGAAAACTAATTTACTGGGTGCAAAAGTTTCTGATTTTCAGCAGGATCAACACAACTATCACCGTAAGCTATCCTAAAGGTCTTACTTGGCACTTTATTGAAAAAAGCTATAAAACATGATTACTACAGTAGCATAATCATGTGGAAACACAAAAATAGTAAGGGTAAATATTGAGTTGTCTCCCAACAAGCGCTTTTCTTTAATGCCTTTCTAGCTAGGCATGATGATGACAATGATGCTCACGTAAAAGATAAGGATTGAAACATAACAGGAGCATCATGAAGCATATAACTAGCACATTTAAGTCTAACCCTCTTCCTATGCATAGGGATTTTGTGAGCAAACAACTTATGGGAACAATAATCAACTAGCATAGGAAGGCAAAACAAGCATAGCTTCAAGATTTTCAACACATAGAGAGGAAACTTGACATTATTGAAATTCCTACAAGCATACGTTCCTCCCTCATAATAATTTTCAGTAGCATCATGAATGAATTCAACAATATAACCATCACATAAAGCATTCTTTTCATGATCTACAAGCATAGAAAATTTACTACTCTCCACATAAGAAAATTTCTTCTCATGAATAGTAGTGGGAGCAAACTCAACAAAATAATTATCATGTGAGGCATAATCCAATTGGAAACTAAAATCATGATGACAAGTTTCATGGTTATCATTATTCTTAATAGCATACAAGTCATCACAATAATCATCATAGATAGCAACTTTGTTCTCATAATCAATTGGAACCTCTTCCGAAATAGTGGATTCACCACTAAATAAAGTCATGACCTCTCCAAATCCACTTTAATAATTATCACAATAATATTCAACATCCTCTAAAACAGTGGGATCATTACTTCCTAAAGTTGACACTCTTCCAAACCCACTTTCATCAATATAATCATCATAAATAGGAGGCATGCTTTCATCATAATAAATATTCTCATCAAAACTTGGGGGACTAAACATATCATCTTCATCAAACATAGCATCCCCAAGCTTGTAGCTTTGCATATCATTAGCATCATGGGTATCCAAAGAATTCATACTAACAACATTGCAATCATGCTCATCATTCACATATTTTATGCCAAGCATTCTATGTAATTCTTCTCCTAGTACTTGAGCACAATTTTCCTTCCCATCATTTTCACGAAAGATATTAAAAAGATGAAGCATATGAGGCAAACTCAATTCCATTTTTTTGTAGTTTTCTTTTATAAACTAAACTAGTGATAAAACAAGAAACAAAAAGATTCGATTGCAAGATCTAAAGATATACCTTCAAGCACTCACCTCCCCGGCAACGGCGCCAGAAAAGAACTTGATGTCTTCTACACAACCTTCTTCTTGTAGACGTTGTTGGGCCTCCAAGTGCAGAGGTTTGTAGGACAGTAGCAAATTTCACTCAATGGATGACCTAAGGTTTATCAATCTGTGAGAGGCGTAGGATGAAGATGGTCTTTCTCAAGCAACCCTGCAACCAAATAACAAAGAGTCTCTTATGTCCCCAACACACCCAATACAATGGTGAATTGTATAGGTGCACTAGTTCGGCGAAGAGATGGTGATACAAGTGCAATATGGATGGTAGATATAGGTTTTTGTAATCTGAAAATATAAAAACAACAAGGTAACTAATGATAAAAGTGAGCGTAAACGGTATTGCAATGGTAGGAAACCAGGCCTAAGTTTCATACTTTCACTAGTGCAAGTTCTCTCAACAATAATAACATACTTGGATCATATAACTATCCCTCAACATGCAACAAAGAGTCACTCCAAAGTCACTACTAGCGGAGAACAAACGAAGAGATTATGGTAGGGTACGAAACCACCTCGAAGTTATCCTTTTTGCTCCATCTATTCAAGAGTCCATAGTAAAATAACACGAAGCTATTCTTTCCGTTCGATATATCATAGAGTTTGTACTAGAATAACACCTTAAGACACAAATCAACCAAAACCCTAATGTGACCTAGGTACTCCAATGTTACCTCAGGTATCCGTGGGCATGATTATACGATATGCATAACACAATCTCAGATTGATCTATTCAACCAACACAAAGAACTTCAAAGAGTGCCCCAAAGTTTCTACCGGAGAGTCAAGACTAAAACGTGTGCCAACCCCTATGCATAAGTTCATTGAACCCGCAAGTTGATCACCAAAACATACATCAAGTAGATCATGTGAATATCCCATTGTCACCACAGATAAGCACGGCAAGACATACATCAAGTGTTCTCAAATCCTTAAAGACTCAATCCGATAAGATAACTTCAAAGGAAAAACTCAATTCATCACAAGAGAGTAGAGGGGGAGAAAAATCATAAGATCCAACTATAATAGCAAAGCTCACGATACATCAAGATCGTATCACCTCAAGAACACGAGAGAGAGAGATCAAACACATAGCTACTGGTACATACCCTCATCCCCGAGGGTGAACTACTCCCTCCTCGTCATGGAGAGCGTCGGGATGATGAAGATGGCCACCGATGATGGATTCCCCCTCCGGCAGGGTGCTGGAACAGGCTCCCGAGAGGTTTTTGGTGGCTACAGAGGCTTGCGGCGGTGGAACTCCTGATCTATTCTGCTCCTCGATGTTTTTAGGGTATATGGAGATATATAGGTGAAAGAAGTCGGTCAAGGGAGCCACGAGAGGCCCATGAGGGTGGGGGTGCGCCCTGGGGAGGTGGGCGCGCCTCCCTGCCTCGTGGCCACCTCGAAGCTTCCCTTACGTCCACTCCAAGTCCCCTGGATTGCTTCTGTTCCAAAAATAACTTTCCTGGAGGTTTCATTCCGTTTGGACTCCGTTTGATATTCTTTTTCTTCGAAACACTAAAATAGGCAAGAAAACATCAATTTGGGCTGGGCCTCCAATTAATAGGTTAGTCCCAAAAATAATATAAAAGTGCTTAGTAAAGCCCATAAACATTCAAAACAGATAATATTATAGCATGAATGCTTCATAAATTATAGATATGTTGGAGACGTATCAGAACCCATCTAATAAGTCTAGGTTTAGCATCTTTCTTTTCCATAAGATATTTAATAGCAGCATGATCAGTGTGAACAGTTACTTTAGAATCAACACTATAAGGTCTGAACTTATCACAAGCAAATACGACTGCTAAAAATTCTTTTTAGTAGTAGCATAATTTCTTTGGGCACTGTCTAGAGTTTTACTAGCATATTGGATAACATTTTATTTCTTATCAACTCTTTGTCCTAGAACAGCACCTATAGCATAATCAATAGCATCACACATAATTTGTAAGGGTAAATTCCAATCAGGTGGTTGAACGATAGGTGCAGAAATCAAAGCTTTCTTAAGTATTTCAAATGCTTCTACACAATCATCATCAAAGATAAAAGGTATATCTTTTTGTAATAGATTAGTCAGAGGCCGAGAAATTTTTGAGAAAATCCTTAATGAACCTCCTATAAAACCGGCATGACCAAGAAAACTTCTTATACCTTTAATGTCCTTGGGACTTGGCATCTTTTCAATAGCATCAACTTTAGCTTTATCAACTTCAATACCTCTCTCAGAAATTTTATGCCCCAAGACAATACCTTCATTAACCATAAAGTGGCACTTCTCCCAATTCAACACAAGATTAGTTTCTTCACATCTCTGCAAAACTTGATCAAGGTTGCTCAAGCAATCATCAAAAGAGGATCCATAAACGGAGAAATCATCCATGAAAACCTCACAAATCTTTTCACAAAAGTCAGAGAATATAGGCATCATGCATCTTTGAAAGGTAGCAGGTGCATTGCATAAACCAAAAGGCATACGTCTATAAGGAAAGGTACCGAAAGGGAAAGTAAAAGTGGTCTTTTCTTGATCCTCTTTTGGCACAGGTATTTGAGAGAAACCAGAATAACCATCTAGAAAGCAAAAATGTGTATGTTTGGATAATCTTTCTAGCACTTGATCAATAAAAGGTAAAGGGTAATGATCCTTTTTAGTAGCTTTATTTAATTTGCGGAAATCAATTACCATCCTATAACCTGTAATGATTCTTTATGGGATCAATTCATCTTTATCATTAGAAACAACGGTAATACCTCCCTTCTTAGGGACACAGTGGACAGGACTTACCCACTGACTATCAGCAACGGGATAAATCATACCTTCCTCCAGAAGCTTTAGTATTTCTTTTCTTACCACTTCTTTCATCTTAGGATTTAACCGGCGTTGGTGATCAACAACTGGTTTGGCGTCTTTCTCCAATTTTATTTTGTGCTGGCATAAAGTGGGACTAATGCCCTTAAGATCATCAAGAGTATATCCAATAGCAGCACGGTGCTTCTTCAGAGTTTTCAATAATTTCTTTTCTTCATGCTCAGAAAGGTTAGCACTAATAATAACAGGATATATCTTCTTTTCATCAAGATATGCATATTTAAGAGTATCAGGTAATGGTTTAAGCTCAAACACGGGATCACCCTTGGGTGGAGGAGGATCCCCGAGGGTTTCAACATGCAAGTTGTGTTTCAGAACAGGTCCCTATTTAAAGAATATGTGTTTAAGAGAATACATATCATTTCCATGGTCAAGCAAATATTGTTCTAAAGGATCATTAGGAGGCACGACAATAGAAGCAAGACCAATAATTTCATCCTTACTAGGCAATTCCTCATCACGGGGTTGTCTACAAAATTTAGCAAAATTAAACTCATGAGTCATATCCCCTAAACCAATAGTAACAACATCTTTTTTGCAGTCTATCCTAGCATTAAGAGTGTTCAAGAAGGGTCTAGCAAATATAATGGGACAAAAGCTATCTTGTGGAGAACCAAGAACAAGAAAATCAACATGATATTTAACCTTCCCACACAAGACTTCAACATCTCTAACAATCCCAATCGGTGGATATAGTATCTCTATTGGCAAGCTTAATTGTAACATCAGTACCTTCTAACTCAGCGGGTGCAATATCATGCATAATTTCTTCGTATAAAGAATGAGGTATTGCACTAGCACTAGCACCCATATCACATAAGCCATGATAACAATGATATCCTATTTTAACAGAAATAACAGGCATGCCTACAACAGGTCTATGTTTATCTTTAGCACCAGGTTTAGCAATTCTAGCAGTTTCATCACAGAAGCAAATAACATGCCCATCAATATTATCAGCCAAGAGATCCTTAACCATAGCAATATTAGGTTCAACTTTAATTTGCTTAGGGGGTTCGGGTGTCCTAATATTACTTTTGTTGACCACAGTTGAAGCTTTAGCATGATCCTTTAATCTAACAAGGAAATGTGGTTTCTCAACATAAGCAGTAGGAACAATAGGATCATTATAAGTGATAGTCTTTTCTTCAACTTTAATAGGTGCAACTATTTTTACTTCAGTGGGAGGATTATATTTAAACCACTTATCCTTAGGGAGATCAACATGAGTAGCAAATGATTCACAGAAAGAAGCTACTATCTCAGAGTCAAGTCCATATTTAGTGCTAAAGTCACGGAAAACGTTGGTATCGATAAAAGATTTAACACAATCAGACTTAGGTGTTATACCTAACTCTTTACCTTCGTTAAGGTCCCAATCTTCAGAGTTGCGTTTAATTCTTTCCAATAAATCCCATTTGAATTCAATAGTCTTCATCATAAAAGAACTAGTACAAGAAGTATCGAGCATGGAGCGATTACTGAGACAAAGCCGAGCATAAATTTTTTGAATAATCATTTCTCTTGAGAGCTCATGATTGGGGCATGAATATAACATTGACTTAAGCCTCCCCCAAGCTTGAGCGATGCTTTCTCCTTCGCGAGGCCAAAAATTATATATATAATTACGATCACGATGAACAAGATGCATAGGATAAAACTTCTGATGAAATTCCAATTTCAGTCGGTTGTAATTCCATGATCCCATATCATCACCTAGCCTCAACCATGTCAATGCATCTCCCTTCAAAGATAAAGGGAAGACCTTCTTCTTGATACCATCCTCGGGCATACCTGCAAGCTTAAATAATCCACAAACTTCATCCACATAGATTAGGTGTAAATCGGGATGCAATGTTCCATCTCCTGCAAAAGGATTAGCTAGCAGTTTCTCTACCATACCCGAAGGAATTTCAAAGTAAACATTTTTAGTAGGTTCAGTAGGTTGAGGAGCAACTCTTTGCTCTACTGGTCGGCGTGAAGATACCCCGAACAAGCCCCTCAAAGGATTATGTTCCATAGTAACAAGTGACAGTAAATTTCAGCACACTATATAAATTTTTCCTTACCAAATTCCACCTACCAAAGGCGCTTCACTCCCCAGCAACGACGCCAGAAAAGAGTCTTGATGACCCACAAGTGTAGGGGATCTATTGTAGTCCTTTCGATAAGTAAGAGTGTCGAACCCAACAAGGAGTAGAAGGAAATGATAAGCAGTTTTCAGTAAGGTATTCTCTGCAAGCACTGAAATTATCGGTAATAGATAGTTTTGTGATAAGGTAATTTGTAACGGGTAACAAGTAATGAAAGTAAATAAGGTGCAGAAACATGGCCCAATCCTTTTTGTAATAAAGGACAAGCCTGGACAAACTCTTATATAAAGGAAAGCGCTCCCGAGGACACATGGGAATTATCGTCAAGCTAGTTTTCATCACGCTCATATGATTCAGGTTCGTTACTTTGATAATTTGGTATGTGGGTGGACCGGTGCTTGGGTGATGTCCTTACTTGGACAAGAATCCCACTTATGATTAACTCCTATTGCAAGCATCTGCAACTACAAAAGAAGTATTAAGGTAAACCTAACCACAGCATGAGACATATGGATCCAAATCAGCCCCTTACGAAGCAACGCATAAACTAGGGTTTAAGCTTCTGTCACTCTAGCAACCCATCATCTACTTATTACTTCACAATGCCTTCCCCTAGGCCCAAATAATGGTGAAGTGTCATGTAGTCGATGTTCACATAACACCGCTAGAGGAAAGACAACATACATCTCATCAAAATATCGAACAAATACCAAATTCACATGATTACTTATAGCAAGACTTCTCCCATGTCCTAAGGAACAAACGTAACTACTCACAAAGCATATTCATGTTCGTAATCAGAGGGGTATTAATATTCTAATGGATCTGAACATATGATCTTCCACCAAATAAACCAACTAGCATCAACTACAAGGAGTAATCAACACTACTAGCAACCCACATGTACCAATCTGAGGCTTTGGGACAAAGATTGGATACAAGAGATGAACTAGGGTTTTGGAGGAGATGGTGTTGGTGAAGATGTTGATGGAGATTGACCCCCTCCCGATGAGAGGATCGTTGATGATGATGATGGCGATGATTTTCCCCCTCTTGGAGGGAAGTTCCCCCGGCAGAACAGCTCTGCTGGAGCCCTAGATTGGTTCTGCCAAGGTTCCGCCTCGTGGCGGCGGAGTTTCTTCCTGAAAGCTTGCTTCTGATTTTTTTCCCAGGGTAGAAGACACCATATAGCCAAAGATGGGCACTGGAGGCCTGCCAGGGGGGCCACGAGGCAGGGGGCGCGCCTCCCACCCTTGTGGCCAGGGTGTGGGCCCCCTCTGGTATTTTCTTCGCTCAGTATTTTTTATTAATTCCAAAAATGACTTCCATGGAGTTTCAAGACTTTTGGAGTTGTGCAGAATAGGTCTCTAATATTTGCTCCTTTTCCAGCCCAAAATTCCAGCTGCCGACATTCTCCCTCTTTGTGTAAACCTTGTAAAATAAGAGAGAATAGGCATAAATATTGTAACATAATGTGTAATAACAGCCCATAATGCAATAAATATCGATATAAAAGCATGATACAAAATGGACGTATAACTCATCTCACGCGACACAATAAGCACACCCACAAGGACACATACAGAGAGGACATCCAGCGGTTCCAATGGCGCTCCCCGTGGCTCTAATGGTGCTCCCAGCGGCCGACAACGATAACGGTGGGCAGTTCACCACGCATCATGTAGTGGACACCCACGTGAGGGGGAAGGCCCTCTCGGTGGTGTACACGAACGATCCGGTCTCGGTGGAGAGCTCCATCCAAACTATGGAGCAGTTCCTTGCCGAGGACAAGTACCGAGTGGTTGGCTTCGACCTCGAGTACACCATCGGTCGTGCCGGGCACGATCAGAAGGTTGCCGTTGCCCAGTTGTGCATGCGACATGACGTCCTCGTCTACCACTTCCACCTTGCCACAAGGCCTTGCGAGTGTTTCTCCAGGTTTATCAATAGCTCCGACTACAGTTTCGCTACGGTGGACACCACCAACAATCTAAAAGCGCTCAAGGTTTCGGACTTGAAATGCCCGAATATTGTCAACATCCAGCACCACTACAAGGGCTGGGGCAGCGACAAAAGTAAACTTAACTCCCTGGTTGACCTCGCCTCAGCCATCATCGACCCCTACTACGCGAAGATGAAGCAAGAGAGCAATAAGGACAAGAATGCCTGGCACAGTGTGTGTCATAAGAGACTGGATGAACAACATGTTAAGTACGCGGCCATGGACGCGTACACAAGCTACGAGATGTACAGGCGGATCGTTGACATGAGGAACTGTCTTCTTCCTGACCCAGACAAGGGATCGAGCCACATAGCAGTGGCGGGAGCGTCACAAGAAGTAGATGACTAGACGATCATTTCTCCTACTTTAGAATGCATGGAATTGTTTATTGAGGTGTGTGCGAATGATATGTATAGTCACTTATGTAATTGGATGTTTATTTCAGTTATATATATACATGTTATTCTACTGTAGACAGAGCAATTCACACAGCTTATTAGCAGCAATCGTCTGTGTTGTTATTGTCTTCGCACACATTTCAGATTACGAACTTGTTTGCCGCGTATCACACACATCTTGTTCAGTTGAACCGTTTCCATTGTGGTGCCTAATCACACACAGTTCATCTCAGTGAACCGTATGCTCTATATCGCACACGCCTTCATCAGGTTGCCTGTTTTTTTGTTCCGCCTCATCGCAAATAGTTCATTAGACTGGACCATATGCCCTGGATCGCACACACAACTAAAATCTGAACCGTGTTTGATGGCTCGGCCATCGCAAACGTTTTGCACCTATTTTGACGGTTCTTTTACACTACCGTTTGCAATTATGGCATCACACACAGTTTCGTCGAAGGGTCTTTGATCGTAGTGTCACGTTTGGACCATCCCGCAGTAGTGGTCACGTGGTGTCTTAGCACGAAGAACTGTCGCAACGACGCATACTCAGGGATAACACTTATACCTTGAAATTTTTAGTAAGGGATCATCTCATAATGCTACCATCGTACTAAGAAAAATAAGATGCATAAAAGATAAACATCACATGCAATCAAAATATGTGACATGATATGGCCATCATCATCTTGTGCCTTTGATCTCCATCTCCAAAGTACCGTCATGATCTCCATTGTCACCGGCATGACACCATGATCTCCATCATCTTGATCTTTATCAACGTGTCATCACATGGTCGTCTCGCAAACTATTGCTTTTGCAACTATTGCTATCGCATAGCAATAAAGTAAAGCAATTATATGGCGCTTGCATCTTATGCAATAAAGATACAACCATTAGGTTCCTGCCAGTTGCCGATAACTTCAACAAAACATGATCATCTCATACAAAAATTTATATCTCATCACATCTTGACCATATCACATCACAACATGCCCTGCAAAAACAAGTTAGACGTTCTCTACTTTGTTGTTGCAAGTTTTACGTGGCTGCTACGGGCTTCTAGCAAGAACCGTTCTTACCTACGCATCAAAACCACAACAATTTTTCGTCAAGTGTGCTATTTTAACCTTCAACAAGGATCAGGCGTAGTCAAACTCGATTCAACTAAAGCTGGAGAAACAGACACCTGCTAGCCACCTGTGTGCGAAGCACATCGGTAGGACTAGTCTCACGAACGTGGTCATGTAATGTCGGTCCGGGCCGCTTCATCTGACAATACCGCCGAATCAAAGTAAGATGTTGCTGGTAAGCAGTATGACTATTATCGCCCACAACTGTAAGTGCATCTAGTGCCCCTTAGTGATTTTGGTGTGTTGAAGACTTATAGGTTAAGGGACTAATGTGTTTATGAGTGTACACAAGTCTATAAGTCTATGAGGAGTTTGATATTTACAGTGAAAGTCGACCCCTAAAAATGAAGTTCTTCAACTGAAGACTTTGGATTACTGAAGACTTTCTGAAGACTTTGAAAGTGAAGAAATTGGTGTGACCTTGAAGACTTGTTTTTCATTCGAGGAACATGAAGCGTGAAGACTTTTGTTTTCGCAGTTTCATTTTCTCTTTCTTGAGTCATAGGAAACACCGTACTGTTAAAGGGGGTCGAGGAAATACTAAGGAAAAATTTCCATGTGATGCTCAACTCAAAATCCTACACCTACCAATCCCTTCGAGTGAAGCCATTGGAAATCTCATACAATTCAGTCAATTTCTTCAGTGACAGAGATGAAGTTCTTCTGGTCTCTGAGGAATTTGTTCTGACTGAGGAGTTAGGAATTCGCCAGTGCGGATTGCCTACACAGTGAGGAACATGATAGCCCTGAGGAAATTGAGCCTCAAATATCCGACCGTTGCTGTGCTACACGCTAGCTATCCCAAAATATCTACCCACCTAACGGCCATATCATTGAAGGGCATTTATGTCTTATCATGTCGGGCTGCTCCCTAGGCTATAAATAGCCGCCCCCTACAACCACTAGCTGGTTGGCTGCTCCGAGAGAAACTGACACTTGTCATTTGAGAGCATCCCATCCTTCGAGGACTTTGAGCGAAAATCATCAAGTGAAACCCAAACACCTACAAACCCAAAGTGATTGAGCATCACTGAAGAGATTGATCATGCGTGGATCCGATGCTTGTTACCTTTGAAGACTGTGCATCTTCAGACGGTTAGGCGTCATGGTCTAGAGCATCCAAGAGGAAATTGTGGATCGCCGAGTGACCGAGTTTGAGAAGGTTTGGAAGTCACCTGAATACTTACCACGAGTGATTGGGCGAGGTCTGTGTGACCTTAGCTCAAGGAGAATACGGTGAGGACTATGTGTCCGGGACTGTGTGTCCTCAGGTTTAAATACCTAGCCGCTCCAACCAGACGTACAACTGTCACAACAGTTGGAACTGGTCTACCAAATCATTGTCTTCACCAAGCCTACTGGTTCTATTTCCTCAACTCTTTCATTTCCTCATTACAGTTGTTGTGTGCTTGTTCATATCTGTTTGAAGACTTTGACTGAAGACTTTCTTAATTTTCTCAGTTCAATTTCTTCAGTCTGTTTGTCTTCATCCTGTGTTATCTTGTATTTACGCTCTCTGTACTCTGTGCTTGTCTTCATTTCATCTTGATGACCATTCTTGTGTTCTGTTATGTTTACATCTGAGTACTTATTCCGCTGCAAGTAGTTCTTCGCTCAGGAATTTCCTCACCCTGAAATTCTTCAGTGAAGAATTCATAAAAATCGCATATTCACCCCACTCTAGTCGATATAACGCACTTTCAACAACTCCTTGTGTTCTACTCGTGCATATAACATCTACACATAGACCTGGCTCGGATGCCACTGTTGGGGAACACAGTATTTCAAAAAAATTACCTACGATCACGCAAGATCTATCTAGGAGATGCATAGTAACGAGCGGGGAGAGTGTGTCTACGTACCCTCATAGACCGAAAGTGGAAGCGTTTAGTAACGCGGTTGATGTAGTCGAACATCTTCGTGATCCAACCGATCCAAGTACCGAACGTACGGCACCTCCGCGATCTGCACACGTTCAGCTCGGTGACGTCCCTAGAACTCTTGATCCAGTTGACGCTGAGGGAGAGTTCCGTCAGCATGACGGCGTGGCGATGGTGATGATGAAGTTACCGACGCAGGGCTTCGCCTAAGCACTATGATGATATGACTGAGGTGTGTAACTGTGGAGGGGTGCCCCTGCCCCCGTATATAAAGGAGGGGAGGAGGAGGCCGACCAACAAGGGGCGCACCAGGGAGAGGGGAGTCCTACTAGGATTCGGCCCCACCCTTTTTTCCTTCTGCCGAAGGGGAAAAGGGGAAGGAGAGGGAGTAGGAGAAGGAAAGGGGGGTGGCGCCCCGTTCCCAAGTCCAATTTGGCCTCCTCCCTTGTGGGGGGCGCACCAGCCCCTTTTGGGCTGGTTAGCCTCCCTCATATGTCCCATAAGGCCCATATCTTTCCTTGGGGGGTTCCAGTAACCCCTCCGGTACTCCGGTACGTACACGATACACTCCAGAACCCTTCCGGTGTCCGAATACTACCTTCCAATATATCAATCTTTACCTCTCGACCATTTCGAGACTCATCGTCATGTCTGTGATCTCATCTGGGACTTCAAACAAACTTTGGTCATCAAATCACATAACTCATAATACAAATCGTCATCGAACGTTAAGCGTGCAGACCCTATGGGTTCGAGAACTATGTAGACATGACCAAGATACATCTCTCGTCAATAACCAATAGCGAAACCAGGATGCTCATATTGGCTCCTACATATTCTACGAAGATCTTTATCGGTCAAACCGCATAACAACATACGTTGTTCCCTTTGTCATCGGTATGTTACTTGCCCGAGATTCGATCGTCGGTATCATCATACCTAGTTCAATCTCGTTACCGGCAAGTCTCTTTACTTGTTTCGTAATGCATCATCTTGCAACTAACTCCTTAGTCACATTGCTTGCAAGTCTTATAGGGATGAGCATTACCGAGAGGGCCCAGAGATACCTCTCTGATACACGGAGTGACAAATCCTAATTTCGATCTATGCCAACCCAACAAACACCTTCGGAGACATCTGTAGAGCATCTTTATAATCACCCAGTTACGTTGTGACATTTGATAGCACACAAGGTGTTCCTCCGGTATTCGGGAGTTGCATAATCTCATAGTCAGAGGAACATGTATAAGTCATGATGAAAGCAATACCAATAAAACTAAACGATCATTATGCTAAGCTAACGGATGGGTCTTGTCCATCACACCATTCTCTAATGATGTGATCCGGTTCATCAAATGACAACACATGTCTATGGTCAAGAAACATAACCATCTTTGATTAACGAGCTACTCAAGTAGAGGCATACTAGGGGCACTCTGTTTTGTCTATGTATTCACGCATGTACTAAGTTTCCGGTTAATACAATTCTAGCATGAATAATAACAACTTTATTATTGTCTTTAGGGCATATTTCCTTCACCGCCGCCTTGGTCGTCTACGCTCGCTGCACAGGATTCCATGAACAGTGACGCCAAGTCAATGCATATGAATTGTTCTAGAAAAAAATTAGATAGTCGTAGCAAAAACGACGACGGTTGTAGCAAAGAACAACGGTTTGCACCATCCCCAAACATGGTTGCAACTATGGCTAACGTGGATGTATCTTTATACATGTACAGTTGTATCATTTAGATCTGTCGGTAGCAGCTCCTTCGTTGTAGGTTGAAGCCGCTTGTCGTCGCCGGCCAAAAGTTCACTGTCGTTGGATGCAACATGTCAGTCCGCCCGCCGAAACTTTTTTGTTACCGATCGTAGCTTTTTTGTAGCACGGTTGCAACTTCCTGATCTCCCCAGCTGCATTCATTTATCGTCGTCGGCCACAAAACTACACAACTACCGATTGTAGCAAAAAAGTGATGTAGTTGTAGCAAAACTAGAGGTGGTTCCAGCTTGCTTATTGGTTGAAGCAAAAACCAACCGTGGTTCAAGCTTCGGCCGGTTGTAGCAAAAGCAAACGATGGTTTTGGCTTCGTTGTCCGCTCGCTTGGTTGCAACCATTGCCATGGTCATCCATGGAGGCTCGTCGGGCACCCCTTGGCAGGGTGACACGACACGGTCCCAGCACCTCCGTCATGCGAGCCCCTGCTGCACCAAAAAAATGGAGGAAGGGCAGCTAATGGTGCGCATGGGAATGGCAGCTCGAGAGAATGCCGACGAGGCGGGATGTGCACGATGGGAGGAGAGAGAAGACAGAGAAGAGGAACGAGTAGTTGAGAGGGAAGCTAAAAGAAGATAAGGGCTTATGATTGGGCCCCACCACCCCCACGTGTCTTGACTTGACTCGGTATAGCGCGCGCATGGACGTGACCGGCTGAAGCTTCGGCCAGTCGGTCGGCGGGAAATATTTCCCTTTTTTAATATACGGTGAACATTTCTTAACACACATTGAACATTTTTCATAAATGCCATGATTTTTTAAAATGCACGGAACATTCGTTAATGTTTAGAATATTTTTTAAAATTCATGAACATTTTTCTGAATTGTAATGTTTTCTAAATTACACGAACATTTTTCTAAAATTTCTAAGATTATCATTGTCATATTTTTCAAATATGTCGCATTTAAAAAAATGTCACAACCATCTTTATGAATTGTACTAGACATTTTTTAAAAGTTACATGAACATTTTACATTGTGTAAACATTCTTTAATGTAACAAATATATTTTGAAATGCGCAAACATGTTTATATGTTTTGAACATTTTTTTAACATTGCACAAACATTTCCTATCATACCGTGAACAACACTTTTTAAATCTCACAAACATTTTTTGAAACGTACAACATACTTTGAAAACCGCGAGAATTTTGCATACACAATGAACATTTCAAAACGACACAATATAAATCGGGCAGTAAATAATGGTCCCAGAACCAAGTTAGGTAACTAATAGATGCATTCATTTCAGCGGTTTCACTGCGTATGCACTGCAGATCTTTTGAATGAAGTAGTGTAAGGCGGTGATCCTAAAAACAAGTGTAAGGTGGTGCTGCATATAATATAAAACCCTACAAAAAGAAATGGTCCGTATTATTGGGGGCCACGACCATGCATAAGAACGGCCCCCCTATACCTTGCAGTAAGTTAATATAGGGTTGTCGATGCGACGGGCCATCATACCACTTTGTTTTCTGGTCCATACATTTATTAAAAAAAAATATCCCAAAACATCATTTATAGAGTTTCTCCATATTATTTGAGATATTTGTCAGCATTCATAAAATTTGTTCTTAGCGGTGGTTTGCAATAATGGTGCATGCACTGCTTTGCAATAGCGGGGTTAGAGCACGGAAATTAGTTGGCGGAGCGCGCACGCTCCTGGTATCGCCAACCATCGACTTTGTTTTGGGGATGTGGGCCGTACGCTGTACTTTAGGTCTTGTAGCGTATCTGTATGGCATACGAGTTGGTCTCCGTCTGGTCCTCACGGCGTGGTTGCTGGAAGCTTGTGACCGTCACATGGTGGAAGTAGTGCGTGTGCGGTCCAGCGAGGTCATTTATTATCCTAGCTTACCCCGCAACCCATCTGCTCATTCGATCATCAAAATCCAGTGAAAGAACCCTTGCTAGAGCTCATGGCGAACGCCAACCAAGATCCAGATTCGGTGGCCCTGCTTGTAGTCCCGTGCTTGGATTGCGGCAGGTTAGTGGTGACGTTCGTCGCGAAGCGTGGTCAGTTCGCCGGCGAGCCGTTCTACAACTACAAGCGTCGCAATCACAATGTAAGTGGATCTTGAGTCAACGAGTGTTTGCTCTTTTTTTGTGTGGATTCGATATCTTAGTCGTATTCTTCATTCCATGGCAGCCGGGGAGAGGTGGATGTGATTTCTACATGTGGCAGGAAGCCTACGCGGAACACCTGGCTACGCTTGGACCGGTAGCGCAAATCAATCAAGGTCAGCAGGAAATCGCAGCACCAAATCAAGGTTGTCAGATGCAGGCGGCGGATGGTGGGGTGGGGCAGCAGAACGGTGCACCGGAAGCCTCGCATTTGGCGTCGGCGGCAAGCGAAGCTGCAGGATCTTCCCTCACTGTGGCGGCTGTTGCTCAGCATCAGGCAACCATCGCCCTCGACCCTGCATCGATCAATTTCGTGGTGTCTGTTGGCAAGTAGCAGCACACATAGATAACACTTTGATGGCCAATTCTGGAAGATATCATAAGAAAAGAGGAAAAATTAATAGGAAATAAGAGACGAAAATCAATCTGATCACCAATAGTAGAACATGTCATCAGCGGCACACACAAATAACATGAGATCTTAATTACCCAGTAATGCATGGAGGTTAGTTTTAAGCAACACATAGCCACATAAGTCAAAGGTTTTGGACAGATACAAGAGGAAATATTGTCACAATTTCTAAGCTGACAATACATAATTTATTTCACACAGCTGGGTACTGAGCACTCATCATACAAGGGAAAAACAGTGGAAATTCAGTGATACACCAGATTAATCTAAGCCAAAGGTTTTAGACATATACTCCATCCGTTCCGAAATAGATGACTCAACTTTGTACTCACTTTAGTACAAAGTTGAGTCATCTATTTTGGAACGGAGGGAGTACAAGAGGAAACATTGTCACAACTTCTAAGCTGACAATACATAATTTATTTCACACCACTAGGTAGTGAGCAATAATCATACAAGGGAAAAACAGTGGAAGTTCAGTGATACACCAGATTAATCACATTTCCACAGGTCGTTCATGTGTAGCTTTCTGAGGAACATGTAAACAATCTTTGGATTGTTGCAGGTGTTCTTGCGATGCCCTCCCACTCCGCATATTGAGCATTTGGCTTTTTTTCCTTTTCTTTTCAGGGAGCTCACCCTCTGTGGACATGTTGTGCTCTTGTGCCCTGGTTCGCGACATATACTGCAGAAACATGTTCGTTTGCTTGTACCACATCCTACAGCAGCATCTAGATGTGCCAGAAACTTACTTTTTTTGCTCTTTGCACCGAGATCATCATATGGAGGCTTGTCTCTGCTGCTGGTTGGTCGACCGGCCTTCCGTTTGCGTTCTGGAGCTGCCAAACCAATGAAATTTCCAACTGCGCTACCTCCAGCATCACTCCCGCATACTTTTTGTGGTTCAGGAACACACTCAATTCTGTACCTTTTGGCTTGTTGAACTCAATTATGTGTTCTAAACCCAGACCGTCATGCTCAGAAGCTAAAGGCATCAGTTTATACATTGCTGATCTAAGAAGCTCCATTGCACAATCATATGCAATTTGGTTTGCATCACCAAGTTTTACAACCTCCAAAGCATGAGTATACAGATTTGAATGTCTGAATGTAATGGAGTTAACCGAAATATGGTTTTCCTGTGCGTGTGCCAACTGCTATGGAAGTATATCTCTTGCATCTTTCGTCCACCTCTAGAGGATGTGCTTTGATGGTATTTTCTCTATACCCAAGAAATCAAGAACCTGCAATACAGAATATAACTGATCACAATGTATGGTTTTGAAAATGATGCTGACAGCTAACGCTAAGCATGGCAATCGAGAACAGGTTAAGAAGACGCATGTCATGCATCTAATACCTGGGAAAAAAGTGTGTATTTAATACAAATAGATTGCAGTAGAAGAAAGAAATTATTGCGATCCTAAAAAAAGCAAAAAATAATAATCTTAATCAACATTCAAACAACAGATGAACTAAACAGCAAAGTGGCTATTGTCCAAATTGCACTCGGTGCAACTGAAGTTTACATGTTGAAAATGGGCCAGAAGTTAGCCCGTTAGTTCAATTTTCAAGTGTTCTGAAGATAAAAGCTGCCCATACTGCGAGTGACTGGAATACGCAATCGTATCACCAGTACACTAAGAATATTGAAAATACATCATCTAGTAACAAAATGGAAAGAAATCACAGCAGAAATGAAGCAGCGGGTTGTGTTCATTGTGAGTAAAGAAACTGGACTGATAAGAAGCTTTGGCCGCAGACCTGACCAAACTCAACTGAACTAGATCATGTGTTTGTTGTATCCAAACAGAAGGCCTCAGAGACACAACGTGTGCGACTTGTCACTTCATTAGAGTGAGTACAGCTCACAGTTCACTGGCGACTCCATGATGAAAAGATTACGGTTGGCTCGTGCATACAAAGCAGCAAATGAAGATGCAGCACTGGTACGGCAAAATGAAGATGCAGTACAAGCGTGCGAGATATTTTACCTGTAAGACATCATCAGCCAAAGAACAACAGAGGCTTCAGAAAAACCAACAAGAAGAAAAACTTAGCTTGGACACGAAGTGGAGTGGCTCAAGTTTAAATGTAACTCAAACAAGAACCAAGATCAGTGAGAGAAGGAGAAGGGCTCAGGGATGCATTAGCCTTCTACTACACCGTTCCATCACTGGCCAGTGCAGCAAAAGGAAAATAAATATGGTTTCACAGTTTCAGAAGGGCATACCTACAGTCAGTAGCACGAACGGAAATAATTAAGCATTGAGAATGAATTAACTCAATCTGTACAGGGATGCTTATTTTTTTAGAACAAGGTACTGCAGATGAATGAACAACACAAAAGACTGATCATAATTCCAGAGATCTAAATCGTTCAGATAAGCCTTTAGCGCAGTAGATACCTAGTTAAGCATGACCAATATGAACACTTCAGTTTCAACATGATTCAGTCTCTTTGTTGAGTATATGTGTTATGTGCATATTATATATTGGGCCCGCCTCCTAGTTCCTTGTATAGTTGAGGTCCGCGGCCCTCCTCCGTACATCATATATATGTGCCACTGCACGATGAGCAGTACATCGTGCAACACATATTCTACATGGTATCAGATGTTTAGGTTCTAAACCCTAGCCTTCCGCTGCCGCCGCCGCCACCCATGCGCGCCTCCCGCGCTGGCTGCCGCCGCTGCCGCCACCACGCCGTCGTCGCCCGCGCGCCAACCGCGCCGGCCGCCACTACCCTCTCTCCCTCCCGCTTGCGCGATCCTCCAGCCGCCGCTAGCCCCGCACCAACCCTATGCTCGAAGAGCAATACATCGTGCAATACACATATTCTACACTCTTTACCTTTTAGTCCAGCCGGGGCTTGAGGGTCATCCTTTCCAGTTGACTGTTGCGAATCCGTCGCAGAGAAGCTTGATGCTTCACAGCCGTTGCTGATGGCCAATTGCAGGGTTAGCGGCACATCGCCCACAGGCCACATCTCCCATGCTGGATTCAGCCGCTGACTGTGTCAGATTAGCCTCTGGCTCACCATCGGGAGTGAAGGCGCCGCGTCCAAGATCCACCAAGTGGAACCTGCCAGAACACTCGGACACACCTAAGTTGGCTGCCGCAAAATAGTCAGAATCACTAGTTCGTCCACTAGAAATCACACCTGTCCACTGGATCTGCTAGGAATTAGAATCCATCGCCGCCCTCTTCCGCGGTCGCCATAACCTCGGAGCGCGCCGCAAATCACTCAATTGATAGTTTTTTTACTCTTCTCGGGGAAATATGTGGTGGGTGCGCGTTGTCATATTTCCTTTTTCCTTTATGCCCATCATGTACCGCGCGCTGATGTTATGTACTAACAGTACACTTTGTTGCCCTGCCGTTACCCCGCGTAGACTTCCCTCAGGCCATACGTATGCTCCTGTAGATGTGTATTAATGCCCGAACAGGTCCACCACAGCCGAACTGCTCCATTGGTCCACATAGCGAGAGCAAACGAGCTCGTCCTCTCTATCGCCGTTCTCGGTTAGAGCATCTCTAGCAAATACCTTAAAAGTTCGCCGCCCCATGTTTTTCTGGCGAAACACTATGCGCCAAAAACCCAGCCTGAACAGGTCCAGTAAAAACAGCCTGACTCGTAATTTTTTTACGGGAGGCCCGTAAACCGCCCCCGAATCCACAATATATACTGGAACGAGGTCGTTCTAGAGTTCCCGTCCTTCATTTGTCGTATCCCCCTATGCCGCAATTCGACATCTCCAGCAAAAAATCCCCTTTCCTCCGGCAGCTTTTCGCGGCGCGTGTAGCCACCCGAACCTCGCCCTGATGTCAAGCGCGGGTCGCGAGAGGGGGTGGCTGAGGGAAGCTCGGCTGCCGCGGCGGCTAAGCACCTCACAAGCGCCGCAACGACGACGAGGTCGGGAGCTCCTACCTCCGCCCACCGGTTGAGGAGTGACGCAAGGTGCGTGTGTGTACGTGTGGCGCCCTCTCCCACAGCGTCGGCCGCCGGGCGTGGAGCAACTTCGACGTGTTGGACCAGATCTTCTCGCCCATGCTCAAGTGTCTACGGGCGGCGGAGTGCGCGTGGCTCAACGCGAAGGAGGCGGCCGCTGTCGGAGATGAAGTTGCAGCGACGCGGGTGACGGCGTTGAAGGAGGAGTACGACCTCACCTTCGTCCTCTCCAACTTGTTGATGGAGCACCACCTTGTGTAGATCTAGGTTTAATTTCGTTTATGCTTGTATAAACTCTATTTGTTGATGGACCGGGGCGAGTTTTTCGTTAGCATGGAGCTCTTCGAGAGGGCGCTCAACTTCAAGTGGGAGGTTGTCATTGTCTATGGGCCGGCGGACCACCACCGCTCCCCGACCTTCCTTGATGAGCTCCAACGGAAGGTCTCCGCCTCCACCTTCCCGGTGATTGTTGGAGGGGATTTCAACCTCATACGCTCTCCCGATGAAAAGAATAATGGCCGAATCAACCGCCCTAGAATGCAGATGTTCAACGACTACATCGCGGATCTCGGCCTCCCCGAGCTTGAGCGGACGGGTGCCAGGTTTACCTGGACTAACCGCCAAGCCGCCCCGACGCGGTCCGTCCTGGACCGCGTCCTAGTCTCCCCGGAATGGGAACTTAGATGCCCCTTGGCCTCGCTTCGTGTGATTACCCGGATTGGGTCGGACCACGTCCCTCTCCTCCTCTCCACCGCCGATGAACGCCCTCCCTCCCCACCTCGCTTCAGGTTCGAGCTCTTCTGGCTCAACCAAGCGGGCTTTAGGGAGGCGGTCGCGGCCAAGTGGACCTCTGCGCGCTCCTCTCCCCATCGGTCCATGTCGGCTGTGGACTCCTGGCAGTTTTGTGCCAAGCTCGCCCGCCAATTCATGAAGGGGTGGGGAGCTAACCTTGGCAGGACCTCCGCGAACGGAAAAAAGTCCTCCTACCGGCCATCCAGGCCTTGGACTACCGCGCGGACTCCTCCGGGATCTCCCCGGATGAGTGGATGGCACGATATGATCTCGAGGATCAGCTCTCCACCATCTATACGGATGAAGAAGCATACTGGAGGCTCCGCGGTACCCAGCGTTGGGTGCTGCGGGGCGATGCTAATACGGCATATTTCCAGGCGATCGCGAATGGGCGGCGACGTCGGAACTCCATCCACTGTTTGTGGGATGGTGATTCCCAGCTCGTTCGCCCCTCGGACATCCGGACGCATGTGGATGGCTTCTATAAAGCCCTATTCTCCCCCACCCCTCGGGGTGGGATCGCTCTGGCGCCCGACATCTGGTCGGGCGCCCAGCTTGTGTCTGTTGCGGACAATGCCGCCTTAGTTGCCCCGTTCTCCGAGGAGGAAGTCCTCGCGGCGATTAAGGGCATGAACGCCTCCTCGGCGCCGGGGCCGGATGGACTGCCAGTCTTCTTTTTTTAAGCATTCTAGCAGACCATCAAACCTGAGATCATGGCTCTCTTTGACGAGTTTTTCTTGGGGACCATGGATCTGGGGTGCCTGAACTATGGGGTAGTCACTCTTATCCCCAAAGTTCCGGGTGCAACGGACATCCGCCAATTCCGACCCATCACTGTGATCAATGTGATATTTCGGATCCTGGCCAAAGGATACACCAATAGGGTGACCCTGCTCGCTGACTCGATCACTCACCCCAATCAGTCGGCTTTCATTCAGGGCCGTTTTATCCTGGATGGGGTGTTGGTCTTCCACGAGGTCCTTCACGAAGTCTGCTCCAAGCACCAACGGGCGGTATTCCTGAAGCTCGATTTCCATAAAGCCTATGACATTGTACACTGGCCCTTCCTTCAGGAAGTTCTACTTCGCAAGGGCTTTGATGACCGTTGGGTGACCAGAGTTATGCAGCTTGTCTCCTGTGGCCGGACCGCTATCAACATTAACGGTGAGATCGACCCCTTCTTCCCCACGCTCTGTGGGGTTCGCCAAGGCGACCCTTTCTCGCCGTTCCTGTTTAACATGGTGGTCGACGCCCTTGCGTCCATTCTCGACAAAGCCAAATCGGCTGGTCACATTCACGGCGTGGTCCCACACCTTGTAGGAGGGGGTGGGGTCTCCCTCCTACAATATGCTGACGACACCATAATAATGGTTGACGGCTCCGCGTCCGATATTGCCAACCTGAAGTTCCTCCTCCTCTGCTTCCAAGAGATGTCCGGTCTAACCATCAACTTCGATAAGAGCGAAGTGATGGTGCTGGGATGCCCACTGGAGGAGGCCCAGGACATTGCGGACCGGCTTAATTGCCGCCTGGGTTCTTTCCCCACGACCTATCTGGGTATCCCCATTAGTGACTCGCGCCTCACCGTAGCGGACCTCCGCCCTTCCGTGACCCGAATGCAACACTGGGTCGAGCCCTGGAAGGGCCGGTGGCTCTCGAAGGCAGCTCGGGTAATCCTCATCAACTCCTCGCTGGCTAGCCTCCTCTGGTTCCTCATGATCTTCTATAGACTCCATGAGACGCTACACTGGGAGGTGGCCAAATATCAGTCCAGGTTTTTCTGGGTTGGCGAGGGGACAAGCAAAAATACCATATGGTGAGTTGGTCGGACATTTGCAAACCCAAGGACCAGGAAGGTCTAGGGATATTGTCCTCCCGTTGCATGAACATTGCTCTCCTGACCCGATGGATATGGCGTATCGCCAACGGGGAGGGCGGCCTCTGGATTATTGTAAACATGCAAAGCCATCATTCAGGTTTCAGCAATATTATGAACCAACCATACTCACAATAACACCTCGGTCTCACAATTACTCATATCAATGGCATAATCAGCTAGCGAGCGATAATAATAAAACTCGGATGACAACACTTTCTCAAAACAATCATAACATGATATAACAAAATGGTATCTCGCTAGCCCTTTCTGAGACCGCAAAACATAAATGTAGAGCACCTTTAAAGATCAAGGACTGACTAAACATTGTAATTCATGGTAAAAGAGATCCAGTCAAGTCATACCCAACATAAATCAATAGTAATGAATGCAAATGACAGTGTGCTCTCCAGCGGGTGCTTTTTAATAAGAAGGTGATGACTCAACACAAAAGTAAATAGATAGGCCCTTCGCAGAGGGAAGCAGGGATTTGTAGAGGTGCCAGAGCTCGATTTTAAAATAGAGATTGAATAACATTTTGAGCGGCATACTTTTACTGTCAACGCAACAACTATGAGATGGTTGTATCTTCCATACTACATGCATTATAGGCAGTTCCCAAACAGAATGGTAAAGGTTTATACTCCCCCAACCACCAACAAGCATCAATCCATGGCTTGCTCGAAACAATGAGTGCCTCCAACTAACAACAGCCCTGGGGGAGTTTTGTTTAATTATTTTGATTTGCTTTTGATCTTTTTGGATCATGGGACTGGGCATCCCGGTTACCGGCCCTTTCTCGTGAATGAGGAGCGGAGTCCACTCCTCTTGAGAATAACCCTCCTAGCATGGAAGATATAGGCAGCCCTAGTTGTAACATGAGCTGCTCGAGCATACAAAACAGAATTTCATTTGAAGGTTTGAAGTTTGGCACATACAAATTTACTTGGAACGACAGGTAGATACTGCATATAGGAAGGTATGGTTGACTCATATGGAATAAGTTTGGGGTTTAAGGAGTTTTGGATGCACAAGCAGTATTCCCGCTTAGTACAGGTGAAGGCTAGCAAAAGACTGAGAAGCGACCAACTGAGAGAGCGACGACAGTCATAAACATGCATTAAAATTAATTCACACCGAGTACAAGCATGAGTAGGATATAATCCACCATGAACATAAATATCGTGAAGGCTATGTTGATTTGTTTCAACTACATGCGTGAACATGTGCCAAGTCGAGTCACTCAATTCATTCAAAAGAGGATACCATCCCATCATACCACATCATAATCATTCTAATAGCGTAATGGCACGCAAGGTAAATCATTATAACTCATAGCTAATCAAGCATGGCACAAGCAACTATAATCTCTAAATGGCATTGTAAATATGTTTACTTCATAATAGACTGAATCAGAAACGATGAACTCATCATATTTACAAAAACAAGAGAGGTCGAGTTCATACCAGCTTTTCTCATCTCAATAAGTCCATCATATATCGTCATTATTGCCTTTCACTCGCACGACCGAACGATGTGTATAATAATAATAGTGCACGTGCATTGGACTAAGCTGGAATCTGCAAGCATTCAACTCAAAAGAGAAGACAAGGTAATATGGGCTCTAAGTTAAATAAACAATCATGCATATGAGAGCCACTAAGCATTTTCAATATGGTCTTCTCAACCCCCAAAGAAAATAAAGTAAAACTATTTACACGGGAAAGCTCCCAACAAGTAAGAAGAAGAACGAGAAATCTTTTTGGGTTTTCATTTTAATTACTACTACAAACATGGAAATTAAACTAACTAATTTTTTTTGGTTTTTTCTTAAGGTTTATCAAACACACAAGAAGAAAACTAGAAAAAGAAATTTAAACTAGCATGGATAATACAATGAAAGAGTATGAGCACCGACGACTAGTGTGTGAACATGAATGTAAAGTCGGTGAGAAATACATACTCCCCCAAGCTTAGGCTTTTGGCCTAAGTTGGTCTAATACCAAGGACCGCTTGGCTGGTATCCATAGTTGTAGCTGGGGTCGTACTGAGATGCAGCAGCCACCGCCTCCTGAGCTGCGGCGTGTTGGCGAGCTGCCTCCGCTCTCCCCTCGTGTTCAGCTACTTCCTCCCTGGTTACAACATATCTTCCTTTTGCTTGATAATCAAAAAGGAGAGGAGCGGGAAGAGTAACATGGACGACGTTGCGTCTGTTGTAGATTAGTCGATAATGGAGGAATTGTTCATTCCTCCTAAGAAAATGATGATTGACCATAGCGTCATAATCTAAATAAGCAGGAGGTATCATCACATCCCCCTCTCATGGAGCTATACCAAGATAATTAGCCACACGGGTTGCATAAATTCCTCCAAATAAATCTCCAGTTCTACCATTATTTTGCAACCTACGTGCAACTATTGCCCCCAAGTTATAACCTTTATAACCTAACACAGCACTCTTGAGGACACAGAGATCAGGGACACACATATGACATGCTTCATCTTTACCGTTAATGCATCTACCAATGAAGAGAGCAAAATAATGTATACCAGGAAAATGAATGCTTCCTATGGTAGCTTGTGCTATGTCCCTGGATTCTCCCACAGTAATACCAGCAAGGAAATCTCTAAATTCAGATTTGTGAGGATCATTAATATTACCCCACTGCGGAAGTTTGCAAGCAGTTGTAAAATCCTCTAAGTCCATGGTATAAGATGTATCATAAATATCAAATAGGACACTAGGAGAATTACGCGTATAATTGTATTTAAACCTCCACACAAAGAAATCAATCAATTGATAGTATTGAGGACACTTATCTTGTAAGAAGTCCTCTAGCTCAGCATTACACACATATGCGTCAAATTCCTCCTTAAAGCCTGCTTCGACCATAAAATCATCGGATGGCCACTCACAAGCTCGTACATTCGCGTCCCTCTGTAATTCAACATCTTGCTCACGCATAGCAATCCTAAGCCCTTTCTTTACCGAGGAACCACCTTGGTACATTCTCCTAGACATAATTCTTTTTTGAAAAGTTTCTGAAATTTTAGTAACTTCAAAATAAAAGTGAATAAAACTAAACAAGATTGATAGCAACTACTCCTACAAGTGCCTAGAGCCTATATCATGCATTGGAATTACTTGGGACCTCATAAATTTAACAAGCAAGCTCAAGAACATGATCACCTATGCAGCAAAAATTTTTTATGAATAAAGCACTAGAACAAAAACTATTTGGACCAATGGAGGAGTCACATACCAAGCAACAATCTCCCAAAGCAGTTTTGTGAATGGAGCTTTGAGCAAGGAGATCGAAAATCGCAGCAAAATGAGCTAGAACTCATGTTTGAGCTGGATGGGGATTTTTTGGATAGAAGATGAAGTGTGTGGGTGCTGGCATAAGTGGAGGGGGCCACAAGGGGACCACGAGACAAGGGGCGTGCCCAGGTGGGGTGGGCGTGCCCTCCACTCTTGTGGCCTGGTGCTTGCCCCTCCTGCAGTGATTTCAGTGCCTAAAATCCTCAAATATTCCATAAAAAATCATACTAAATTTGCAGGGCATTTGGAGCACTTTTATTTTCGAGATATTTTTTATTGCACGGATAATTCAGAAAACTGGTAGATAATAATATTTTTTCTCTATTTATTCTAAATAACAGAAAGTAAAAAGAGGGTACAGAAGGTTGTGCCTTCTAGTTTCATCCATCTCATGATCATCAAAATGAATCCACTAAAAAGATTGATCAAGTCTTGTTAACAAACTCATTCCGAATAACACAGAACCGGAGAAATTTCAAATAACACTAAGTTACCTCAACAGGGATATGAAAATCCCCAACAATAAGAATATCATACTTTTTCTTGACAGTAGGGAGAGGAAATTCAAAACCTCCAATAATAATAGTTGGAACTTTTCAAATAGAATTGATGCTATGAACTTGAGATTGTTTCCTCAGAAAGTGTACCGTATGCTCATTACCATTAACATGAAAAGTGACATTGCCTTTGTTGTAATAAATAACAGCCCCTGCAGTGTTCAAAAAAGGTCTACCAAGGATAATCAACATACTATCGTCCTCGGGAATATCAAGAATAATAAAGTCCGTTAAGATAGTGACATTTGCAACTGTAACAGGCACATCCTCACAAATACTGGCAGGTATGGCAGTTGATTTATCAGCCATTTGCAAAGATATTTCAGTGGGTGTCAACTTATTCAATTCAAGTCTATGATATAAAGAGGGAGGCATAACACTAACACTGGCTCCAAGATCACATAAATCAGTTCTAACGTAATTTCTTTTAATAGAGCATGGTATAGTTGGTACCCCCGAATCTTCAAGTTTCTTTGGTATTCCACTCTTAAAAGTGTAATTAGCAAGCATGATGGAAATTTCAGCTTCCGGTATCTTTCTTTTGTTTGTAATGATATCCTTCATATACTTGGCATAAGAATTTACTTTAAGCATATCAGTTAAGCACATACGTAAGAAAATAGGTCTAATCATTTCAGCAAAGCGCTCAAAATCCTCAGCATCGTTTGTCTTGGATGGTTTAGGAGGAAAGGGCATGGGTTTCTGAACCCATGGTTCTCTTTCTCTACCATGCTTCCTAGCAACAAAATCTCTCTTATCATAACGTTGATTCTTTGATTGTGGGTTATCAAGATCAACAGTAGGTTCAATCTCTACATCATTATTTTTGCTAGGTTGAGCATCAACATGAACATTATCATTAACATTATCACTAGGTTCATGTTCATCACCTGATTGTGTTTCAGCATCAAAAATAGAAATATCATTGGGATTCTCAGGTGTGTCTACAACAGGTTCACTAGAAGCATGCAAAGTCCTATCATTTTGCTTTTTCTTCTTTTAGAAGAACTAGGTGCCTCTAAATTATTTCTCTAAGAATCTTGCTCGATTCTCTTAGGGTGGCCTTCAGGATACAAAGGTTCCTGAGTCATTCTACCAGTTCTAGTAGCCACTCTAACAACAAAGTCATTCTTATTATTTAATTCATCAAGCAAATCATTTTGAGCTTTAAGTACTTGCTCAGCTTGAGTAGCAACCATAGACGCATATTTGCTAATGAGTTTAAGTTCACCTTTAACTCTAGCCATATTATCGCTCACACGTCCTATCTCGAAAGCATTATTCTTTAACTCTCTACCAACATAAGCATTAAAACTTTCTTGTCTAGTCATAAAGTCATCAAATTCATCTAAGCATGGGCTATGAAATTTAGTAGAGGGAATTTCAACTTTATCATATCTATAGAGAAAATTTACCTTTACTACCTGTGTCGGGTTATCAAGACAATGTGGTTCTTCAACAGGCGGTATATTAAGACCATGTATTTCTTCAATAGGTGGTAAATTCTTAGCATCTTCAGCTTTAATACCTTTTTCTTTCATTGATTTCTTTGACTCTTGCATATCTTTAGGACTGAGGAATAAAACACCTCTCTTCTTCGGAGTGGGTTTAGGAATAGGCTCAGGAGTTGGCTCAATTGGTTCAGGAATTGCCTCAGGAACTGGCTCAGGAAGAGTCCAATTATTTTCATTAGTCAACATATTATTCAATAGTAATTCAGCTTCGTCAACTGTTCTTTCCCTGAAAACACAACCAGCACAACTATCCAAGTAGTCCTTGGAAGCATCGGTTAGTCCATTATAAAAGATATCAAGTATTTCATTTTTCTTGAGAGGATGATCAGGCAAAGCATTAAGTAATCGGAGAAGCCTCCCCCAAGCTTGTGGGAGACTCTCTTCTTTGATTTGCACAAAATTATATATTTCTCGCAAGGCAGCTTGTTTCTTATGAGCAGGGAAATATTTAGCAGAGAAATACTAAATCATATCCTGGGAACTACGCACACAACCAGGAGCAAGAGAATTGTACCAAGTCTTAGCATCACCCTTTAATGAGAACAGAAATATCTTAAGGATATAAAAGTAGTGAGATTTATCATCATGAGTAAACAGGGTAGCTATATCATTCAACTTGGTAAGATGTGCCACAACAGTTTCAGATTCAAGGCCATAAAAAGGATCAGATTCTACCAAAGTAATAATTTCAGGATCAACATAGAATTCATAATCCTTATCAGTAACACAGATAGGTGAAGTAGCTAAAGCAGGGTCAGGTTTCATTCTAGCACTAAGAGACTGTTGCTTCCATTTAGCTAATAATTTCTTAAGATCATATCTATCATTACAAGCAAAGATAGCTCTAGCAGCTTCTTCATTCATAACATAACCCTCAGGAACAACAGGCAATTCATAATCATTCGGAGAACTTTCATCATCACTATCATCAATAATAGCATCTTCAATAATTTCGTTCTCTCTAGCCCTAGCAAGTTGTTCATCAAGAAATTCACCTAATGGCAAAGTAGTATCACGCACAGAAGTAGTTTCATCACAAGTATCATGCAAAGCAGAAGTGGCATCATCAATAACATGCGAGATATCAGAATTCATAGCAGTAGCAGGTTTAGGTGTCGCAAACTTACTCATAACAGAAGGAGAATCTAGTGCAGAGCTAGATGGCAGTTCCTTACCTCCCCTCGTAGTTGAGGGATAGATCTTGGTTTTAGTGTCTTTCAAGTTCTTCATAGTGATCAATAGATATAAATCCCAAGTGACTCAGAGAATAGAGTTATGCTCCCCGACAACGGCGCCAGAAATTAGTCTTGATAACCCAAAAGTGTAGGGGATCGCAACAGCTTTCGAGGGTAAAGTATTCAACCCAAATTTATTGATTCGACACAAGGGGAGCCAAAGAATATTCTTGAGTATTAGCAGTTGAGTTGTCAATTCAACCACACCTAGATAACTTAGTATCTGCAGCAAAGTATTTAGTAGCAAAGTAATATGATAACAAATGTAACAGTAGCAAAAGTAATGTTTTTGGGTTTTGTAGTAATTGTAACAAGAGCAACGGAAAAGTAAATAAGCGAAGCACAAGATGTGAAAAGCTCGTAGGCAATGGATCAGTGATGGACAATTATGTCGGATGCGATTCCTCATGTAATAGCTATAACATAGGGTGACACAGAACTAGCTCCAATTCATCAATGTAATGTAGGCATGATCCGTAAATAGTTATACGTGCTTATGGAAAAGAACTTGCATGACATCTTTTGTCCTATCCTCCTGTGGTAGCGGGGTCCTAGTGGAAACTAAGGGATATTAAGGCCTCCTTTTAATAGAGAACCGGAACAAAGCATTAGCACATAGTAAATACATGAACTCCTCAAACTACGGTCATCACCGAGAAGTATCCCGATTATTGTCACTTCGGGGTTGTCGGATCATAACACATAATAGGTGACTATAGACTTGCAAGATAGGATCAAGAACACACATATATTCATGAAAACATAATAGGTTCAGATCTGAAATCATGGCACTCGGGCCCTAGTGACAAGCATTAAGCATAGCAAAGTCATAGCAACATCAATCTCAGAACATAGTGGATACTAGGTATCAAACCCTAACAAAACTAACTTGATTACATGGTAAATCTCATCCAACCCATTACCGTCCAGCAAGCCTACGATGGAATTACTCATGCACGGCGGTGAGCATCATGAAGTTGGTGATGGAGGATGGTTGATGACGACGACGACGATGAATCCCCCTCTCCGGAGCCCCGAACGGACTCCAGATCAGCCCTCCCGAGAGAGATTAGGGCTTGGCGGCGGCTCCGTATCATAAAACGTGATGAAACTTTCTCTCTGATTTTTTTCTCCGCGAGACGGAATAAATAGAGTTGGAGTTGAGGTCGGCGAAGCCTCAGGGGGCCCACGAGATAGGGGGCGCGCCCAGGGGGAGGGCGCGCGCCCCACCGTCGTGGACAGGGTGTGGGCCCCCTGGTCTTGATTCTTTCTCCAGTATTTTTATATTTTCCAAAAAGTGCCTCTGAGGATTTTCAGGACATTCCGAGAACTTTTGGTTTCTACACATGAAACAACATCATGGCAATTCTGCTGAAAACAGCGTCAGTCCGGGTTAGTTTCATTCAAATCATGCAAGTTAGAGTCCAAAACAAGGGCAAAAGTGTTTGGAAAAGTAGATACGTTGGAGACGTATCACTTACCATCATCTAGAATAAGTATCTCCGAGGACAACCTCTTGCTTTCTGCCAGCGCTCTGGGGGATCCTAGTTCTGGCAGGCTGTGATTCAGCTCCTCCCCGTGCTCCGAATTGGCACTTCAATCTCGGTGGGTTCCGGGTCCTCGACCCTGTTTTGGTTCGACCGCTAGCTTGGGGATTCCCCTCTGGCCGCCCGCTTCCCGGGCTTATTTGCCATTGCGGCAGACCCCTGGATTTCCGTCGAGACGGCCCTTATTGACTTAGGGCGCCTCGCCTTTCGGCGCCCCTTTGGCCCCCAGGAGGTTGACGCATGGGACACCCTTCTACAGGACATCGCTCTCTTGCCGATGGATGTAGAGGGCGCCGCCGACTCCATGGTGTGGCGCCTGGAGCCCTCGGGAAGCTTCTCCACGAAGTCTTTGTACGCTGCCATCGCCCCTTCGCTGGCCCCTGAGCCATTTAGCCTGATCTGGGACATTCGTCTCCCCCTCAAGATCCGGATATTCCTCTGGCAGTGGATTCGGGGACGTCTCCCCTCTGGGGTTGAAGTCCACAAGCGCAATGGTCCTAGGGACGGGATGTGTCCCCTGTGCGCCACAGTTGAGGATTCGAACCACATTTTCTTCAACTGCCCCACTGCCCAGTTCCTGCGGTCGTGCTTTCGTGAAACGGTCGGCGGACAATGGTGCAATACCAACTTCCCCGACCTACTCGCGGAGATCCATGCCTCCTCCCCGTGTTATCGCCATATTAGATGGCTGTGCATTGGGATCCTAGCATGGACGCTTTGGAATATTCGCAACAAGCTCGTTATTCAGAAAGTGCCCCTGCGACGTACGACTGACACGGTCTTCAAAATGTGTGGCTATTTGCAGCTTTGGCGGCCGCTTAGCCGCCCCCAAGACCGGAGCGTCATCAACACCCTCCTCACCGACCTTCGATCGATGGCCTTCCGCATGGCGCCCCCGCTTCCGCCACCGCCGCCAGAGCCTGATTAGGCTGGACTCGTCCATGGCGGTCTTTGTGTGTGTCCTTTTGTTCCTTGGGCTTGTTGAGCTGTGCCCTCAGCATTAACCCTACGGGTACCTTGCTGTGTGCGTGTGTGACTTTGTGTGTGTGTGTGTGTGTGTGTGTGTGTGTGTGTGTGTGTGTGTGTGTGTGTGAACTCTGTTGGATGTTTGGCTCAGGGCGGTTTTGCTTTATCTATAAAGCGGGGCGAAAGCCTCTTTCGGTAAACTCTATTTTCCTATGAACTTTGGTGATGTAATATGTGGCGAGAACTTTTAGTTTAAATTATGTCGTATGTGTTTGAGTTTGTTTACGTGATCTGTTCTTTTTGGTCGTCCGCAGTACCGCAAACAAAATTTACAAGACGATGCCAATTTACATAACAAATCCTATGGTGGGTCTCAAATTGGAGGAATTCGTGCATACTCGGCATTTCACGAGTTATGAAAATGCAAGAAAGAATACTAAATCTCATCGTTAACTGAATTCTTAGTAGAAAGATTTAGAAAAAAAAGATTCAAAAGACAGAAATACCCAATATCTTGCTAGAACAAGATATTAGGTATTTTTGTCCTTTCTTTCTTCAAAAATTCTTATATGTCAGCACAAAAACCTTATCCATTAATAAATGGAATTTCAATAGCAGCTAAGTCTAGAGGGAAGTTGCTTCGAATTGGTCGGGTGCTCTTTTATCTTGGAAAATTATAGAGTTACCCCATGGGGAATTAACAGCGCCCACGAATGATATAAATACTACTGCTGCTTTAGCTTTACTCACGTCAGCGGCATATTTTTATGCTGGTCTTAGCAAAAAAGGATTGAGCTATTTCAAGAAATATGTTAAACCAACTCCAATCCTTTTACCAATTAACATCCTAGAAGATTTCACAAAATCATTATCGCGTAGCTTTCGACTTTTTGGGAATATATTGGCGGAGGAATTAGTCGTTGTTGTTCTTGTTTCTTTAGTCCCCTTAGCAATCCCTGTACCCTTCATGTTTCTTGGATTATTTACCAGCGGCATTCAAGCTTTTATTTTTGCAACATTATTCGCAACCTATATAGCAGAGCTACTAGCTATGGCAGTGTACTTCAGCTCGCAAATGTGTGATGTTGCTGCTTGGGGTGAATAGAGAGTTTGAGCGTATAGACCTGCTTACTGAATACTGCCTCTGTCCCAAATTAAGTGACTCAACTTTGTACTAGCTTTAGTACAGAGTTAGTACAAAGTTGAGTCATTTATTTTGGGACGGAGGGAGTATATTTCAAGACCTGCTTACTGAATATATTTCAAGACCGTGAGGGTTGAGAGGCAAGGAAAACAACTTAGATCAACTCGACCACAGATCTCTACATGTGCAGAACGTTCACGAACACCAAACAGGGAGCCGGCCATCCAACCGAAGTCAGCAAAGGACACTGTTTTTGCATTGATTTTTGAAAAAAAAAACATACCAAAAGGCCCTAAAAACAAGAGATAAAACATCTAAAAAAAGATCTACTCCTTTGCCGCCGTCGCCATCAGAGGCCTTCAGTTCTGTTTGTGTCACTCTGAAAATTAGGAGACAAAATGAAGTGCTGCTTTTGATTCAGGTAAAAGTGTACATGGGAGACGGTTGGCGGATGGACTTCAAGCAGACACACTTTGACCAACATTCTCCTCCAGATTTGAATGAAAGCTAATTTGGCTGAATGAAATCAGGAACAAGAACCCAAAAGGCAGTGGCCAGTAAGCATATCTCTGAAACATCAAACTGAATGCTGACAGACAGCTTACAACTATGAACTGCAATTGTAAAGCTGTATGAGTTCAGTAACAGTAACAAGAAACTAAAGTAGCCATTGGCTGAAACAGGTCAGGATTGCCGGCGATCCGGCAGACTCCCTGATGAAGAAACAGCAGATAAACAACCAGAGTTTAAATATATAAAAAATCATAGCCAAAAAGATTTGAATTTAGGGTATTGTAGGGCTTTACCCAGTCCCGAAGGAGAGGGAGCCCTTTCAGAAATTCTCAGTGGCTCCGGAGATAGTTTGGAAATAGTTTTCAGCCAGCAATTGACGCGCCTCGGTATTACCTCACTAGCTGCGTCATTGCCCCAAGCGCAAAGATGCCTCTCACCGTACGCGCCCCGACCCCTCTTATAGCCGCGCTCTGCACCCAGCCACTCCTGCCTAGCCTAGGTGGGACTAAAACGTTCTCAGTCGTTCCCAGTCCCCGGTTTCTCTCGCGTCGGTTCAGCATCTTTTCTTTCCCACGCTGCCGGCCGGCCGGCCGCTGAAGGCCCATCTATCTGGCCCAGGGTATACAGCAGATTCTCTATCCGAGCCGTTCACACACACAAAAAAAAAAGGTTCTCTATCTGAGCCCAAAACTGACACGATTCTCTATCTATCTGAAGAATTGTCTCACAAAAAAAATTTCTATCTGAAGAAGGCGCGATTCAAAATTTGGAACATTTTTCTTTTCTTCTGCAATGCAAAGCTTGAAAGGTTTGAAGGTACACGATGCTTTGGGTGGTGGCTTCAGTTTTCGAAATTTTTATTTGAATCTCCACTTACATCAGAGCAAAACGAACAGAGCATTTCTGTGACCGGGTAGTACGTACTAAAGTTCTTCACGCAAACACATCACCGAAGCTGACCTCTGATGTGGTCGAGGAGAGAACTTTACCGGGGCTGCAGGGGTTGCAGCTCAGTTTACTGAACCACTGTACCTTTCTTGAAAAACAAATGATACTCCCTCCATTCCACAATGTAGTGCTTCCTCTATCCACGTGCTTCAACTTTGATCGTAAATTTAACTATCAAGACCGATTACGGCGGGAGCAAAAATTATATCAGTGAATTCGTATTTGAAAGAAATTTTTAATTATATAATTTTTTCTCCCGCCGCAGTTGGTCTCGTTGGTTAAATTTACGGTCAAAGTTGGACCTCGGAAAGCGCGGACGCACTATATTTTGGAATGGAGGGAGTAAATTATACTACCGTACTGCAGTGCTTAGTGCGTACATTGGCTAATCATCTGCTCATGTGAGCCCTAGCTTAAGCTTAACCTAACAGGCTAATCTATCAACATTAATTTGTTGGAATTGATCTCAGGTTGTAATAGACCGAGATAAAAAGAAGGGGAGTCCAATCCCACGTTGGTGCTTTGATCGGGGGCACCCAAACCCAATGTTTTGGTTTCGGTCCCCGGTCCATCAGTTCTCATATAAAAGGAAGAGGTCACGTACCTGTTCAGATAAGAAAAGAAAACACAAACGGGTTAAACTCCTGAGTGCTAACAACCGATCCTAAAAAGAGGGAGCTGATGGGCTGGAAGGCCGACTACCACCGCCGGCCACCGCAAGGTTAGTGCCGGTGGCCATCTCCTACAGCGGCGCTCCTGATGCACGTCCACACCATCTACGTGCTGCTTTTCTCCGGGCCATATCTTCATTGCCGGAGACCCCAAGGTGCAGCCATGGGCTACACAAGGGGCTGCATCGAGCAGCCATGGGATTTCGCCAATCAATGTAAGTTTGTACGTTTCCGCATAATACTGATGTTCTAGTCCGAGATTAAGTCCTAAAGTTGATTAGCCCAAAGCCAATTAACCTAACAATGGTATCATGAGCTGGTTAATCTCGGTTAGAACTCTAATCATGTTTTTAGTGATGTTTCTTTTCTGTTAACGATCATGTTTAAGTCCTGATTTTCTCCGTTCCAGATAATCACCAACTTAAGGTTTAATTAAACTTTATTAGGTTAGTGAGCCTTGTTTATGGCTAATTATTTTCAGTCAAGGTATTACTGATGCGGGTTAGTGCTAATTACCCGTTTAAGCAATCAGAAGGAGGGGAATTGCAAATTCTAGAAAATCCCCAATTTTTTGAAACCCTAGAACTTGAAATTCCCCAAATCAGCGCCCAAAAATGTTGTAATCGACAAAAGGAAGAGTATTTGAGGCACACCTCATGACGTCGCCCCTATGCTCCTTCGGGATCCCTGAGCCGGCGACGCCGCCGTCTCTCGGGATGACGTGCGGAAAGACTCAGCCGCCGCTGAGGTGCTAATGGACGCGCGCGTGCAGTGGGTTCCGCACCCCGTACGTCGCTGTCGCCGCCAAAAGTTTGCGCCGGCAGCCGCCGGCGAGATGCCTCACGCGTAGCTAGGACTACCGTCCTCCCGGTCTCGCCATGAGCTCAACACGGCGAGCGCCGTTCAGCGGAGGAGCGCGCGGCCTTGAGCGAGGCACGCTGCTCCGACGAACGGGACTGCCGCACCGCCATGGCCGGCGTGCCTCGGGTCGCCGCCGCGGTTGTCGCCTCTGCTGCACGAGCCGTGAAAATCGGGGGAGAGGAAAGGAAATGCTTCTAGGGTTTGACCAGGTGTTGTTTTGTTCCGCCCCGGGAGGATCGGGGCCGTCGGCTTGATCCAACGGCTGAGGCCGACGCGCAGCTCCGAATGGGCCTTCGGGCACTTAAAAGGCCGCTTCTGCAGCTGGGTTGCGGCCCAGCATGTCTTATCCTGGCAGGAAACGTTCTTGTCTTTGAGCTGGGCCGAATGAATCAAGGATAGCCGTGGGCTGTATTGGGCCAACAAATTTATGTTCTGTGCGTATTTTTTTTATTCAGTGCAATTCTATAATTAAGATTATTCTAAGAAAGTCTTTTGCACTGTTATAGATAGAAAATTGTCAGAAAAATTAAGTTCTAAATTGTGTTTTAGTTTTCTTAGTATAATGGAACCAACGAGAAGTTTTGCTTAGAAAATTAAAGCACAATTAATGTGTATGTAATTTTCATGGCAAGCCTTTAATGATGATGAAGATTTATTAATAAAAATCCATGGATGATTATGGGTCAAATTATGTTCTTTAGGCATTTTGTGCAGTTTTAGTGCATTCATTAAGTTTCAAATTATGTTTTTGCACTGATGAGTTTTAAAGTGCTTATAATTATGCTTAAATCTTCTGAATAAAATGGAGCCAACGGGAAATTTTATTTTGGAAAATTTAATATGACGTGAATGTTGATGTCATTTAAAGGCACCTTTTATGGTCATCACTTTTCAAGTATTATTTCAGTAAAGAAATCTTAATGTTAAAATACTGAGCATTTTTTTTAGTCACTCATTTAAGTTTCTAAACATTAATATTTTATTTGGAAACTTTATTTGAGTGTGATGTTTGTGGTGATGCCATCCTAATGACATTTCTTAATGATGTGATGGGCTGAGGCCACCTCAAGGAGAATGTGATGGTCGCATGGTTCAGTTTTCCGCATCATAATAATATTGCGTCAATACGCCTATTGGGCAAAACTAAAGTTTTTATTTGGTGCATTTCATGTCATTTTATTATGATATGCATTATTGAAATATGCATAAAGACTCAAAAATAATGTTCATGGGGTTATGATCAATCCCCTAAAGAAAGGAATTTTGTTTAGGGGATTCGTTTTCAAAGTACCTGTTGCTGCCAAATATTGTTATTTTGTGAATCCTTATGAAAATTTGTGTCCATATTACCTGGAAAATGTTATGATATCCTGACGATAATATTAATGTCTTTTTGGACTGACTGTAACTTTGAAGTCTACTCTCTCGAAATAACATTTATATTTATATGTTAATTCCAATGTCACCTTCATTGTATGTTGTTTAGAATTTTAATGATAGTTTTGACACTTATTTTTTTAATGTTATTTTCAATGTTCATTAAGTGTCAAAATTTTAAGTTCAAGATGACTACAACAGGTTATGAATCCTTGTGTCCTATGACATAATGGATTACACTTTAATGTTGCTTTATGTTAATGATGGTTAGTAATTTAGCTAATATTCTTGCTGGTCTTTATGTGATTTTATGTTTCTCTAATCAAAATGGAACCAACGAGAAGTTTTGATTAGAGATTTAGTGAGCCAAATTCATAATGGCGATTGATGATATTCTGACCAACATTGATTATTTTTATGTGTCATTTATGAATGAATAAGTTTTTTTTTCTGTTATTTGCCCAATGATAATGCAGATTAGAATAAATTAATCATTTTTTTATTCATCTCATTGCATGGTTAATTCATGCTTGATGTTTTGTTGTGATGTTCATAACGATGTCTTCTGTTTTCATAGTAATGAACATTAATAATGATGCCAACTTCCATTTTGGCATAGACAACCCTTATGTAAATAACTTTTCTGTATGGAGAGTGGAGATCATTCTCTCATGTAAGGAATCTCGCAATGTTTCTCTGCCACTAAGGTTTACAGATTTAATCATGATGTTAAGGCGGACATTGGGAGAGGTCTCAAAATGCATGTGCTATCATGCACATTACTAATGCAATGGGGTTTAAAGTGAAAACTATTGGATTTATTCCACTAGGATTTGGAGATACTTAATTCTTCATCTAATTGATGATGTTTGTTCTTGCTCCCAGTTACTGGAGAAACTTATTTCTAGTTTCTCGAACATATGACATGATTTTCTGTGTTATCAAGTCAACTCCAATTATGTAACGTTAGTTTCGCCCTAGGGTGAGACAAGTTATGTTTTTCATCTGAATGGATCATTTGTAAAGATTATGTGTTATGTTACAATTAAAGATGTAAGAGAAGTGTAAATAATGAGACCTCATCGAAATTGTGGTTTTAGACCACATTTCGAGGGGGAGAATGGAAGTCTCGTTTAATATGAGATATCACGTTCACTTCTCTTACTTAGATCAAAATATGTATGTTAATTCTCCAATTAAAGATAGAACCAACGAGAAGTCTTGGTTGGAGAATGTATGAAAATCATATACTAATGTCAATTATCTAATTAAGATGCAACAAGTCTTATTTAGAAGAATGGATAAAAATTACTCATTTTATTACGTTAATGTGTACTTAATCCCTTATGAGCATTATGAAGCACACATGAATGCTAAAGTGAAGCTTGCTAGTCTAATGACCATCATGATGTAACATGTTGATTATATATATGACCAACGTCATTAATAATCATATGTCGCACTTCACTCAAATGGCAAGCTTGTCAGTATCACGTGGCTCGTGGTTATATTTTTGACTATCGTCATTTATAATCATTTGTCACAATTCATTAGGTTCTTTTCCATCTTCAGCCCAACGGTGTTGTGGTTTAGAACTTAAATGATTATTATCAAGATATTGGATATGTTTTCCATTTTTTCAAATAAAGTGATCATCAGGGAACTGGAGCGTATGAACATGAATCTTAAGGATAACTCCAGTAGATCTTTGTTCATACGCATTAGGAAGTTGAGAAGAAATGCATATTGCAATACTCAATGTTGAGACTTAACAATTTCCGTGTGATTCATAATGTGTGTGAATGATCATCTTAGAGGCTTGTGTGATAATGAGCTCTAATGATGTATGGAACTCAATAGAGTTTCCTCGGTGAGTTGTTTTGACGCTTGTGTTATTATTATAACATCCTCTTGTGTTGACTAAGTTAAGAATGTATGTATGACTTAACCGTAAGGTTTCGTCAAATAGGTGAAGTTAACACAAGGTATGTTGCCCCAAGAAATTCAATTATGAAATAAGAAAGCGTCGGGACACTCATACCATAAAACCAGGGGGAGTAAGTATACTACCTTGAGAAGATGGAATATTTTTGGCGGGCCAAGAATTTTCTGCCTTCCATTTATGACATAAAGAATCTTGGTCATTCCCTATACTTTGTTTGTGTCGAGTTTCGCCAAGATTCCAAAAGTGGTATAAGTTTTATCATGAAGACATACATTGATAGAGTACGAAAGAAAATATTATGTGGTAGTACTCTTATCGCACCTGCTACTAAAGTCAAGGGCAATAAAGATGGACATTTTAGTGTCCAAGGAACCATTATGAACTGATCAGATAATGTCGGTTCCTTATGCTTCAGTTGTCGGAAGCATATGTGTATTCAAGTATGAACATGCCCTTGTTTTGTGATCGGAATAATTGGCAAATATACAAGTAAGTCCAGAAATGAACCACTGGAAAAGCCGAGAAATGTCTTGCAGATATGCAAGAGAATAAAGTTTACATGCTCACTAATAAGAAGTCTAATAACTTCGATATCCTGGGATATTCAGACATTGTTTCTGCGAGATGTGTGGATCTTAAAGTTTCCACGCTATGTTACATCCTCACTCTCGCACATGGAGCTATATCGTGGAAAAGCTCTATAATAACATTGATGGCATTAGAAATAATGCACTTACTTATGTGGCATGCCAAGAGGCTATTGGGCAGGTTGTATGTCAAGAAGTTTTATTCCCGAGTTAAGAGTGATAGACAACATCTCTAAGACACTTACTGCGATTATGAGCACGCAGTTCTCTATGTGAGTAACAACAAGTCAATTGTTATTGCCAAAACCATTGACATAATGTCTCTGTTGTGAAAGATAGAGTCCAGGATCAAACCTATGGTGTTTGATTTATAAAGTTTTGCGATACCGCTTACTAAAGGCTTACCACCCATTTTATGATGATATCTTGCCGACATGGGTTCATAAAGCCTTTTGATCCTGGAAATTAGGACCATCATATAAACCAACTCCCATAAAGTATTATGTTTCCATCTCGAGATAGAATGATGTACTATAGGTACTGAGGTTCAGTGATATCTCATTATCTCATTGGTCATTGTAACACATTACTTTGGTATGTTATTTCTATTAAGAGTGGGCTTATGATGTTTGTTAACCTTACGATCAAGGGGGAGAATGTTGGAATTGATCTCAGGTTGTAATAGACCGAGATAAAAAGAAGGGGAGTCCAATCCCACGTTGGTGCTTTGATCGGGGGCACCCAAACCCAATGTTTTGGTTTCGGTCCCCGGTCCATCAGTTCCCATATAAAAGGAAGAGGTCACGTACCTGTTCAGATAAGAAAAGAAAACACAAACGGGTTAAACTCCCGAGTGCTAACAACCGATCCTAAAAAGAGGGAGCTGATGGGCTGGAAGGCCGACTACCACCGCCGGCCACCGCAAGGTTAGTGCCGGTGGCCATCTCCTACAGCGGCGCTCCTGATGCACGTCCACACCATCTACGTGCTGCTTTTCTCCCGGCCATATCTTCATCGCCGGAGACCCCAAGGTGCAGTCATGGGCTACACAAGGGGCTGCATCGAGCAGCCATGGGATTTCGCCAATCAATGTAAGTTTGTACGTTTCCGCATAATACTGATGTTCTAGTCCGAGATTAAGTCCTAAAGTTGATTAGCCCAAAGCCAATTAACCTAACATAATTAACATACTAATAAAAGAGAGCAACCACGGCTTCTCCTGCACTTGAGAAAGGAAGTGGGCTGGCTAGTCAAGGAGGGAGGGAGCTGTTCGTTTGTGCTACAAAAGACATGGTGAGATAGATGCAGGGGGGAACATGCCCTCGTGTTCATTCGTGCTAAAACCGAGGCTGATTTACCATGCTTACCAACTAAACTTGCCATCCCGAGGACACAAATTACCATGAAAAACGTTCGATATGCCATGGTAAAAAAAATCTGCCACCATATTTATAGTGGAGTCCAAGTTTTTTTTGTTTTGTTTTGTTTGCAGAATCCGCTAGCGTTTGTCTGCAGCAATTTGACACGTACTACGTCGTTGGTAACACAGGCCACCTCTGTAACTGGGTAGCGAACTCCTCACACAGACAAACAGTGTTCGAGAGCTGCTTTCCATTTACCAAGAAAGATCATTGTCACACAAAACTGTCTCGAGCTCAAACGCACCGATATTATGAACAGCTTAATAGAACAAGATAGTACACAAATTCAGAACTTATTTTGACAACAAACCTTGTTTAATGTTCTACATACCACTTTAGTGGACTGGAATACAGGCTACCCAAAACAGATAGACAACAAGGCTAACAACAACTTTCTCCTACAACTATTTTCAATTTTTTTAGTGTAATAAATGTTTTATACAAGTCGCGCAGCAGCTAAACATTGCTTCGCCACATGGTCTTTCCATGCCATCTTTCCCAGTACTGCTAATGCGGATAGCGCTTCGTCGCCTGCCAAATGCCTCCATTCTGTTGCAGCAAATACAGAAAAGGCCTGCGATATATTACCGATCAGTCCGGATCATTAACGGTACGCAATGTCTGTATCTTCCGTGAAGGAAATACAGAGGCACAAAGAAAGTCGTTCCTGATGATCGAACAAACAAGAGTATAGTCAATGAAGCTGTGGGAGCCATTTTTTACCAGGCGCTGCAGGGGAAATGTCAACTGGCGGCGGAGGATTCCTGGGTCACTTCCGTCGTGGCCTCTGCGGCCGAGCTGCTGGTCTCCGCGGCCTGGTTCTGGCTGCTCTGCGCCTCGGGTGCTGGCTGCTGCTGTTGATCTTCAGCGAGGCCCAGAACCACCAAGCTAGACCTGCCACCAAAAAGGCATGGGCTCGGGTCAGATCCAGCGCCACGCGTTTGAAATGGTATAGCACTTGAGCTCGTATGAATAGAGCAAGGCCACAAACCTTGGGAGAGTCGATCGCACGTTTGGCTGGCTGGCATGCTCGACCAAGGGCGCCTTCAGTACAGGGTTCTTATTCAGGGCGTTTTCGAGTTGTGGAGCTGGTAACTGACAAACCGAGTGTGATGTTACGGACAAGTCTTGATACATGACAGTCTTTTTCTATTTTTGAACAGGAATAATTATGAAATCTGGTGCAGGCTTATGAGGAAAGTAAATATCAATCAGCAGTTTAACCTTCAACTATTAGGACGTTACCATTTTTGTTTCTGGAACTAAATTATTAGATAAAAAAAGAGTTGTTTGTGGCACTCGCTAAAATTTTAGTATACATTATCAACACAAGATGCACTCTTTACTAAAATTTTAGTACCTCTTGTACGTAAATGAAAAAAGAACAGCTAACACTTGATGCACATCCTAGAAACTTTTCTTGCATAAGAAAGAACACATGTAGGTGTATCGGGAGAAGAGAAGTGAACAAACCTGCAGTAACACACCATAGGACTGAGGCTTTGTCAGGATAGCACACTTCAGGAATCCTACCCATAACTTCGGATATTTCCATATCTACCATGACAAAATGATGACTGAAGCGTCAGAAATGAAAAAAAAACCATTGTAGCTGAATTCATGCCCCGCACAAAAATGAGCACCTGCTTGCTAACAAGGCGTGACATGATCTCCATCACAAAATCCACCTGAAAGGAAGTCTCACTGTCGGGTTACAATATAACGGGTAACAAATCAGCAAAACTGGGAGCTGTTGACTTGAGCAAAACTGAGAACTGTTGACTTCAGCATGATAATAATGCATAAACCACATCAAGATCATCCATATCCACATATATACTTCGTGCCAGGGAAGTCTCTCGCATGCTAGATTAGAGCATGAGGTACATAAGCCATATTTCTGACACAAAATGGGTTCACACAATTGGCTTACCAAGGCAGGAAATGCACTTATCGCTTGCATAACAGTTCGCATGAACAGCAAAGGTAGGGGAATCTGTTCAACCTGTGGAAACACAAAGGATTTGAGGAAAGAGCCAACAGATTATCGTATCATAAGGCACATAGCCACATACAATGGAAAATGTGATAATATCCAGAAATAGATACCAGTTGGTTTAGTGCTTTTGCCAAAACTTGCTGAGTGAATGTTGTCCTTTGCTCAAAGCAGGCAGCACATGCATCCATGACCTACAGAAAATTAATATAAATTATCATTCCGTCAGTGTAACGGATTAACTCGCCAAGTGATGTGCATTTTAACAAATGGAGAAGTGGAAAACTAACAGACCTTTTTCAGTGGTATTCCTTCTTTTTCAGGATCTATTACATGAATCGCAATCAAAATTTCTGATGGGTCAAGAATAGGGCCATGTTGTGGTGATCCCTGCAGTAGGTAGGAAGTTATGCTGCATGATTAACATTGCATAGAAGAGGAAAGACCTTAAAACAAACAAAAGGCGAAGCATATTAAAGTGACTTGAGAAATAGAAGTCCAAGAGTGAGCTAAATAAGTTTTCCAAGAAAACCTTGAAGGTACGAAGTTTTACATGTATTTCTAACTTACAATTGATGAACCAGCATAATGTTTCAAATCATAGCCAAGGAAAAAAAAAGTAGAGAAAAAACTAACCTGCAGGATTCGAGAAAGGGCAACTTGAAACTTATCCACCGGAAGATTAACAATATTGGGAAACACAGACAGAATCTGAAAAAAGGACAAAACGAAGAATAACTAACATGAAACTACATACAAAACATAAGTTATACCTTGGCAGCAATGCCTACAGAATACATGTGGCATCTCGACTACAATGCTTAAATTTTTGCTCCACCAATAAACCAAGTCAGTTACTGTCAAGGTCCACAACCACTGGTTCGAGAAATAAATCTAATACCAACTGGAGCATGAGTTTTCTTTCAAAACATTAACCATCGCCCACAACATGTTGCCGTTTCAACTTGAATTGAATATAACGTGAGCATTTCAGCTATCATGTGCAGACTTATTACGTCAGCTATTCATTAAGTATAACCACCATATACATTCTATAGTACAAAAAGGTAGACATACAGTACATACTGCTAATTATTTTTTATATCTTAAATGTTCTAAGAATGTAAAAAGAGAAAACCTCATCTTTTGGCAGATGAGCCATGACTGGGAAAAGGAACTCAGTATCCTGCAAAATGAAGACAATGCTTTGTAAATTAGAATCACATAATCTGATCATATAAATGTCAGCAAGAACTTGAAGCTTAACTCGGATACAGAGAAATAGATAACCTTAGTTTTTGAATATAAGTTCTTTATGGAAGAAATCAGATCTTGAGAGGGCACTGCTACATCAGTGAGAGTCTGTAAAACCTGCATGACAATGTAATATCTTGGATTATACAAATGCATTCAAATGAAAGAAATTCAATGATCAAGTTATATTTTCATGAAACCTCTTTCCCAAACATGTAATGTAGAACTTTGATCAATAGAAGACATCATATCTTAATAGGCAAAGAAAAACACAACTTGCACCTGCATGAGTAGGTCCCGACAGTCAGCTGGTGGATCTGAGATGATACCAAGAAGTTCAGGAGAGGAACGTATCGTGCGAATCAGAATGGGTACTTGTCTGTGAACTGCCTGGAAAACATAGAATTTATGTTATAGAAAACGAGCCATGGCAGATTGAATAAGATCTAATGGCATCACAGAGAATGTCGGATGCAAGACCTGTTTGGCAGCCTGTGGAAGACTGCCATATATTTCAAATACACGCCGGAGAAGGGAGTGCTTCTGCAGTAAGATACAAACCATATGCTGTTAGTAGAATTCACATAGTCAGACAAAGGGTTACAAAGGAGAACTACTGACCTTGGTACACAGAGCAAAATACAGCGACATCAAAGTTAGAGCATCTGCTACCGAGGATACATTTTCTAAACCACCATCCTTCAAAAACAGAAAGTCAACCAAATTTTGCTATGAAAGGAACAGAAACAATGAGAGTTATGATGCTAAGAGTACATCCCAAGCCAATATATTATTAAGACACCTGCATATCCTACTAATAATGTTTGCACCTCTTTTCATTTACAGCAGTACACTTAGGGATGCAAACTTGGAACCTTGAGGGTACCCTCCGACCCTCCTTAGTTCAACAAAGTGAACTAAACTTTCAGAATTCACACTACTTTTGAAATTTTAGTTCATTTGGTTGAACTAAGTAGGGTCAGAGGCTACCCTAAAGGTTCCAAATTTGCATGCCTAAAGTACACTGGTTTATCAATGTTTTCTCTGTTTTCAACAGTTTTTCTTGAGATTATTTATAAACTTTATAATGATATACAACAGAATCCAATTTAAGAATCATCTAAATTCATGGTTAGTTCAGATAGCAGCAAAGGAATATGTGAAAGAAATTAGAGCAGGAAGCAAACCTGGTGAACCTCGGGTGTGCCCATTTCAGCAGCTGATGCAGATTCAGCTGCTGGAATCACTTCCAGGACTGAATTAAGTTTTTCATTTGCAAAATCTTCAATCCTTTTGGAAATGCTTGCCATTGGAAATAGTTTATTTGCTACCTGTTATTACCGAATGACAAATGAAGTGAACAAAATCACATATGTGCACCTTTCTTACAAGCAGGAAGGATTAAGGGATTACCAAACGTATTGCCTTCATGCGGACCTCATCTATACGATTGATTGAACTCTGCAAGAAACACTGCTACTTAGTGACATAAGAAAACAGGGAATGGCACTAAAGACTATACTTGAAGCAGAAAATTTGTACTAATCATAAAAACAAACCAGTGTGGAAGTTTTAGGCACTGCAATTACATGCTCAGAGTTTAATCTAAAGCTCATCTAAGTGAAAGGGAAATATAAACGATTGACCATTTCTTACATTTTAGTGTTCAACCATGCTCGAAAGAAGCGATTAAGATTGACTTAGTGCTTCACAATGCTACTAAACATGCAAAAGAAAATGGAACTGAAATCCATGATATTTTTGCTATTATTTACACTGTACCACCAAATCAGAAGTCAGAACAGATGTCCCAGACGTGCGCTTGTCAGTTAGCGACCAATCACTCAATCAGACAGGAGCAATTTTAACATGGTCCCTCTTACCTTCTCTTTTCACATGGGAGGTAAGAAGGTAAGAGTTACTTAATGAAATCAACGGCCCAGATCTATTATATACTCCTACCTCTCATGTGAAAAGAGGAGGTAAGAGGGACCATGTTAAAACTGCTCAACAGACGGATGATATTAATAGAGCTATATGGCTAAGAAAGCATATCCCACATATATGTTAAAATATTTATCAGTATTATATTAGGGTATCCATACAGCACCTGCAAAGCAATGTCCAGACATCTGTCCCGGTTTGGAGGTCTTAACATGATAAGGTTCCAGACAGCACTTAGACCTTGAGTTACCCTGTCACCACTCTGAAGATCCTTGTCCTGCTTCTCATTATTTCCAGGAGAACATAAACCCTCTAGCAGTTTTAATACACCTTCTGGTAGGTATGGCATCTCACAAAGCAATTTGCCAAGTGATCTATCTGAAGCCGGAAACATATCACGAAGATTTTCAGCCTAGGCAAAAAGGAAAATGGTTGGCCATGATACAAACAAAAGGTAGCTGTGTCAAAGTTACCAAAGTTTTAAGGAGACATACTATTGTCAGAACAAATGATTCATAAACTGATGTTGCAGTTCTAGATGAAAGGAAGTCCTGATCCTGTTCTGCCTCACGATATAACCTGTTCAGGATGCCCAGTGTCAACTCGTGTCCCTGCTCAAGGAAAGATGAGTTAGAAATCACTGGAGGAGGCATATCGAGTGAAACCATGTAAGTAGCCACATAAACAAACTAGGAAAGTTGCACCAAACATAAAATGGCAAACATTATCATATAAGATATAATAACAATTTCTACCAGTCTGTCGAATCTTGCTACATGAAATCAAGAACACATGCATAACAAGCCAACAATATATAGATGAACAAGAATGGTAACATGCTTATTCACTAGTTCACTTATTCAATCACTGGGTCATTGGTTGAAAAACAGATCATAGACATGGTACAAATCTAGAAAAGTACAAATCATTGCAAGTGATAATGAAAAATATATTTATTTTCGTTTTCATTTGGCAGACGTGTTCTGGGGATTTGTTTTTCTTCTTTTGTAATTCTACTGGTACTTTGTTGCGTCTGATTCTCTGCTGTCAGACAGGGTATCTATTGGCGGCTCCTAGGACAAGTATTCTCTGCAAGTACTTGCCAGTAATAAACTTGACTGGATATACATATCAGGTGGCTGAACCTAATTCCCACCTTAGTTCAGACACCTAAGTAGGACTAAGCTCTGATTTGGGCTTTTTTGGGATTAAATCACTAGTCATCCAGTTCTTTCCTGGTTCATAACTAAATAACTAAGATAACAGTTACAGAAAACCATTTATGCGAGTCTTACCTCCTTATTTACATAGTCAGATAGTACATGCTTTTTGAGAAGCTCCCACGGGTCCAACTCCAAAGGAAACTGCATGAGAAAATACCGTAAAATAGAGAGAGCATGTCAATAGTACAGTCTACAAAAAACTAGAGCAAAACTAACAGTTCAGTGTTTCTAGGGAAACTGATTTGAAATTTCTAAATAGCCAAAAAGTGGTGCACACAAATACGATTAAGCAAAGTTCAAGGCAAAGAATGGTACTCGATGAGAGGAATGGTGATCAATACCTCAACACTCAGGTGAGAAAGCAACGGAAGACGAGCTTTCGAACCACCAGACTCTACTTGCTTATCTCTCTCAAGAATACGCAGAAATGCTTCTTTTTGAAGGAGATCTTTAGCCTCATCGGTCAGATCGACATTAGTCACAACCAATTTTGGAAGAACATACTGTGAAGTAGGGGCATTCAAAGATGAAAACTGTGACTGGCTTCCGTCAATAGTAGAGGAGCTTGGACTGCGAGTTTCTGAACATTGAGCCAAACTGATACCAACTGAAGAATTGTCAGCTGGCAAAGGAGTAACAAAACTGCCAGAATGTTCTTGGGTTCCCTGAGGTTCTGTAGAAGCATGGGAAGTTTCTGATGATTCCTGAATCTCCATCGATAATCCAGTGGCATCTGCAGTGGGCACTTTAGCCTCTACTGTTTCTATATCTAGTGGAACTGCTGAACTAATGTCCTCCTCCTTCGGTGTTTTTAATGCAGAAGGAACAGGAGAACTGGCAAGAACTGGTATGATCTCACCAGCAGCAGATGTCACCAGAGCAGTATCCTTAGCTGGAGGTGCTTCAGCTTGATCAGTTTCACTTATTGTCTGCAATGGAGGATTCGATAAACAAAATGAAACAAGAAAATCTAACAAAATAAGCAGGGACAGCTAGAGAAACTACCTTCCACAGAGCCTCTAACATAGGAAAGCGACCTGAAAGAATATTCCGACTAGGAGCAACAGAGGACTGGCTAGTTGAAGGATGTTGTCGTTGATCTACTTCAGGACCAGAAACTGGCAGGTGTTGCATGTTAACCATTACAACCTCTGCTAATAAGTCAGCAGCGATACTGGATGACAGGATTTGTAGTGATCCAGCAGCTCTGTCGCCTTGCGCAGCTAATGCAGCAAACATACCAATTAATTGATATACAGCTTCAGAATTCTCAGTTCTTGCAAGGGTGGGTTGATTGGATGATGAATCAACAGAGGCTGCTTCAGTATTTCTCTTGTTTGCCTCTTCACTATGTTCCTGAGAATCATGTGATTGTTTGACCCTTTTACTGGAATGACCATCATCTTCTAGAATATTATTCATGTCATCAGCCAGACTCCGCTTGTTACTGTTGTCAGTGCTTGTTTCCTGCCATAGAAATATAGTTTTTAGTTATTTTGAAACACTTATAGATTGAATCAATGTGGGTGGGTGGGGGGCTCATTGCAAAGGTTTGAATTTGCAGAAGAGATATAATTTAGATATAGAGGTACATACTGTCAGAGGCAACGACTCGGCCCTGTTGGACGTGTCTCCAGCACTCCTACCAGCATTTGAATCATTTGCAGCTATTGAATCTCCCTGGTTTATAATATTTTGAGCTTCCAATAGACGAGCTCGCCACTGAAAAATATAACTTCAAATTAGTAAGAATGCACCTAGAGCGGATTCTTAAAATGTAAGCATGAAGTGAGACATGTCATATACTACTGAAAAAAGCATATGCATACCAAGAAAAGTTCCTTGACAAAACAGATATTATTTACATAGCATCTTAAAATTTACTGCAAGAAGGTAAAAGAAGTACCGGCTCAGCACTTGAATGTGTACATTTCAGGCATGCATCAATGGCACTCTTCAAAGCATGGAATGCACCTGGAACTTGCACTTTGATAATGGTATTTGCTGGGTCCAAAGAAAGTAAAACTGGCAGTATGCGTCCATAAAAGGAAGGCCTTCTTTGAGCAATAGCCGAGAGACTGGGAGAAGTTGATATTAGAAGATGAGGTAAGAAACACTATCAGAACATATACAGATGCTAATGTAAGGGACTATAACCTGAAAATTTTCTACAAACAGAATGAGGAAATGACACGGCACCATCTTTCAGGAAATTTATTTGCTCGAAAGATGATACAAACCGCACATGCACAATAAAAATATAATGGCCAACCTAGTAACGAAGACAATGATCATCGAAGTGCTGAGTAATCTTATTTTAGGAGACTTAAGTTGTTCTAGCAACAGTCCCAGGCTCTGGCTGGCTTCCATGGCTAGGTCACCAACATTAAGCAGAGGGTGACCTCCCCTTAACCATGCTATATTGAATCCCATATCTGCAAAGGGCTGACAGTTTATAATGCCGGAAATCCAAATTTAAAACAGGCCATTTGTATAAAGTAGTAGAGCACATGTTCTACCTTCTGTAGCTTGGGTTGGTGGATCAGATGTGATATTAGGATCCGGGGTGTGCATAAGAACTGTTTTCTCAACAAACTTAACAGCCAGCAACCTGACTCCTTCATTGCTGGTAGGCTGACATGGAGATGCCACAAATGAAAGAAACTGTAAGTCGAGATGATGCAATTAACTGGATGCAAAGAGTATAATGGCTTACCTGGAATGCCATGAGCGACACCGCTGATTTAAGCTTGAGCATCCATTCCCATGACGATTTGAGTGAATCGTCAATCCCACCACTTGAGAACAAACCCTGGATTTAGGACCAGCAAACAGCAACATGAGCCAATGTCCACACACAGGCAACTCTTATAGGTGCTGCTGTTAAGAGTTACCTGGATAACGAGCTCTTGCAGTACTTTGGCAAATAAGTCTGTTCCTGTTTTAACAGCCTGTCTTGCGACCGCCGGCGTCTCATCATTCAAAAGATCCAGCAGGCTGGGCATCATGTCGGGTATATACACCATGTGCTTTGACCCAATCTCACCAATCATCCTATGTCAGGTGGACGAGTTGGATTAAACATAAGTCCAAGATATGAGCATATTTCAGTACGTGTTAAAAGGAAAATCAGCTAATATCATGACAGAAAGCATTCAGCTGCCATTCCACCACATGAAACCTTAGCATTTGGTACTAGTATAAATTGCACATTTGAGTAATCGGCCACTGCAACGTATAGAACTCCAGAACCCTTATAACAGAAACTACACATTTGGTTAACTTCACTGCTACTTTTGTTGCTGAATTCACTGTCAATTTAAGTTATCTCGAATCGAATTGGCAGGAGGCAGTAGGGTTAAGTGGCGGACGAAACTGACTAGCGGAGCAGAACACTGAAGTGCCCCGACGGAATGGCCGGATAAGAGGAGCGGGAGAACTCACTCGATGACGACCTTGCGCACGGGGCCGGCCTCGTCGGCGCGGAGCTCGGCGAGGCGGGGGACGAGCTCGTGGAGCGGCAGCCGGCGGAGCCCGCGCACCTGCAGGAGGCGCGGGCCCATGTCCCCGGCAGAAGCGTCCGGCTGGGGGAGGCCGTGCGGAGGGAAGGCCGGCGGGAGGGCTACCGCCATCGGACGGACGGTCGGAACCCTAGCTCCGGCGATCCCCGGCGACGCGCGTCCTGGGAGTAGTGGTTTCTCCCCCACTTAAAACCTTTTTCTCTTTCTTACTTAAATTAAAAAAAATGAGGGGTAAGGCCTGAACTTTATTGGTCGAAAACCACAGAAGGTGGGATGATGTTTACATCATGTGGCTGGCCAAACCACACATGACGCCCAGGAGCTAGATTTAGAGCAAATCTGACTAATCTATGAGCTTCTACATTACTACTTCGACCCTTAAAAATAAAGTTACATGAAAAAGCGAAAGATCTAGCTTTAATCTCACTGGTGATCGCACCATGCTTGCCTCGACTCCCTTGGTTTATTTCTCTGACCACTTGTTTGGCATCGGATGCTATGACGAACTAATTGATGAGCAAATCTTCCACGACACACAGTGCTTCCCTGCATGCAATCGACTTCATAATAACTGGGTCGTCCACGCCTTGTATGCCCAGAGCTGAACTGCCCAAAAAATTACCCTCCTGGTCTCTGCACACTACGGCTACTGCCCCCTTAGTGCCCGATCTGACTGTTGCATCTACATGGATTTTAGCATACCCAGCCGGAGGTGCATGAGGCCGCGTTGCTCGAGGCCGAGCCACCGCAAAGTTTGAATTAGTAGCTGGTTTCGTTTCCTTAATTAACTTTAACTCCTTGGTGTATCTTGTGACAAAAGAATGCACCGAATGTGGGCTCTGAAAGATACCTTCATGAATAGCCTTTCTTCTTGCTGACCAAACAACCCACAATGTTACTGCTAGCTTCACAAAATACTCATGTGAGAAGCATTCCATCTGAGAAAACAACCATTGTTTGGCGTTTGGTTCCGAACTTGCCACTAGGGACTGTCCAATTTCATCTTCTACAAGGGCCCATGTGCATCGAGAGGTGGTGCACTCTAGGAGTGAGTGGCGCCATGAGTCTAGTGCACCGCATAATCCACAGCCTGATGAGGTTGACATGTGACGATGCGACCGGACATCTTCCGTCGGCAGAGAGAGCTTGGATAATCGCCAAAGGAACATCCGTACTTTTGCTGGAACATGTGTCTTCCATAATGTCTTCCATGATTTCTCCTCTTGAGACCCAGTTGAAGGGCCAGCTGAGTTCTCAAGCCATGCCTCCCTTCGCTGTCTGGTCGCCACGAGCATATTATACGCTGATCTCACCATAAACTGACCATGCTTCTCAAAATGCCAGCACCAAAAGTCCGAGATGTTCCTGGTGCATAATGGGATACCAGCAATAATGTTTGCATCAAAAGGCAGAAACACTTCCCTCACATGTTGCATGTTCCAAGTTGCCGTGGTTGGGTCGATCAGTTCTGAGACGTACAATGGTGGTTTAGGTGTCAATCACCCATATGGACGTAGCATCTCGTCCCTAGGCAGCCAATTTTCAGTCCAAATCCTAGTTGTCTCTCCATTACCAATTCTTCTTATTAAGCCTTGCTTGAGCGTGTCCCGCCCCTCAATGATTGCTCTCCATATTTGACTCGGATGAGTGCCCAATGTGGCCTCTAGAATTGAAGTGGTTGGAAAGTAGACACTTTTTAAGATGCGAGCACTAAGGTATTCCGGATTTTGCAATAATCGCCATGCTTGCCTGGCCAACAAGGCCAGGTTAAAAAGCTCAATGTCCTTGAACCCTAATCCCCCCATGGCTTTTGGCTGTGTCATCTCCTTCCAGGACACCCAATGTGGCTTGCGCTGGCCATTCTTGCTCCCCCACCAAAATTTCCTTATAAGCATGTTGAGGTGTTCACACAAACCTCTAGGCAATTTAAAGCATGACATGGAGTAGACAGGTATAGCTTGCGCTGCCGCCTTGACCAATACTTCTTTACCTACTTTAGACAGGGTGCTCTCAATCCATCCTTGGATCTTGCTCCAAAGCCTGTCCTTCAAGTATTTGAAAGCACCGTTCCTCGAGGATCCAATATCAGAAGGCATGCCCAAGTACTTTTCATTCAACGTTTCATTAGGTACATTTAAGACCTCTTTTATCTCCTGTCGAATGGCATCTGGAACTCCCTTGCTGAAAAAGATTGAGGTCTTTCCAAAATTTATTCGCTGACCCGAAGCTTGACAATAAATATCCAGCACCTGGTTTACCTCATTTGCTCCCACACTATTTGCCTTAAAGAACAACAGGCTATCATCTGCGAATAATAAATGGCTCACTAGTGGCGCCAAGGGTGCCACTTGTAGTCCACTTAAGTTTGATGACTCACTCTTTGATTTTAGGAGGCACGAAAGGCCCTCTGCTGCCAATAAGAACAAGTATGGTGAAATAGGATCCCCTTGCCGGATTCCACGAGATGGCTTAAACTCCTTGAGTTTCTTCCCATTCAGCATGACAGAAAAGCTCACTGAACTCACCAGATTCGTGACAATATCCACCCATTTAACTGTGAAGCCCAGCTTTAACATGATAGCACGCAGGTAAGCCCACTCAACCCTGTCATATGCCTTCATCATATCAAGTTTCAAAGCACCAGATTGATGTTTCTTTGCTTTGTTACGTTTCATGAAGTGCAGACATTCATAAGTTGTAATTATATTGCCCATGATGAGCCTGCCTGGGACAAAAGCGGACTGCTCTTCTGAAATTATCTCTGGTAGCACTAGCTTCAACCTATTAGAGATCACCTTCGATGCTATTTTGTATAGGACATTGCACAAGCTTATAGGACGAAATTGTGGCAGAAGGGTGGGATTCCTTACCTTTGGGATAAGAACCAGTACTGTTTGGTTTATGCTTTCAGCTGTCTCTGAACCATCCACAATACTCAGAACCACCTTCGTAACCTCGGCTCCACATATGTCCCAGTGGCGTTGGAAGAAATGTGCAGGGAAGCCATCCGGACCCGATGCTTTGATTGGGAACATCTGAAACATCACCGTCTTCACCTCCTGCTGGCTATAGGGTGCGTTAAGCATGTCATCCATCACATTAGTGACTTTCGTTGGGACGGTCTGCAACACCTGTTCCATGTTTTGCACCCCTCGGATGTGTAAAGATCCTTGTAAAAGGAATTTGTCATGTTTTCCATCTCCCATGTATCCTCTGTCAACTGTCCGTCTGGGCGATGCAAAGCCTTAATTTGGTTCTTTCTCCTTCGTCGACTAACCCGTAGATGAAAGAAGTACGTGTTTTTGTCTCCGTGGGCTAGCCATTCCAGCCGCGCCCTCTGCCTCCAAAGGATCTCCTCACGATGGTAAAGTTCCACTAAACGATCGCAGATCTTGGTCTCCATGTGATTCTGATCTGTTCTGATCGGGGACTGATGCAACCGATCAAGTTCAAGCTTCAGGCGTTGGATCTCAGTACGCACACTTCCAAAATGCTCTTTATCCCATATGGTTAGCTCATCAGCCAATCGCTGGAGTTTTGCATGCAGGGTGTCGACAGAATCTCCCACCGATGCTGTCCACCTATCTCCAACCAGCTCACTCAACGCAGAATCCTGTTTCGACATTAATTCATATCTACAGCTTCATGGGGCCCGCTTGCATGGCACATGCACATCGATCTTCAGCTTGATAGGAAGGTGATCTGAGGAGGCAGCTGTTCTATGGATTAGCTCGGCTCCAGGGAACGCCAGCGACCACGCCGAGTTTACAACACACCGATTCAACCGCACCCTGGTGAAAGTGCCTCCGGCCACTTTTTTCTCAAAAGTCCAGTTTGTTCCTCAGAAACCAATATCCGTCAGACCACATGTATCAAGGGCATCCCTAAACGCATCCATTTGTGCTTGGTTGCGGTTCCCAACACCATCATGTTCATGTGCATGCAAGACTTCATTGAAATCTCCTATTACAGCCCATGGAAGGTTACTTATTCCAACTATACCCCTCAACATGTTCTAGGTTTTGTATCTTTCAGGGACTTAGGCTTCTCCATATATAAAAGTAACTCTGCATTCAGCCCCAACAAAATCATCCACAATTTCATCAATATGATACTCAGAATAACCAATAACTTCTAGCTTTATTGAATCATTCCAAAAAATTCCAAGACATCCACTTCTACCTCTGCTACTAACAACATAGCTTTTATTAAAACCAAAAGAACCAGCTAAATTATCCACACGGGAGCCCTATATTTGGGTTTCAAGGATACAAACTATAGAGGGGGCATACTGCCTCATGAGGTCATGAAGCTCATGAACTGTCGCGGGTTTGCCTGCCCCGCGACGGTTCCAACATAACAGACTCATTGCGCTAGGCGCGACTCCCCGTGGGAGCCCGCCAAACGCACATCATTATCAATGTTCTAAACTAGGTTCTTCACCATGGATGTCACTGGTGGTTAGAGCCGTCTTGGTCCTCTTTGGTTCTTGCTTCGATGGGGAGCTAGTCACAGGCCCTGGTGGCGGCAAAAGTAGCTGGTTACTTGCCAATGTGTCTGATGTTGAGCTTGTCACCCTTGCACCCCTTTTCCTGTTATTTTCTGCTTCATCCATAGAGACATCTCCTGCGAGATCTTCATGTTCATGCCCCTGCTAGTCCTGTTGATTCCTCTATGCATCTCCACGTCCACGTCCCCTTCCGCGGCCCTGACAGCCGCGTCCTCTTCCTTCTCTTGGCCCACGTCCTAGGCCTCTGAACCATGACACCCTCAGATTTTTGAACACCAAGGCTTGGGGTGGATGAACCCCATCAACATGTTCCTTGAATTGGTGTCCCAGATGGCCACACACGGCACACCAGTCTGGCAGTCGTTCATATTTAACCAAGAAGATCTTCCTTTTGCCATCCTTCACCACAGAGACCGCGTTTTTGAGTGGCTTATGAACATTTATCTTCACCCTGACACGTACAAAATTTCCTTCAAAATCTTGCGATTTGGGTTCAGCATATATGAGTTCCCCAATCTTTCCAGCCAGAGCTTTCACCATCAGGCAAATCATGTATTTGGACCCAGATATCTAGCATGTCAAGGTTAACCTCAAAAGCTTTTGTAAATCCATCATACTCCACCATCACCACAGCATTGCCCTTGAAGGTCCATGGCCCCTCGGCCATGACATGCTCCCAATCACCCAAGCACGAGAACTACATTGTGTATAGATTCTCTCGAGCAGTCGGATTTTTACCTCCCAGGCCAGATCCCATGCAGCCCTCATATTGTGGAAAAACCAGTACTGGTTGTACTCTTTCGGTGTATGAACCCTTGCCACTGCCATCCACCTGACGGCTGCATCCGATGGAATCTGTTGCTCTTCAAAGACCACGTCCTCTAAGTCATCTTCTGTTAGGCCCAGATTCTTCATCATCTCCTCAACATCATCTGTTCCCGAGCCCGCGCCTAAAACCGAACTCGCCATCACTGCAGAACCCTAGTCGATTGTGACGCCCCCGGTTTAATCGTACACTAATCATGCACGCAAATGTGTACGATCAAGATCAGGGACTCACGGGAAGATATCACAACACAACTCTACAAATAAATTAAGTCATACAAGCATCATAATACAAGCCAGGGGCCTCGAGGGCTCGAATACAAGTGCTCGATCATAGACGAGTCAGCGGAAGCAACCATATCTGAGTACAGACATAAGTTAAACAAGTTGCCCTAAGATGGCTAGCACAAACTGAGATACAGATCGAAAGAGGCGCAGGCCTCCTGCCTGGGATACTCCTAACTACTCCTGGTCGTCGTCGTCAGCCTGCACGTAGTAGTAGGCACCTCCAACGTAGTAGTCGTCGTCGACGCTGGCTCCTGGCTCCTGGACTCCAGCATCTGGTTGCGACAACCAGAAAGAAAGGAAAGGGGAAAAAGGGGGGGGAAAGCAACCGTGAGTACTCATCCAAAGTACTCGCAAGCAAGGAACTACACTACATATGCATGGGTATATGTGTAAGGAGGCCATATCAGTGGACTGAACTGCAGAATGCCAGAATAAGAGGGGGATAGCTAATCCTGTCGAAGACTACGCTTCTGGCAGCCTCCGTCTTGCAGCATGTAGAAGAGAGTAGATTGAAGTCCTCCAAGTAGCATCTCCAAGTAGCATATCCAGGTAGCATCTCCAGTAGCATCGCATAGCATAATCCTACCCGGCGATCCTCTCCTCGTCGCCCTGTAGAAAAGCGATCACCGGGTTGTCTGTGGAACTTGGAAGGGTGTGTTTTATTAAGTATCCGGTTCTAGTTGTCATAAGGTCAAGGTACAACTCCAAGTCGTCCTGTTACCGAAGATCACAGCTATTCGAATAGATTAACTTCCCTGCAGGGGTGCACCACATAACCCAACACGCTTGATCCCATTTGGCCGGACACACTTTCCTGGGTCATGCCCGGCCGCGGAAGATCAACACGTCGCAGCCCCACCTAGGCAAAACAGAGAGGCCAGCACACCGGTCTAAACCTAAGCGCACAGGGGTCTGGGCCCATCGCCCATAGCACACCTGCACGTTGCGTACGCGGCCGAAAGCAGACCTAGCCTAGTGGCGTTCCAGTCCAATTCGGCGCGCGCCGCTCCGTCGCTGACGTCTGAAGTGCTTCGGCTGATACCACGACGTCGGGATACCCATAACTACTCCCGCGTAGATGGTTAGTGCGTATAGGCTCGTAGCCAGACTCAGATCAAATACCAAGATCTCGTTAAGCGTGTTAAGTATCCGCGAATGCCGAACAAGGCCAGGCCCACCTGTCTCCTAGGTGGTCTCAACCTGCCCTGCCGCTCCGCCACAAAGTAACAGTCGGGGGCCGTCGGGAACCTAGGCCCACCTCTACCGGGATGGAGCCACCTGTCCTTTCAGCCCCCAACTCCGAACAGTATCACAGGTAATGCAACAGTGTAAAGTATATAGTATATGCCCGTGATCACCTCCCGAAGTGATCACAGCCCAGTAGTATAGCATGGCAGACGGACAAGAGTGTAGGGCCACTGATGGAACACTAGCATCCTATACTAAGCATTTAGGATTGCGGGTAAGGTATCAATGACTGTAGCAGCAATGACAGGCTATGCATCAGAATAGGATTAACGGAAAGCAGTAACATGCTACACTACTCTAATGCAAGCAGTATAGAGAAGAGTAGGCGATATTTGGTGATCAAAGGGGGGGCTTGCCTGGTTGCTCTGGCAAGAGAGAGGGGTCGTCAACTCCGTAGTCGAACTGGTCAGCAGCAGCGTCGGTCTCGTAGTCTACCGGAGAGAAGAGGGGGAAGAAATAATGAATACGGAGCAAACAAAGCACCACAAAATATATCAAGGCAATACGCGGTGTTCGGTGTGCCCTAACGCGGTAGTAGGTGATACCGGTGAAGGGGGGAAACATCCGGGAAAGTATTCCCGGTGTTTCGTGTTTTCGGGCAGAGGAGCCGGAGGGGGAAAGTTGCGAGTTCGATAGGTTAGGGGTGTGTGGCGGACGAACGGACTGCGTATCCGGATTTGTCTCGTCGTTCTGAGCAACTTTCATGTTGAAAATATTTTAATCCGAGTTACGGATTAAAAGATATGATTTTCTAAAGATTTTATTAATTTTTAGAATTTATTTAACTATTTAATTCTAACATTATCCAGAATAGTGTATGCTGACGTCATGTCAGCATGACGTCAGCAGTCAACAGGGAGTTGACTGGGTCAATCTGACGTGTGGGTCCCGCATGTCATACACTGTTTTAGTTAACTAACAGTTAATTAGGTTAATTAGTGATTAGGTTAACCTAATTATAATTAATTAACTTAATTAATTCCTTAATTAATTAATTAATTAATTAATTTTATGATTATTATTATTTATTTATTTATTTTGATATTCTCTTTTTTTTAACGTTTTGGGGCCGTGGGGCCCATCTGTCATAGGCCCCAGGGGCCTTGGCAGGTTTGGTCCAGCGGGTGCGGGCGCACCCGAGCGAGCACTCGCCCGCAGGGCGGGACGAGGCCGCCGGGGCACGGGGCCATGGGGCACCGGCCGGAGCAGGATGCGGTGGTGGTTCGTGGCCACGGCGAGGCCACGGAGGGGCGCAAGGCGCCGGCCGGCGACAGGGGGCATGGCCAGGGCCGCAAGTACGCGGCCAGAGAGCAGCTCGGGATGGCCGGAGCGGCAGCGGGAGGCGGCTAAGCGGCACCGGACGCGGCCAGAGGTGGGAACCGGACCGGGCGACGGCGACGGGCAGGCTGGTGCGGGGCCGCGGTTGACGACGTTGGCCGGCGAGCAGGTGCAGGGGGAGGTGAAGGCGCGCGCGGGCTACAGTAGGCACAACTTCGGGTAGGGCGAGCGCGAGCTCGGTCGCGGGGGGTTCGGCGGAGCGCGTGCGTTCGGTGACGAGGGAAAGAGAAGAGGCTGGGGGCCTCACCGAGCAACGTAGGGCACAGGGCAGTGGGGGTCGAGGAGGAGGACGGGGACGACGACGTGGTGGTGGCGACGGGCGTCGGGGTGACTTCGGGGCTCGGCAATGGAGTGGCGGTGGGCGTCCAGCGAGGCGACGCCGTGGAGAAGGACGAAGGCGCGGCGGAAGGAAAACGCGAGGAGGAGGCCGGAGGTTGGTGCTCGGCGCCGGCAGGCGGCGACTATCTCCGGGCGCGGGCGCTCTGAGAGGAGGGGAGCGAGTAGCGAGGGGAAGTGGGGGTCTTCGCCCCGATCCAGATTGGATCGGGAGGGG